>NC_138775.1:272746278-273196278 GCF_965119305.1 Pelophylax lessonae | reverse complement strand
CCGCTGAGAGAGAAGAACGGTCAGCTGTTGTAAACACAGCTGACCGTTCTTCTCCTTGGAATGATCATAGAGCTCATGTGATCCTTCTATATAGGAACACAGGTCTCTGTGATCATTTCACAAGCCACGCCCCCCCACAGTTAGAAACATGCCCCTAGGTACACATTTAACCCCTTGATCACCCACAGTGTTAACCCCTTCCCTGCCAGTGTCATTATTACAGTAACAGTGCATATTTTTAGCACTGATTACTGTAGTAATGTCACTGGTAACCCCAAAAGTGTCAAAAATGTCAGTCAGGGGTCCGATCTGTCTGCCGCAATGTCGCAGTCCCGCAAAAAAAATCGCAGATCGCCGCCATTACTAGTAAAAAAAAAAAGCAATAAAAATGACATAAATCGTACCCGTAGTTAGTAGACGTGATAACTTTTGCACAAACCAATCATTGCTTATTGCGTTTTTTTTTTTTACCAAAAATATGTAGCAGAAAACAAATTGGCCTAAAATGTTAAAAAATTTAGATTATAATTTTTTTTTTTTGGGAATGTCATATAGCAGAATGTGAAAAATATTGTTTTTTTTCTTTTTTTTTTCAGAATTGTCTTTTTGTTTATAGCGCAAAAAATAGAAATCGCACAGGTGATCAAATACGTTTTTTGGAATTTTTTTTAACCAAAAATATGTAGCAGAATACAAATTGGCCTAAACTGATAGAAAATTAGATTTTTTAGTTTTTTTATGGAATGTTTTATAGCAGAATGTAAATAATATTGTGTTTTTTTCAAAATTGTCGCTCTTCTTTTGTTTATTGCCCAAAATCTAAAAAACACAGAGGTGATCAAATACCACCAAAAGAAAGCTCTATTTGTGGGGAAAAAAGGACATACATTTTATTTAGGTACAGCGTCGCACGACCGCGCAATTGTCCAATAAAGTAACGCAGTGCCGAATCGCAAAATATGGCCTGGTCATTAAGGGGGCAAATCCTTCTGGTCCAGAAGTGGTTAAAGAGGTGTAGAGTCACCCACTCCTTTAACTATTTTATGTAGAAACAGAAAGTAAAGAAGAAAATAGAGAAAGCCAGAAAGAGAAAGAAGAGAGGAGAAAAAAAAAAGTTTTAAACTTTTTTGACATTTCTTCAGTTGCTTCCTGGATTCTGGCCTAGGCTAAAATGATGTCATACATCCCAGGAGTCTTCAGAAGAGGAGGAAGGGCTTTGTCAGTTAAGCACACCATCCTGCCTGTATGCCTAAGTTAAAGGCAGATGGATTCCAGGAAGTAAATACTACTTTAATCAACTGCCCTTACTCAATAAAGCATAGAGACATGGATGGATGGGGGAGTTTTTTTTAAAATAATACAAATTATTAAATAGTGCATTTGGTTTGTGGTGCTCAAATACAGCTTAGTTAGTAGTTACACTGTACATTTTTTGAGAAACAGCTTCCGTGCAGAGGAATTATGCAAATGACTACATTATATTTAAATGAACGTCTGATTCTCTAAGCCACACTGTGGAACTCAGACATCTTTAGTGCCTCAACAAGCTACTTAAATCTGAAATGAATTAGGTATGAAAGGCTAGGCATAACTTACCTGTGTAATGAGGGGAGATAGAGGTACAGCTTTTTTTTCTGATGTAATGTCGGTGATATCGGCCATATTAGAGGAAGCGCTGAAGGTGATCTGCAATGTGCAGCCAATAAAGCAGAATGATGGACAAAAATACACTTGTGCTTTAGGCTGAAGAAAACAAGGTCAAATTAGTGTAGCACCCTCCTAGGTCGGTGCTAGAGGGAAAGTATAGTTTTGCGCTCTGTCTGCTTACCAGAGGGGCTGCAGGTAAATCTATATTGTTCTCTGCTTATCAGAGAGCAGGATCTGTTAGTGAGGTCTGCTCATTGTGCTCTGTCTGCAGTGTTTCACACTGGTCCAATAGGGAGGCATAGTAGACAGTGGGAGGAAACTTGACAAATGAGTGCACAGGTTTTTGATACAGCCCTGGTGATTTGGCAAAGGGAAAGTGCCTCGGTGCATGCTGGGATACTGTATAAAAGCCAGGAGCACATGTGCCGGAGTCTTTTGGCTGGATGGCGGTGTCCTGGAGGGAGAGGGGCTGCTGGCTCCTCCTCTGTAGAGGGGTCGTGTGGCCTCAGGTAGTCAGCCTGAGGGTGTCAGGGACACAGCCGTACTGGCATTTTTTGCCAGTACTAGTCATGGACGCTCCTGGCTCAATCGGCACAGCCCTCTGCTGGCCCGTCAGGGAAATGGCCGTAGGAGAACTGGCAACATTGCCAGTAATAGCAATGGTCGTTCCTGCCTCAATTGACACTGCCCTCTGCTGGCCTATAAAAGGTGGCCATAGGAGCAGACTCATTGTTGGATTATCTCTCAGCTTCCTGTGTTCCTGTGCTTCCTGTTTCCTGTTTGGACTTCCTGTTGTGACCCGGCTTGTTTCTGAACCATCTGATCTCCTCCTGGTGTTTGACCCTCGGCTTGCCTCTCGGACTTTGCTCTTGCCTAAGGACCCTCGGCTTGCCTAAGGACTCTGTTTCTGCCTGCTCACCTGTGTATGACCCTGGCTCGTCCCTGTTCTGCTACTTACCTTGCTCTTGGACTGATCACCGGTGTTTGACCCTCGGCCTGGCTTTTACTACTCCTCTAGTTGCCTGCCTTACCCAGAGTTCCTGAAATCATCTGGTGCTCACCACAGCAGACCTGTGCTACTTGGAACGCTTCACCTCCTGTACCACTTCCAGGGGTGACTCGCACTGAGCTGCAAAGGAAGCCCTCTCTGCACTTCGGCTTCCATCCAGATTGTGACAGAGGGCCTAGAGAGAAACTGAACCCAGGTTCAGGGAAGCTGACTGAGAGGGGAGACACTGAAGGATCTAAATCTGCATACAGTGAGTACAGATCTGTGCCAAGGGGCCTGACCTGAGGGGGGCCACCCCTGCAGATAGAAGAGTCAGTGGACGAATGTCAGTAAAGGGGATGCTAGAGAGTGTCCTGAAGAGAATGTAGATAACCAAGTCTATTGCTGGAGAGAAAAGAGAGAGGAGACTTAACCCTTTCCATACATGTGGCAGTATGGATTAAGCAGTGCAGCTGCTTCCACATACAACCTGGTTAGCCCAACTGAGAGTTGTCCTTATCCATTGTGAAAAGTTACAGTTGGAGTATCCCACTATTCCCTTCTTCCATCCAAGTTACAAAATAAACACTAAAAACCAATACCCCTGGACTGTTTATTGAGTGACGAGCCATCAGGAGTAAGGATGAATGTGTGAACTGTACCTCAAGTGACTTGTGTCTGTAATCAGAGGAGGCCCGAGAAGTCATCTTACAGCAGGCCCTACGGGGACAGTGCTACATTAGAAAGAAGAAAAGACACTCTAATCCAGGGATCTTCAAACTACGGCCCTCCAGCTGTTGCGGAACTACACATCCCATGAGGCATTGTAAAACTCTGACATACACAGACATGGCTAGGCATGATGGGAATTGTAGTTCCTGAACAACTGGAGGGCCATAGTTTGAAGACCCCTGCTCTAATCCCCCAGAGATCTCTATACAAAGTATAGACTGGGCAATCTGGTTTTATTAGCAGTACCCAACACTGGAAAACAGCTATATAAGTAAGTTTGACATTCAAAATGAATGGCACCGCAATGCACTAGGAGCCATTTTCACATGTGTGGTAGGGATTGCCTCCTCACTGCCTGCTTTAACCCTTTGGACCCCACTTTGCAGCCCCATTCACCTAAACGGGTCGCGATCAGGGGGCAGAAAGCAACTGGAGGTATAATTCCTGACAAGCAAAGTATCAGAACCCCAGCATGTGTACAGTCCTGGGCGCTGCCTCTGCAGCTAGAAGTGGAGTGGTTAGAGGGCGTAAAACAGCAGCTCCACCAGAGAGTTTTACCGCCCCCCCAATGTCTAGTGTGAGTGAGCCTTTACATGGGCCAGCATGCTGTAGAACAAGCCCCGTGCTTTTTGTGTGACCTGGCTTGTAACCCTACTGGTTCCAGGATCAAACAGCAGCAGTTCCCAAACTTCCTTGCCCCACAGAAGACCCTGAGGGCTTCAAAGTGATAGGTTCCTGTGGCTATCAAACTGCCAAAACTGCTGGGAGGAGGGAGCAGGGCCATGGCTGTATGGACACTGTGTGTCTATGGACGCACGCAGTTCGGCACAGGTCCAGGATGGGTGTGTGCACGCATTGGTGTCTCCCTAGAACTAAGCCAGCTAAAGAAGACAACTGCAAAGAGTGAGGCGGTGGCTTTAGGACAATGATTACTCATAATAGGTGAGTCTAAACCCCATCTTCTAGAATACAAAATAAGGGTATAATATCCCTTTTATCCATAAGAGAAGGCCTGCTGAAAGGCTGCAAAATAAAATAAGTAAACAGAAGCACTACCATTGCCCTCTGATGTGTTGCCGCCAATGTTGTATTTCATTGATTTATTGACAAATGCATTTCCTCTGGTCCTATTAGGTGGCTCTGTTCTTTGTCAATGAAGAACGGGTAAACTGAGATGAATTGTGGGACAAGAAAACTACAGCGCATTTGGCAAGAGCGGTGATCGATGGGTTATGTGTTGTTTCTGGTTTGCAGTGAGTTCATACCTACTCAGTCACTACAAGAAGCCATCTGTAATTTCAGCATTGAACTTTGAAGGGAAAAAACTGTCAGGGTGGGAAAATGGAAAGGAGTATAGCAAGGGAAGAAAAGAAGATAATTGGGATGGTAAGAAAGGAAAGGAGAATGGGAACGGAATAAAGGAAGGAAGGATGGAAGCATGGAAAAGAAAGAAAGAAAGAAAGAAAGAAAGAAAGAAAGAAAGAAAGAAAGAAAGAAAGAAAGAAAGAAAGAAAGAAGAATGGGAACTGAATAAGAGAAGGAAGGATGGAAGTATGGAAAAGAAAGAAAGAAAGAAAGAAAGAAAGAAAGAAAGAAAGAAAGAAAGAAAGAAAGAAAGAAAGGAGAATGGGAACTGAATAAGAGAAGGAAGGATGGAAGTATGGAAAAGAAAGAAAGAAAGGAGAATGGGAACTGAATAAGAGAAGGAAGGATGGAAGTATGGAAAAGAGAGAAAGAAAGAAAGGAAAGAAAGAAAGAAAGGAAGGAAAGAAAGGAAGGAAAGAAAGGAAAGAAAGAAAGAAAAGAGAAAGAAAGAAAGAAAGAAAGAAAGAAAGAAAGAAAGAAAGAAAGAAAGAAAGAAAGAAAGAAAGAAAGAAAGAAAGAAAGAAAGAAAGAAAGAAAGAAAGAAAGAAAGAAAGAAGAATGGGAACTGAATAAGAGAAGGAAGGATGGAAGTATGGAAAAGAAAGAAAGAAAGAAAGAAAGAAAGAAAGAAAGAAAGAAAGAAAGAAAGAAAGAAAGAAAGAAAGAAAGAAAGAAAGAAAGGAGAATGGGAACTGAATAAGAGAAGGAAGGATGGAAGTATGGAAAAGAAAGAAAGAAAGGAGAATGGGAACTGAATAAGAGAAGGAAGGATGGAAGTATGGAAAAGAGAGAAAGAAAGAAAGGAAAGAAAGAAAGAAAGGAAGGAAAGAAAGGAAGGAAAGAAAGGAAAGAAAGAAAGAAAAGAGAAAGAAAGAAAGAAAGAAAGAAAGAAAGAAAGAAAGAAAGAAAGAAAGAAAGAAAGAAAGAAAGAAAGAAAGAAAGAAAGAAAGAAAGAAAGAAAGAAAGAGAAAGAGAAAGAAAGAGAAAGAAAGAAAGAAAGAAAGAGAAAGAAAGAGAAAGAAAGAAAGAGAAAGAAAGGAGAATGGGAACTGAATAAGAGAAGGAAGTATGGAAAAGAAAGAAAGAAAGAAAGAAAGAAAGAAAGAAAGAAAGAAAGAAGAATGGGAACTGAATAAGAGAAGGAAGGATGGAAGTATGGAAAAGAAAGAAAGAAAGCAAGGAGAATGGGAACTGAATAAGAGAAGGAAGTATGGAAAAGAAAGAAAGAAAGAAAGAAAGAAAGAAAGAAAGAAAGAAAGAAAGAAAGAAAGAAAGAAAGAAAGAAAGAAAGAAAGAAAGAAAGAAAGAAAGAAAGAAAGAAAGAGAAAGAAAGAAAGAAAGAAAGAAAGAAAGAAAGAAAGGAGAATGGGAACTGAATAAGAGAAGGAAGGATGGAAGTATGGAAAAGAAAGAAAGAAACCTGCAAGCATAACAATAAATTGACCAGAAGCCATTATAGTTTCCCTTTAAATAATAAGTACAGTTGAAGTGATTGTAAACAATCATTTTGTAAAACAACCCATTCAGTTTAAAATAGAAATGAAAGGCAAAACATTTATGTATAGATATAAAAACAAAAAAACATAAATACCATTTTTCCGCATTTTTTAAATAAGTGATCACATTCCCTCTGTTCTCTGCTGCAAAGGAGCTGGGGAATGTAAAAATGGCAGCACACTGAGCTTCCCGGTGAATGGCTGTGCAGCGGGGAGGGGGGTGTCAGGACAAGTCTGATCATTGGAGGAGTTCCCAGCATAGCTAGAGAACTGACCATGGTGTGTTCTCCTCTTTAGTGTGGTCAGTTTTTAATAAGAAAGCAGAGGGACTGACAGGAACACCAGGGATTTTACATAAAGAAAGCAATACAAAGAGAATACAAGACTTTCTCATACAAGTACATGGTACAGCAGGAGCATATCAGGAATATGAAATGCTGGGGTGACAAACGCTTTAATTTTGCCATTGCACTGTGCATCATATACAATTTACATTAAATACTATTTTCCTGATCTTTCTCTTATTTTCACTAAGGCCCTGTTCACACCTGAGTGTATTTCAGCTCGTAAAACGCTCATCTCTGAAGTCTCAAAACGCCCAACAAGCAAAATCCCATTCATTTCAATGGCCCCTGTTCATATGTGAGCGTTTTGTCACCTGAAGCAAAACGCCTGAAGTTAAAAAACAGTACATGAGCGTCTTTTTAAGCAGATTACAAGCGTTTTTGTTAGATGTCAATGCCTGCCTCCAAACACCTGCAAAAAAAATGCCTGAAAAATGCCTGAAAAAAGCCCCAAAAAAACCTCCTGAAAACGATACGTTCAGGTGTGAATGGAGCCTGAAGGCTCCATTCACACGGAGAGCTTTACAGTGGGCAGATCCGTGTCTTTTTGTATACAGTATAAATACGTTTTTTCCCTTTTTTTTTATAAATGATCATGTTCCCTCTGTTCTCAGCTGCATAAGAGCAGGGAGAGATAAAGCAGCAGCACACTGAGCTTCCCAGTGAATGGCTGTGCAGTGGGGGCTGTCAGGACAAGTCTTATTATTGAAGGAGACCAGGCTGAGTTCCCAGCATAGCTAGAGAACTGACCACCATGTGCTCTCCTGCTTAGTGTGGTCAGTTTTTAATAAGAAAGCAGAGGGACTGTCAGGAACACCAGGGATTTCACATAAAGGAAGCAACACAAAGAAAACAGGAGACTTTCTCATACAAGTACATGGTACAGCAGACACACATCAGGAACTCTGGGCAAAAAAAACGGAATTTTTGTAAAATCTTACCTGTAAAATTCCTTTCTCTGAGTCCTCCGACAGTCGCCGCCTCTTCATATTCGTCACATATGGGGTATTAGACTTTGCTCCGAAGGAGTAGCTAGGCAACAGAATATGTTAACAATAAAGCTTTAACATATCCCACCCTCAAGGGGTGGTCCCCTCAGTCAATACCCTCCTACTTCCTGCAACCATATCTCAGTTTTAGTGGAATAGCAGTAGAGTATACATTCAAACCCCAAAAGAGGGGCGGGGGCGGCGACTGTCGGAGGACTCAGAGAAAGGAATTTTACAGGTAAGATTTTACAAAAATTCCGTTTTCTCTTACGTCCTCCGACAGTCGCCGCCTCTTCATATTCGTCACATATGGGGACGTCCCAAAGCAGTGCAAACATGAGGGGTGGGAAACGCATCCGCGCCGAAAGGCAACGCAGTCTCCACATCAAAGAAAGGAACCTTACCAAAGGAAGGAAACCAGCTGGGCAACAGCAAAAATAAGTGCTCAACAGGAGCAACAACCCAGGAAAAGACAAAAAACCCAGGGGATACAAAAAACTATCCCAACAGCCAGGATTCCCCAACAAGGGACCCTATGGAACAGCCGCACTAAGAACCTTGCGGCCAAAGGAAGCATCCGCCGATGCCTGAACATCTACTTTGTAGAATTTTGTGAAAGTGTGCACGGTCGACCAAGTCGCCGCCTTACACACCTGGGCTACAGAAGCCCCATGACGGCAGGCCCAAGACGTACTCAGAGATCTAGTAGAGTGCGCCTTCACAGGCACAGGGGGAACCTTCCCCTGCAAGGCATAGGCCTGTTCAATGGTCTGCCTGATCCATTTGGCGATGGTAGAGGCCGAAGCCGCCATGCCCTTCCGAGGACCCTCTGGAAGAACAAACAAGGAGTCCGTCTTACGAAAAGACTCAGTCGATTTAAGGTAAACCCTTATCGCCCGAACAACATCCAGAGAGTGCAATCTCATCTCCTTTGGATGTTTAGGCTTCGTGCACAACGAAGGCAAAACAATATCCTCATTAAGATGGAATTCCGAAACTCGTTTCGGCAGAAAAGAAGGATTAGGTCGCAAGACCACCTTATCCAAATGAACAACCAGGTACGGAGACTTGCAGGACAAAGCCGCCAGTTCCGACACTCTGCGAGCCGAAGTGATCGCCACCAAAAAGGCGACCTTTTTGGACAACATAGACAACGAGATCTCCCTGATCTGTTCAAAAGGAGCACGTTGTAACACAGATAGAACGAGATTCAAGTCCCAAGAGGGCAAAGGATCCCTCCTAGGAGGAACCAGATGCCGCACACCCTGAATAAAGGTGCCAACCAAGGAGTTGGAAGCCACGGGACGTTGAAACAGAACGGCCAGCGCAGACACCTGACCCTTTATCGTAGCCAGCGCCAAACGCTGATCGACACCCGTCTGAAGGAAAGACAGCACACGGGAAACCGAGTACGTGCGGGGTGAAAACCCCCTGGACTCACACCAGGCAAAATAGGCCTTCCAAGTACGGTAATAAACCTTCCCCGAGGAAGACTTCCTCGCGTTGATCAAAGTATGAACGACCTCTGGAGAGAGACCCTTCTCCTTCAGGACCTCGGTCTCAACAGCCAGGCCGTCAAAGCCAGCGACTGTAAAGCAGGATGGTAAATCGGTCCTTGAGACAGTAGATCGTCTCGAAGAGGCAGACGCCAAGGGGCGTCGACCGCCAGATTCACGAGGTCTGCGTACCAGGACCGGCGAGGCCAGTCCGGTGCCACAAGAATCACCGTGCTGCGTTCCGAGTGTAACCTGCGAAGGAACCTGGACAGCAACTGAATCGGTGGAAACGCGTACATCAGCCTGTACTGATGCCACGGGGCCACTAACGCGTCCGACGCGTCTGCCCGAGGGTCGCGCGTCCGTGCCATGAACCTCTTCACCTTGTAGTTGAGGCGAGACGCGAACAGGTCCACATCTGGAAGACCCCACTTCGCGCACAACATCTGGAAGACAGCCGGGTGGAGAGACCATTCCCCCTGATCCAGGGTCTGGCGACTCAGATAGTCCGCCTGCCAGTTCTCCACTCCCGGAATGTGAACCGCCGTTATCGCCGGGACATGAGTCTCGGCCCAAGATAGAATGTCGGCCACTTCTCGAGCCGCTCGGGCACTCCTGGTGCCCCCTTGGTGGTTGATGTAGGCCACCGCCGTGGCATTGTCCGTCTGCACCCGAACCGGGCAGCCCTGCAGCCGGTCCGTCCAGCGATGAAGACAGAGCCTTATCGCACGCAATTCCAGAATGTTGATCGGGAGGGAAGACTCCCCCTCCGACCAGGTCCCCTGGGCGGACAGAACGCCCAGAACACCACCCCAGCCCGACAGGCTGGCATCCGTGGTGATTACCGTCCACGAGATCGGACGAAACGACTTGCCCCCGGACACCAACGGGGACTGGAGCCACCACAGAAGGTTTTCCCTGGTGCGATGACTCAACGAGATCTGAAGATCCAGAGATTAAGGTCGCCCGTCCCACCTGGACAGGATCTCCGCTTGGAGACCCCGCGTGTGAAACTGCGCGAAAGGAATCGCCTCGAAGGCCGAGACCATCAATCCCAGACATCTCATACACGTCCTCAGAGACGAGTGTGGAACGTCCCTGAGGGACCTGACTTCCTCCTGAAGAGTCCTGAGTTTGTCTTCCGGCAGGAAGACCTTCGCCTGCACCGAGTCCAGTATCATTCCCAGATAGGGGAGATGAACCGACGGACTCAGTGTCGACTTTGGAACATTTATCGTCCAACCAAACTCCTGCAGAGTTTGCATTGTGACAGACAGGTCCTCCTCCAGACCCTGTCTGGTCGCAGACCGAACCAGAATGTCGTCCAGATACCCCAGGACAGAAATGCCCTGGGCCCTCAATAATGCCAGAACCGGTGCAAGCACCTTGGTGAAGACCCGCGGAGCCGAGGCGAGACCAAAGGGCAACGCCACGAACTGGTAGTGATCCTCCGCAATGGCAAATCGAAGGTATCTCTGATGACCCTCGAATATGGGGATGTGAAGGTACGCATCCTTCAAATCGATGGAGGCCATGAATTCCCCCGGAACAAGGGCAGACACCACCGACCGCAGGGATTCCATGCGGAACTTGCGAACCCGCACAGAGCGGTTCAGAGCCTTCAAGTCCAGAATCGGACGAACCTTGCCCTCCTTCCTGGGCACGGTGAACAGATTGGAATAAAACCCCCGAAATCTGTCCCGATGAGGCACCGGAACCACCACTCCCTGAGCCCTCAGGTCCCGCACCGCCAGGTGCAGATCCCGCAGGCGCTCTGGAGACAGTTGAAGATTTGAGGGAAAAAATCTGCTCTCCGGCCGAGAGAGAAACTCGATCTTGTAACCAGATCGAACGATTTCCAGAACCCATCTGTCCCGCACACGGGCCAACCAGGGCTGAAGAAAACCGAGCAAGCGTCCCCCCACCCCAAAACTGGGTGAGGGCGCCCCTTCAGGCCGAACTGTTATGGGCTGCAGGTCCGGATTGGCCGGACTTCTGTTTCCCAGACCAGGGCTTCTTCTGAGAGCCTTGGCCTTTGAACGGTTTGCCCTTGTAGTGCGGCCGAAAGGCACGAAAGGACCCCTGAGGGGGCCGAAAATTAGCATGCTTCTTCCCAGAAGCCCCCTTAGCCTTGGGGAAATGGGGCAAGAGAGTGCTCTTACCCCCGGTGATCCCCTTAATCAACACATCCAGGGACTCCCCAAAAAGGCGAGACCCATCATAAGGCAGATTGGCTAAGGTCTTACGTGAAGATTGGTCCACCGACCAACATTTCAACCAAACCAGGCGGCGAGACAACACCGCCACGCTGTGCACACGTGCAGCCAACGGAATCAGGTCCAGGTCCGCATCACACAGATACATGGTGGATCCGATCCACCATATCCAGGGTCGCCGCCGAGGCCGAATCGGCCACTAGGACGCGCCTAAGCATCTGCGTCCAACTTGCGATCGCCTGGGCCGCCATGAGAGAAGCAAACAGAGCCTTAAGCATAGAACCCGTAACAGAATAAGTATGACGGGCAAGAGACTCCAGTCTCCTATCCGTGGCATCACGGAAAACAGGGGAACCCTCTGCAGGAATCGCAGTGGCTTTGTTAAAAACCGCAATTGCATGATCCACTGGCGGAGGCACACACCACCGTTCATCAGTGGCAGGCGAGAAAGGATAACGCAGCTTGAATTTACTTGGTACCGCAAAAGGCTTGCGCAGATCGCGCCATTGATCCTTAACAGCGCGCTGAAAATCAGCATTGCAGGGAAAAACCTGCGGCGTCCTGCGTTTCCTCTGCGTCCCATAAGCCGCCAAGGCAGCGGGGGGACACACTTCGTCCTGCAAACGTAGCGTCTGCTTAATGGAAGCAATCAACTCATCCATGATTGCAAGCTCTTCAGGCGAGCCAGGGGGAGAATTATCAACCCCCTCAACTTCAGCCTCTACCTCAGACCCTACTAGATCAAGAGAGGAGCGGGACCCCGATAAGGAGGTCCCTGCCAGAACAGCCCCATCACCTTCACCCTCAGAATCAGAGGACAGAGCAACTCTGGGCCGTTTAGTAGATTGAGCAGCCACCAGCATTTGCACCTGGGCAGCAAGGCCAGCCACAATAGTGGCTAAATCCCCCCCTGGGGGGGAAACAGCGGTCCCCTGGCTTTCCACCAATACTGTTGGAAACTTGCCCTCCTGAGAATCCATTGCCCCTGTAATGCCAGACAACCAAGGGTTAACTGCCCCCTTTTAGCAAGCGCGGCAAGCGCAGCCCACCGCACCACACTCAGGCACAATGAGACCCCCACAGGGAATATACAAACTGAATACAGGCAATGGATAGCAAGAACAGAAGGATAAAACCTGAGGAGACCCCGCTGCTGCTGCTGCCTCGATCGGTGTTCCTGGAAAGAGGAAGTGATGCTGCCAGGGCGCTCTATGTAAGCCTATGGAGGCTACAAGAAAATGGCCGCCGTGCATGTAAACCATGCGGCCGGAGCGGGCGCCGGTAAAATGGCGTCGTTTGGCGCCGAAAACGCCGCTCCACAGTGCATAAAAACACACACATTACATCCCAATATAAGGATACATGTTAGATCGCCGCAGCGATCGCTGTATATGCCCTAACATGCAAAGAAAAAACATGCCCCACAGCACACAGCTTCTCACACTGCCCAGCCTGACACACACAGTGTCATACAGCTCCCCCCCCCCCCCTTGCAGCCCACAGCATGCAGCCGAGAGATAGGGAGACAAGCAGTGTGATTAAAGGCAGGTTACACAGTCCCAGACTGAGACCCCCCCAGACAGACAGGTCCCCACATAAATACACTTACCTCACATGGCGTGGGGAACCCGCACAGGCAAACAAGCCGCTGCACATGAGGCAGGGAGAGTCGCAATTCAAGACGCACACAATGGAGGTTAAGAAACCGCACAGCGTCCGGTGAGGTAGCCACCTCACCAATCATCCCTGCACCGAACAGGGATGGGTCGTTCACTGTGCCAGGAGCGTTACCTGGCTGAACGCTCGATGGCAGACTGGGAAGCCACTGACCCACGACCTGCGACCAGGGGGATCAGCCCGAGACCCAGTCCGCATGATCTTCTTCGTCCGAAGAACTAACTAATGCTGACAAAAATAACAGCTAAGTAAAGATAGAGAGAAAACTCAAACAAAATATTAAAAAGAAGAAAGAGTCTGGGACAGAAAGTCCCAGCACAGAGAGAGCCAGCCACTCCTGACAAGCTAGACATTAAAACTGAGATATGGTTGCAGGAAGTAGGAGGGTATTGACTGAGGGGACCACCCCTTGAGGGTGGGATATGTTAAAGCTTTATTGTTAACATATTCTGTTGCCTAGCTACTCCTTCGGAGCAAAGTCTAATACCCCATATGTGACGAATATGAAGAGGCGGCGACTGTCGGAGGACGTAAGAGAAACATTATTTTCTATGCAGTGGGGCTGTGTTAAGAAAGAAAGAGAAAGAAAGAAAGAAAGAAAGAAAGAAAGAAAGAAAGAAAGAAAGAAAGAAAGAAAGAAAGAAAGAAAGAAAGAAAGAAAGAAAGAAAGAAAGAAAGAAAGGGCCACACATAAAATTCAGTGAATATTCAGTGCCAGACAGCAGACACACAACAAGGATATAGTTAGAGGTGTATCTAAAAAGTTTGGTATCTCAACAGCAGTATGGGCCAGGTGTGGGCGCATGCACACGGCTATCCAGAGACACATCGAGAAGCGCCACCTAGCGTGTAGTAGTGATCGACCAATATTGTTTTTTCATTGCCCATACCGATATTTGGGTCATCGTGTATCGGTATTGGCTGATATTGGCCAATATTTTCGTACATTTAAAAAAACATTTTTTTTTACTTGACAGGTACTCTTGTGGAGGGATCTGGGGGTCTGACCCCAAACCCCTCCTCTGCACTTAGAAGCATTCAAAACGCCAAGTTTGGCTGTTTTGAATGCTGTTGTTTTTTTTATTTTGGCGCCGGGTACCCAGAAGTGATGTCATGACATCACTTCCGGGTTTTTGCATAGAGACCCGATCAAAGCCGAATGCGGCTTTGATCGGGTCTTCCGCGGCCGTACAGGCTGGTTGCCCGGGTTTCCCGATGGGACAGGAGACCTGGGCGAGCCTCAGAAGGCGCGGGAGGTGGGGGACGTCCCCTTCCGCTCTCTGCTGCATCAGTTGTCATTACAAGACAGCCGACTATCGGCTATGGATGTCGGTACCAGGGTAATGCCTCTAGCTGCAGGCATCACTCCGCTACAAGCACGTCCCTGAAATATCGGCAATATCGGTAACCTCAGGGGCCGATTCCGATATATCGGGGAAAGTGCATATCGGCCCTCGATATATCGGCTTTGCCGATAATCAGTTTATCCCTAGCATGGAGTACACATGACCGTCATTTACGGGCAGTCGAACGTCAGTGTGAGAGGTAGGGTCACAGTGCAATGGAGCAATGAGTGAACATCAAGTTCTGCTACTATTTGAGGGAAAATAGCGATGGAGACCCATGAAATGTTGGTACAAGTGTACAGGACGGAAGCTGTGAGCAGAAAATGTGTTTACCACTGGTTCAAATGCATTTGCGATGGGAAGGAAACGACTGAGGAAGAGCCACGTTCGGGTCGGCCATCTACAAGCAGAACCCCACACATGATCTAGCGAGTGCGACGAATGCTGGCACAAGATCGGCGTCTGACTCAATGATTGATGGTGGAGGAATTGGGCAATAGCAAGGACATGGTGAGCACCATCGTCCGCAAAGATTTGGGTAAGCGGAAGATCTGTTTCCAGTTTGTACCGCACAAGCTGACAGATGAACAGAAAGTAAAACTGATGGAAACCTCTGGAGATTTCAGTACCATGTGTGACCAGGATCCATCCTTTCTGCCAACCATCGTCATAGGGGATGAGACCTCATCTACCAGTTTGATTCGGAATCCAAGCGGCGTACCTGTTCTCGTTCATCCACCGTACCCCCCTGATCTGGCTCCTGCGACCTCTTCTTTCTGTTTCCAAGCCTGAAGAGCGTCATGAAAAGGTGCACATTTTGCTGATGTGACGGCAATCCAAGAATGTGTGACAGCGGCTCTGCGATTGACTCCTAAAAAGGCCTTTGCTGACAGTTTCCAGAAGCTTAAAGGAGTTGTAAAGGCAGGAAGGTTTTTCTACGCATTAAGATAAAAAGCCTTCTGTGTGTAGCAGCCCCCACCAGCACCCCTAACACTAACCTTACCTGAGCCCCCTCACTTTCATGTGACGTCACCTGAAGTGACGAAACACGTCAGATTGGAACGCACATCGTGGTGACGTGTGCTTACGGTGGAACGCAAGCCGGAAGTTCTCCCGCTAGCGTCCACGCTGATCGGCTTGCCCCGTAACACACGCTCACAGGCGGCCAAAACAGGGCTGCATTCGGGAGGATTTTACCCCGACTTTGTTTATCTGCTTCTTATTTTCTATTTTTTATGTTTGACTTTACCTGCATGTAAAAATCTTTTTTGCCCGATTGGGAATAAAAGTCCTAAAGGATAATACACTATTTGGAGCTCCATTTTTTTACATATCTTTGTCTGGCGAGAGGGGAGAGGAGACAGAGGAGTCCTTATCACCTTACCCGTTCTGAAGCAAGGCAAAGAGATCATTTAGCCTGGGAGGCTATACAAGTTTGATAGGTCATGGTGCTATAAGGCACACATGACCCACAACGTCTGGTAAGTGAGACTACTTACCTACACACAATATTTTACTATATTTTACTATAGCAGCTGCTAATAATAAACACAATTTTAATCTATTTATTCACTTAGGCTCCGTTCACATCTAGGCGTTTTGGGGCGTTTTTGGGGAGTTTTTCTGCTCTAGGATCAGCTCTCAAAACGCCCAACAAGACAAATCCTATTTATTTCAATGGCCCCTGTTCACATCTGAGCGTTTTGACGATGTAAGCAAAACACCCAACGCTCAAAAAAGTACATGAGCTTCTTTTTGGGCAGATTACAGGCGTTTTCCATTGGTTTCTATTCAATCTAAAAACGCCTGCACAAAAAACGCCTGTAAAAACGCCTGTAAATCGCGGTAAAAATCGCGGTAAAATCGCGGTAAAAACGCGCGAAAACACTACGCTCAGGTGTGAATGTAGCCTAAAGTATAATCACAATATTTATTATTTAATTCACTTATTTATAAATACGTGGCGCGGGGTATATACACCAGTATATTCCTTACATAATATATTTGTTATTTAAAAAAAAAAAAATAGATTTTACAATTACTTTAAAGTGATACTAAAGTCTCAGTGTTTTTCCTTTAAAAATACAGTAATAAACATATTATATTCCCTGCTCTGTGCAGTTGGTTTTGCACAGAGCAGCCTGGATCCTCCTCTCCTTGGGTCTCTCTTCGGCACTCCTGGTCCCTCCCTCCTGTCCAGTACCCCCACAGCAGGCAGCTTGCTATGGGGGCACCCGAGCTGAGCCGCTGCTCTGTGTGTCCATTCAGACATGGAGCTGTGGTTCGGCCCTACCCTTTCTCTCTCTCTCCTCATTGCCTCACTGACTTTGATTGACAGCAGTGGGAGCCAATGGGGCCACGCTGCTGTCTCAGCCAATGAGGAGAGAGAGTCCTGTGCAGCCAATTCTATCCATCGCTGGATAGAGATGAGACTCAGGAAAGTATTAGGGGGGCTGCTTCACACGCAAGGTTTTTTTTATCTTAACGCATAGAATGCATTAAGATTAAAAAAACCTTCTGACTTTACAACCACTTTAATGAATGTTGCCAAAAGACTGCAGACATGATACAAGGGAATGTCAGAGACTGCAGACATGATACAAGGGAAGGTCAGAGACTGCAGACATTATACAGGAGATGGCCAGAGACTGCAGACATGATACAAGAGATGGTCAGAGACTGCAGACATTATACAGGAGATGGCCAGAGACTGCAGACATGATACAAGAGATGGTCAGAGACTGCAGACACGATACAAGGGAATGTCAGAGACTGCAGACATTATACAGGAGATGGCCAGAGACTGCAGACATGATACAAGAGATGGTCAGAGACTGCAGACATAATACCTGAAATGGTCAGAGACTGCAGACATGATACAAGGGAATGTCAGAGGCTGCAGACATGATACAAGGGAATGTCAGAGACTGCAGACATGATATAAGGCAATGTCAGAGACTGCAGACATGATACAAGGGAATGTCAGAGACTGCAGACATGATACAAGGGAATGTCAGAGACTGCAAACATGATACAAGGGAATGTCAGAGGCTGCAGACATGATACCAGGGAATGTCAGAGACTGCAGACATGATACAAGGGAATGTCAGAGACTGCAGACATGATACAAGGGAATGTCAGAGACTGCGGACATGATACAAGGGAATGTCAGAGACTGCGGACATGCTACAAGGGAATGTCAGAGACTGCAGACATGATATAAGGAAATGTAAGAGACTGCAGACATGATACAAAGCAATGTCAGAGACTGCAAACATGCTACAAGGGAATGTCAAAGCATATAGATTTGCTGCAGGAGACTTTCAGAGACTGTGAATATGCTATACAAGTTATTGGAGACTGTAGACATGCTTTAGGAGACAGTTACAGACTTGAGATATATTGCATGAGACTGCTAGAAATCATTGCTCTATAAGGGCAATAGGAAAAAAACTCAGATAGTGTCTGCAGGGCCCTAGGGGCTGCACACAAAGGGTCACATGCAGGCCCCTGGGCCCTAGGTTGGGCACTAGGGTACTAGATAATATTGATATGCTTTATTATTCATGTTTATTATAGATAAATAATTAGGGGTATAATATGAAGGATAAAAACTTGTTACAAAAATGAGGACACTACATGTCCCAAGGGTTTAAAAAAAACATCCTATCCGAAAGAGCTTGCAATCTAAGATCATAGATGTCCAGTTCAGCTTCAATTTTTCTTCTACCTCGGCCTCTTTCCTGACACTGTCTATAATAGGGAGGATGATGGCAGCTGTAAATCTGGGCCAGGGAAATGCACTTGCCCAAAGCAATGGACAAATATATCATTTGTAATGTTGTATTGTGAGGAATAAGTGACTAATGTATTCGCTGGTAATGGAAACGCAGAGCGCTACAGGCTACACAAATGGCCTCTTTTGGGTACATAGGCACAACATGTCCCATTCACATCAGCGTCATGTGATCCTGAACACACTTGTGGCAGCGCAGAACGGTAAGGGACGCCTCATTGTGTTATTCAATAAAGACATGGCCATGAGGGTCCCGATTACGACAGCGTAAATGCCAAGCTCAATGCTGAAAGTGTTTTATTTTTCCATCGTCTGCCAGGGTTGAGGTCAATTGAAAAGAAAATCAAATTGCATGTATCCCTTAAGGGCAGCGTTAGAGTCATCACAGCATTCGTAATTTGGAGGATGGCTCTCTTGCGGCAGCTGTTCACGTCAAACTGAATAAAAGAAAATATTCTCAAGGCTGCATGGAAAAAAAAATAGTTCTGATGTAAAAGCCACATTATTATGAAAGATGTTTTTTTTTCTTATTGCGAAGAATTCAAACTGAGTTATTTTTGTATCTAAATTGGCAATATACCCCATTATTTTTTAAAGAGACTCTGTCACCAGAACATTTTTTTTAACAACAAATTAAATAGAAAATCATAGTGTTGAGCGGGACTTTTTTGGGGTACCAATATATACTGGAATCCAACCAAAATTATTATAATGGACTACTGTACTATACTATATTAGACCCTTATGCATCATTAATATCTGCTCCTGAAGAAGCGAATGTTGCCCGTGAAACGTGTCGAGAAAAAAACACTCTGGGTTTTGGAAATACTTTGAATGTTAACAAGCTCATGAATGAGGTCATGTGTTATTTGGAAAAATTCAATCTCATATATATCAATAAACTGTCTTCAACCACCAGTTATGAATTGTTTTATGTGATTTTATTATGTAATTGCAGTTTTATGCTGTACAAATAAAAGTTATGAATTTTGATTAGATTTCAATATTGTTGTAGTGATCGACCGATTATCGGCAAAGCCGATATATCGAGGGCCGATTTGCACTTTGCCCAATATATCGGATTCGTCCTTTTGATTTACCGATATTGCCGATATTTCGGGAAAGTACTTGTACCGGAGTGATGCCTGCAGCTAGAGGCATCACCCCGGTACCGGTGTCCATAGCCAACAGTCGGCTGTCTTGTAATGACAACCGATGCGGCTGAGAAGCCGCTTGGCTGTCATTCCAAGGAGCAGGAGGGGACATCCCCCCCCCCTGCCCCTGCCTTCTGCGGGTTGCCTGGGTCTGCTGTCCCACCGGGAGACCCAGGCATCCTACCTTCACCGCCGCCGTCTGACAGGGTCTTCAACTGCACCGCCACCGTCTGACGGGGACTCAATATCTTTGAATTCGGCGCCGCCGAGTACCCGGAAGTGTATACAAGAAAGAATTCCCCTTTGGAATGGGACTGTGAATGCCACTAGACACTGTATATTGTACAATAAAAGTAATTTTTATTAATGAAAATACAAATGTTGAACAAACAAAATAAGAAATACAAAAATCACAAACACATACAGGGCATTAAAAATATGCATGCATTTGACAGACCATGTACCAGACCACATTGAAGACGCTCAGATGCATATGGGGATCATAGAACCGGAAACGACCCTACGCGTTTCGGGCACAAAGTAAGCCCTTCCTCAGGGGTCAAGACATGACATCACTTCCAGGTACTGGCGGCGCCGAATTCAAAAAAACGTACAGCATTCAAAACAGCCAAACTTGGCGTTTTGAATGCTTTTAAGTGCAGAGGAGGGGTTCGGGGTCTTTTAGATCCCCAGATCCCTCCACCACAGTACCTGTAGACATTAAGAAAAAAAAAAAAAGATTTTTGCTAATGTCCGAAAATATCGGCCAATATTGGCCGATACCGATATCCGATGACCAAAATATCGGTATCGGCGGTAAAAAAAACGATATCGGTCGATCAATAATTTGTTGGTACCCAAAAAGTCCTTTTCAACACAATGTGTTTTTAAATTCTGATGGTAAGGGTGTTGGTTCCTATGATATGGACAATTTAGGAGGTCCAATTTGTTTCTTTACAACAACCATCTTCCCATAAGTTTATATGTGCATCAAATGTATTTGATGCATGTTTTCTTTTATCCGTAAAAGCTTCTATTTGTAGACATCCAAAAGCCTTGAGATTGCGGCTGGCTGCCATCTTGGATGTGATATCAGCAGCTCCAGCAGAAGAACACCAGATTTAAACAAATGGGCAATGTACAGTAGGATGACCAGACTGTACCTCTATTGCATGGTTACTATACCTGTTGAGATATACCCTTACTCTGAACATGTGAGTGGGTTGCTTTGCAAACTCAGCAACCACATATCTATATAAGCTTGTTGGACATCCCATTCGCAAACCATGGCCATACATATACTGCCCAACCTTTGTGACTCCATTTCCAAGTCTTTCCACAATATTCTGGAGTTTGCCTGTGGAAATTTGTACCAATTCAGTCAAAAAAGCGTTAGTGAGGTATGGTATTGATGTTGGAAAAGATGACCTGCCTTGCAATTCATGTTTCAAGTTATTCCAAAGATATTGAATTATATATACAGTCATTTGTTTTTGTTTTAGAAAGAGTAAAGGTTAAATACTCCACAAATTATTTTTTTTGTTGCCTATGTATCACTTGGGAAATTTCCCTTCCTGCCCCACAGCAGAGGCAACTGGAAGTTAGAGGAAATCTTCCAAAGTGAAAGGCAGTTGTATAGAAATTTTGATTTCCCCTGACTTCCTGTTCAATAGTGCAAATAGGGGGGTTAACCTCCACAATAGGGACACAGGCAGCATTGAATGTAGACCAGAGGCGTATATAGAATCTTCAGGGCCCCGGTACAAGCAACCATGAAGGGCCCACCTGGCTCACAACCGGGGCCATTCCCACTGATCCCGGGGCCCCTTACTCTAATAGTGGGACCCTTTATTACAGTCCCGCAGAGGGCCAGCTTCCTTCCGTCTTGGGGTCCCCCCACAGTGGCGGAAGGCCAGAGCCCAGTCGCAATTGCAACCTTTGCAACCCTGGTAGTTCCGTCACTAGTGTCAGTCCTTTTTTTTATCTTTGTTGTTTTATTTTTGTTATTTTTTTTTACTATTTTATTTTTTTACAATGTTATTTTTAATTATTATTTTTTTTTTCATGTTTTTACCGACGCGCATTGGGGGGCTTTGTTGAAATATCAGGGGTCTAGATCCCTGATGTCTGACTTTTGAGACAGAGAAAGGGACTGAGGACAGATTCATCAGTCCCTGACTCTGCAGCCTCAGCTGCACAGAATGAATGAACAGGAATAGCTCTGTACAGAGCTTCCCATTCATTCATAAACACAGTTTACTATGCCCCACCTATGAATTAATTATAAAAAAAAAAAACAAAGTCAGTGATCGGTACCGGACTCTATTAATTAAGACAAGAAAGGGGCCAGTCAATTACACATTTACCGGCCCCTTCCCAACTCTCCATCCTGACAGATCCCCCACAGCAGCTGGCGGAGATAGGAGGGGGAAACCCGGTAGCACTGTGGGAGAGGGCCAGGGGGGCCAGGGAAGTACACAGGAACTTGGGACAGCAGGACAGCGATAGGGAGGCGGTGGGAGTGGCATTTGGAGGGGCCAATGGCCCCAATTTCCCTCCTGCAGCTGCTCAATGTCTGAGGGACAGAGAGGAGGAGAAGCAGGCATTCAGCGTCTACATGGAGGGATTGATTTCTCTGTATGCCGCCGCTCACCTCTCCAGGCATTCAGGGGGACCGCATGGCAAACAATGGCGACCCCCGTGACCTCTGTATGTACCCCTGACATAGACAGAAGGTCTAAGCCTTCCTAATACTATCCAAAATGAATAAAAAACTTGTGCGACTTGTGCTCTGAGGATCTTGAAGGGGAACCCCATGCCAAAATTTTTAATAAAGCGGCATGGGGTTCTCCCCAAGATCCATACCAGGCCCTTTGAGTCTGGTATGGATCTTGAAAGGGATCCCAACAACCAAAATGAAATGAAAAAAATGGCATCAGGTCCCCCCCAAGACCATACCAGACCCTTCAGTCTGGAATGGATTTTGAGGGAAACAAAAAAAAAAAAAACCGGCATGACCCCAGAATCCATACTTGACCCTTATCCGAGCAAGCAGCCCATTGTATTTGTAATAATTAATTTTATAATAAAATAATAAAGAATTTTTTCACTGGCTGTTTATGAGCGCGGTCCACATGTTTTATATTTATACATCATTTGTTTTTTTTGCTACAAGATGGGTCGCTCTAAGCTTACCTATAACAGTTATATTGTTAATCTATTCATTTTGTTTCTCAGTTATTGTATTAATCCTATGCGGGGTGTATATACACTCTATAATTACATTTTTTACTTTCTACTATAAAACATATCCAATAAAAAATTTAAAAAAATCTAATTTCTTTATAAATTTAGGCCAATATGTATTCTGCTACATGTTTTTGAAAAGAAAAATCCCAATAAGCGTATATAGATTGATTTGCAGAAAACATTAAAGCCTCTACAAACTATGGTATAGTGAATTTTTTATTTATTTATTTATTTATTTTCTTGTAATGGCGGCGATCAGCGACTCACCTTGCAGCGCGGGACGGCAATATTGCAGCGAACAATTGGACACTAACTGACACTTTGTAGGAACCAGTGACACAATATCAGTGCTAAAAAAAATGCTCTGTCTCTGTACTATACTGTATTGTATGACCCTGGCTAGGAAGGGGTTAAACATCAAGGGCGATCAAAGGGTTAAATGCGTGCCTAGCCAGTGTTTATGTGTGTACAGTATGCTGCTTTTACTAAGGGAAGGGCTTTGCAGGGAAACAAAATCCAGCACATCCCCGGTGACAGGACAGAGCCTTGAATTGTTTACATATGCAGAGTTCCGTCCTGTGTCTCTCCTCGCTGATCAGCGGGTGCCGTCAGACATCCATTGGCCGGCACCCGCTGATCGGCCGCGCCCCCTATGCGGAAGTGCAGAATGACATATATATATATATATATATATATATACGTGATTCTGCACTGAACGGTCGCCCTGTAGCAGTAAATCTGCTAAAGGATGGTTGGCAAGCAGTTAATGGAAGTTTCTAAATTTACTTGGCGATCTCGTTTAATGGACAAAAAACAGAAATGACATCGCAGTCGTTGATCTAAGTTGCCAATTTAAGGAAATTTGAGCTCATTCTACATCCTCAAAAGGAAACAGTTTGTTTGCAAATCACAGTCATTAAAAGCATCTTCATCCCACTATTACCGAGAACGGACATTTCCAACCACATGCTTCCCGGCTGATTCACGCCTGTGAAGTCAGAGGACCCCGGGAGTCATTTGGACTTTGCTATCAATCAGCTTCTTAAGAACAAGGCTGGATTTTCCAAGAATTTACCAGCTTTTCTTTATCTTTGAAATGGAACCTGCTTATATTTAGCCTTCCCTGGTTCCTTCTGTTCTCCTCATCAAAACGCCAAATTTTAACCACTTAAGCCCCGGAAGATTTTACCCCCTTCCTGACCAGGGCCTATTTTGCGATTCGGCACTGCGTGACTTTAACGGACAATTGCGCGGTCGTGCGACGCTGTACCCAAATTAAATTTTTTCCCCACAAACAGAGCTTTCTCTTGGTGGTATTTGATCACCTGGGCGATGTTTTTGATCATGCGCTATAAACAGAAAAAGAGCGTCAATTTTGCAAAAATAACAATATTTTTCAAATTTTTTTATATGAAATTCCCCCCCAAAAAAATGTAAAAATCTAAATTTTATAACATTTTAGGCCAATTCGCTTTATGCTACCTATGTTTGGTAAAAGAAATTGCAAAAAGCGTATTTTGATTGGTTTGCGCAAAAGTTATCGCATTTACTAACTAAGGGAAAGATTTTTGTCATTTTTTTGTTTTTTTTATTTAACGAGTAATGGCGGCGATCTGCGATTTTTTTTGCGGGACTGCGACATTGCGGCGGACAGATCGGACCCTTGACTGAAATTTTTGAAACTTTTGGGGTTACCAGTGACATTACTACAGTAATCAATGCTATACATATGCACTGTTACTGTAAAAATGACACTGACAGGGAGGGAGTTAACTTTTTTTGAGAGGGAGGGGTTAAGTGTGTCCCTAAGGGGGGGGGTTCTAACTGTGATTGGCTGTGGCTTGAGGCGTAACAACAGAGATCAACGGCCCTACATAGCAGAACCATATGATCTCAATTCTTACACAGGGGAGAATGACAGGCGGCTTTGTTTACATTAGCCGCCTGTCTTTCTCCCACTGTAACAGACAATCGCGAATGCCCGGGTCCACATCGTGCACACACGCGGGGGGTCCGTGAGCGAGCGGGAGTGTGCCTCTGGCGGCGCGTGCTCGCTCCCTAGAACCTCACAGGCTAGCGACGTAGTCCTACATCGCTTTGCCTGTGAGGGGCTAACTGCCGCAGTAAATATACTGACGGCAGTCCGCAAGTGGTTAAATAAAACCTTTCCATTTTCATCATATAACTTTTTTTAGACCCTATGATGTCCCCACTGGGCTTCTGTGCTTCTTTACACAATGCAATCAGATCATGGCTGGTAGGAGGGGACATCAGGGTGCATACACTTAGGCTAGGTTTAGACTTGTGCCAAAAACTTCCTTGCTCCTGAAAAGCGATCTGCGTACAGATCACTTTTCAGAAACATTTGACAGACGGTGAGGAGATGATGTGCCCCTTGACTGCAACACCAATTCTCCACAACTGCATGTGTTTGTGGAGCTTTCCCATTCAACCTTGAATGGGTCACATTCGGCGGCAGTACTGCCTGTCAAATACGTCAGAAGCAAAATTTTTTCCACATGTTCAAAGCATCGACACTGTGGTATGCTTTTACAGCTTGAAGGGTAACTCCACTTTCGTGGGGAAAAAATAGTAAATAAAGAAAAAATAATATAGCGTATACAATTGTGACACAAATCATATTGTAATTGAATGATATTAAAAATGACCTTTCCTTTTCAATCTGCAGCTGTTGTAATTTTCCAAAAATGCAATGCAATATGGCCGCCTGGATCTGTTCTGTACACAGAATGTATACTGACCACACCCCCAGAAACATCATTTCCTGCTTGTGTGATTGGCTCACCAATTTCCCCAGAAGTCTGCACTAAGATACAAGACAGATTTCTGGCATCCCCTGCAACAAAAATTAAATTTTTGGTGAGATACTCCCAATAGGAACATGTCTAAAGGGATGCAGGCCCTGCAGATTTCCTCATTAGAGCCCTGCAGCTGCCACAGCTGATAGATAATTATGAAACCACTCCCATTTGACCCACTCAGCACAGAGGAAGAAACAATGATCTCTTCAGAATAACAAAAGTTAGGAATCTGCAATAAAGTTTGTTAAAATCCTTGTAATGTACAGAGATCACCCAGAGGAGAATGTTTTTTTCTCAACAAAAGTGGAGTTACGCTTTAGCCCCGGTTCACATTAGTGCGATCGCGGAGATCGCATGTAACTCGGAACGCACTGCTCCTAAATTACATGCGATCTCTGTGCGGTGCAAATTTCAGCCATACAGTTTGTATGGCTGAACTCGCACCGCATCCCCACTAAACTCGCACATGAGGCTTTTTTTTTATCCGCAGTAGAATCGGATTACATGGTGGTTCACACTAGTGTGATCTGATTCTGTGCGAACTTGCAGATTGCACTGCTATATGCGATCGCAACTGGGGGTGTCGTTAACTTTTAATTGACACCCCTGCGTATCGCATATGAAGTGTGAACTGCCAGAGATGCGGATGCGATGCGGGATCTCGCTGCATATTCGCAGCGTTCCCGCATCGCACAAATGTGAACCGGCACTTAAGGAGGTGCAGTTGGGGAATGCCAAAATGCGGCTCAACAGCAGGGTTTTAACAGCTCTTTTGGCTGTACTTCTTCTGCGGATCATAAGACTGCAGTTCATTCTGCACTCCTGTGACCTCTTTTCAGCAGACAGCGGGATGAAGTCCGCTGTCTACTGATGTTACAGAGCCAGTCCTGGCTCAGGCATGGTCGCAACAATGGAGTCGGGATGTGCCCACATGCCTGGACTGGCACCCAGCTCAGCCTTTCAACGAGCCGCTGAGAGCCTGAGCCGGCCGCCCCCTCCACAGCTCAGCGATGCAATGAGCGGGGGGAGGGTGGCAGAGCAGGGAACAAGTGACTAACAATCAGCAGCTCTCTGCTCAGGGAGCCCTGAGACCTGAGCAATCTGCGGTGTTAGATCGCTCAGTTCTCAGTCTTAAGGGCCATACACACTATAAGATTTTCTGAAGACTTTTTCCTTCAGATTTACCTTTTCTATGTAGTGCAAGGGCCGGCCAGATTGCATACAAATTGAAAGTGTTTAGGTTTGACCTCATATTATATGGTTTTGGTAAATCTAAAGCCCCGTACACACGTACCGATTGTCGGCCGACCATTCGGCCGTCTTTTGTCCGGTGCTGTCCTGTCGGCTGAAATGTGCTCTAGACTGCACACGAATTTTGTCGGCCAACAACAACCAACTTCAGAAGTGATGTCATGTTCTGGTCTACTTTTCGTGTGTTTTTTCTTCTCTGAGCATGCCCAGTCTTGATCATCACATTTTTGTCGGCCGAAATCTGTACTGACTGACGAACAATCGGCCGTTCTTTGTTGGCCAACAAAAATTTTAAAGCCTGCACACCAGATTTTGTTCGGCCGAAAAGTTGCAGTCGGTTGTCGGAAGCATCATACTAACAAGCCGATAATCGGCCGATCGGACCGATTTACGGCCAACAATCGGTGCGTGTGTACGGGCCTTAAAGGAAAAAGTCTTCAGAAAATCTTCTGGTGTGTATGGCCCATTAGAGGCATCGGGGGACAGATGCTGCATCGGACTGCTGCTGCTTTCAGCTAGGTAAGTTAAGTATAATTCTAGAGAAAAAGTAAACCCCGTATTTCTCTTTTAAATCCATTTTGTGGTCATACTGTGGTATTTTACTGCCCACAATCAAAGAACATTCAATCAGAAGAGAAAATAGCCCAAAGAACATTCATTTTTGGCCAATTTGCACAGAACAAACGTACATGAAAATTCATTGGACGAATGACTATGCAATTTTTTTTATAACTAGACCCCTAAAAACTTTCTGGCTGGCAATTGTGGACCACATAACTGGCTGAACAGAACACAATAACTTACATATATGTATTTAAGTTTTGCTCTTTGCCTGCAGTGTGGCCTTCAACAAGTAAAATGATGTAGCATATATTTTTTTTTATAGTGTTACTAGCAAAGGTCGCACTCTTGACCAGACCTGGGCATTCTGCCACTGTGACGGGGCTACAAGATGGCAGAAAGGGGGCCCGCTGCAGTACATGTAAAAGGGCTCGGGTCACACTGCTGCGAGCCCAAAGTAGTGTGACTTGTTTGTGATTTCTTTGCAACTTTTGTGATTTAATATTGCAGTCTATGGCACTCAAATTGAGCCCCTGGGCTTGGCGGGAAGGACCCCAGGGTCGGAGAAAAGGGCCCCGGGACCGATGGAAAGGGCCTTGAGATGGCAGGAAGGGGGTTTGCTGCAGAACATGTGAAAGGGTTCTGTTCGGCTGGTGGGATTTTCCTGCGTCTTTTGTGATTTAACATGGCAGCCTATGGCACTCAAACCACAACACAGTTGCGACTTGAGTCTCATTGGGTTTCTCAATGGGAGTAAAGGGCCCCAGGATCAGTGGCAAGTGCCCTGGGCTTGGAGGGAAGGGCCCCAGGGTCGGAGGAAAGGGCCCCGGGACCGATGGAAAGGACCTGAGACAACAGGAAGGGGGCCTGCTGCAGAACACAGGAAAGGGTTCAGTTTGACTGGTGCGACTTGCTTGGGATTTCCGTGGGACTTGCATCTTTTGTGATTTACCATTGCAGTCTATGGCACTCAAATCGCACCACAGTTGCGACTAGAGTCTCATTGGGTCCCTAAATGGGAGAAAAGGGCCCCAGGATCAGTGGGAGGGGCCCTGGGCTTGGAGGGAAGGGCCCCAGGACCAATGGAAAGGGCCCAAGACTGATTTAAAGGGCCCAAAGAGCGATGGAATAGGCCCAGAGACCGATGGAAAGAGCCCTGAGACCGATGGAAAGAGTCCGGGACCGATGGAAGAGCCCCCGAGACCGATGGAATAGGCCTAGAGGCCGATGCCCTGAGACCAATGGAATAGGCCCAGAGACAGATGGAAAGAGCCCTGAGACCGATGGAAAGGGCCCGAGACCAATGGAAAGGGCCTCGAGACCAATGGAAAAGGCCCCCCGAGACCAATGGAAAGGGCCCTGAGACCGATGGAAAGGGCCCCAAGACTAATGGAAAGAGCCCTGAGATTGACGGAAAGGGCCCGGGAACGATGGAATAAGCCCTGAGACCAATGGAAAGGGCCTAGAGGCCGATGCCCTGAGACCAATGGAATAGGCCCAGAGACAAATGGAAAGTGCACCGGGACCGATGGAATAGGCCCAAAGACAGATTGAAAGAGCCATGCGACCGATGGAAAGGGCCCAAGACTGATGGAAAGGGCCCGAGACCAATGGAAAGGGCCCCTGAGACTGATGGAAAGAGCCCTGAGACCGATGGAAAGGGCCCCCGAGACTAATGGAAAGAGCCCTGAGACTAATGGAAAGGGCCCGGGAACGATGGAATAAGCCCAGAGACCGATAGAAAGGGCCCGAGACCAATGGAATAGGCCCAGAGACCAAAGGAAAGAGCCTCAGCAGTCAGGGGGGGCTCTTCGTGGTTTCTTGCACCCTGAAGGATCTAGTTCTGCCTAACAAAGCCTGGTTTCTGTAGAGCAGTGACTGTGTCTCTGCACACACTTCAAGGTCACATGTAAATAGTAGCCACCTTGCTAGGATGTGCTTGTCCATCATAATTTAACTGGCAACAATGTTATCTGTACCGTGACCACCCGGAAAAAAGAACTTCAGAATTTAGAATGTGAAAATCATTTTCTATCATCCATCTCCCTGAATTCATTTGGAAGAAATGTTTCTTTTATTTTTCTTCCCCCGTATTTCTAGCCCTCAGACAAGCAGATCTCCGGGCGGGTGGACAGAACATGCCACATCTGTAGTCAGATCATTGAGTGGTAGAGGAAAAAATTATTCCAGAACAAAACAGGCAATTATCTCCGTAATTGAAAGTAAATGAGCATCCGCACAAGTGGATTACAACACTTTGTATTCATCTTGAGATACAAAGAAATGATACTCTAGACGTGGAACTCGGAGATCTGGATTGAGGAGACGATGGCTTGTACACCTGGGTACCGCGGATGACCGCATGCATGTCGCAGTACAACGAAGAGAAGCACAAAGAGCGCCATTTTTTTTTTATTTACTGCTTGAGCACGTAACTCTTTCCTTCAATGTATGCGAATATTAGTCACGTCTACTCTCCAAGTAAAGGGACATTTTTAGGTGTCCTGGCATTTTAATTGGCTGTTTTGTAAGAAAAAGTAAGGGAATTTTTTTTCAAATTGTTCAGACTTTTTTTCTTCTATAGTAAAAGCTAAATAAAAAAAACAACAAATGGCTATTAAATTACTAATAATGGCTTGTTTTTCTTTAACCTTAACCACTTCTGGACCAGAAGGATTTGCCCCCTTAATGACCAGGCCATTTTAGCGATTCTGCACTGCGTTGCTTTAACTGACAACTGCGCAGTCGTGTGATGCTGTACCCAAATAAAATTGACGTCCTTTTTTTCCCACAAATATAGCTTTCTTTTGGTGGTGTTTGATCACCTCTGTGGTTTTTTTGATTATGCGCCATGTGACAATTTTGAAAAAAAAAAAAAAAAAGCAGTATTTTTCACTTTCTACTATATAACATTCCCAATAAACAAAAATATAAAAATCTAATTTTTTCATCATTTTAGGCCAATTTGTATTTTGCCACATATTTTTGGTTAAAAAAAATTCCCAATAAGCAAATTTTGATTGGTTTGCGCAAAAGTTATTGCGTCTACAAACTAGGGGAACGATTTATGTCATTTTTATTTATTTATTTATTTTTTTACTAGTAATGGCGGCGATCAGCGATTTTTAGCGGGACTGCGACATTGCGGTGGACAGATCATACCCCTAATTGACATTTTTGACACTTTTGGGGGGACCAATGACATTACTACAGTAACCAGTGCTAAAAATATGCACTGTTACTGTAATAATGACACTGGCAGGGAAGGGGTTAACACCAGGGGCTTAAATGTGTCCCTAGGGGGTGCTTTCTAACTGTGTGGGGGCCAGACTTGGTGGATGAAAACAGGGCTCCTGTGTTCCGAAATAACAGGAACACAGGAGCCCTGTTTCAATCAGTGACAGATGAGCGGTGTGCCGTGTCAGTCCCTGCAGCGATCACCAGTTTCCCGGTAGCCATCTTGGCTGCCGGACCGTTGCTTAGCTGCAGGGCTAGAGAGCGGGCGCGCGATTGGCGAATGACGTCGGTTTGTGCAGGAGAACCAGCCTGCCGCAGTATATCTGCGGCGGCTGGTCTTTAAGTGTTTAAAGAGGAAGTAAAGCCTAAAGAATAATTTGTAGCTATAGGTAAACAAATAATATAATAAGGCTTACCTATCGGTATTGTAATTTCTCCTAAACGTGTACTGTTTAGGAGATACTTACACTGCATGGAGCCGATGATGTCATCGGCGCATGCGCTCTGAAGGAACGGCCACCTGTGCCGTTCCTTCAGATACCTGTGCCGTGAATGACGGCCCACCCGCACATGCGCGGGAGTGACGTCATCGTGGCTCTGGCCTGTCACATAGCCGGAGTCCGTGGACCCGGAAAGGAAGACCGGGAGAAAATGGACGCTGCCTCCAGCAACTACATCGCATAGCTGGAGAGCTTTGTTTTCAGGTAAGTTTCACATAATGTGCTAGTATGTGATGCATACTAGCACATTATGCCTTTACCTTGCAGGTCCTAAAAAAAAAAAGGAACCAGCGGTTTACAACCGCTTTAAAGTAGAATTCCAACCTAACAAATTTCATAGAATTAACTTTTTTTCGTTTTAGTGCCGGTTCACACTTCCGCGTGTGCGGCGATCGCATGTAATATCGGAGCGCACTGCTCCTTCATTACATGCGATCGGATGTGCAGTGCGAATTCAGCCATACACTTTGTATGGCTGATTTCGCACTGCACCCGCACAAAAGTCGCACATGAGGCATTTTTTCAGCCGCATCAGGATCGGATCGCACAGTGGTTCACACTTGTGCGATCCGATCCTGTGCAAACTGTCAGATCGCACTGCTATATGCGATCAAACTGGGGGTGTCGTTAACATTTCATTGACACCCCCAGCGTATCGCATATGGCAGTGTGAGCTGCCAGATGTGCGTTTGCGATGCGGGAACAGGCTGCGAATCCGCAGCCTTCCCGCATGGCACAAGTGTGACCCGGCACTTACTGCTATAGGCCGGCGGCAGTGTGCATGCTCCCGATTATGCACAGCGGGAGCCGATCAGCGGGTACTGCGGAATCGATGTCTGCCGGCACCCACTGATCATTCGTTACAGAGGCAGAAATGTACACAAGGCAGTTCGCTGTTCTGTCAGTAGGGAAGCCATGGATCCTGTGTTCCTGCAAAGCAGGGACATAGATCCATACCTTACCCTAGTAAAAGCACCTCCCCCACAGTACACAAACACTGGCTAGGAACACAGTTAACCCTTTGATCACCCCTGATGTTAAATCCTTCCCAGCCAGTGTCATTAACACAGTGACATTGCATATTTTTAGCACTGATCACTGTATTAGTGCACTGGTTCCCAAAAAAAAGTTTCAGTGTCTGATTTCTCTACCAAAATATCACAGATCCCTGCCATTACTAATAAAAAAAATAAATAAATAAAAATGTCATAAATATATCCCATAGTATGTATATACAATAACTTTTGTGTAAACCAATCAAAATACACTTATTGGGATTTATTTTTTTTTTTTACCAAAAATATTTAGCAGAATACAAATTGGCCTTAATTGATGAAGAAATGCGTTTTTTTTTTTTTTTACATTTTTATTGGATATTTTTTTAACCCTGTCCATTTTTACTATATAAATGTGTCTATTTCAGACACTGAATAAGGTATATATACCAGCCTTATATACAGGTTTTTCCTTTTTGCCTTCCTCCTTTTTCCTTGGTGGTGGAGGTTTCTCCAGTTTACTACACTTATATCCTACCTCATATGCCTCTCCACATCCGCGGGTGAGACGTTTCTCTTGGGGAGTGTTTCTATCCAACTGGTCTGGTAGTGGATCTCTCTATGGTGGCGGTCTCGGATGCATCTTGATGTTCCATATTGGCATGCACTTTATGTTTGATGTTATATATATATGTATTTGAACCAATAACAAATGTTTGTTGTTGCTGTACTATACAGGCACTGTACACTGATATGTTCTTATTCCCCTGAAGAAGCGGTGCACTGTTGCCCGCGAAACATGTCGGGATTGGTCTGATGTTCATCATTGGACCCATTCATCCTCATCATTTATTTACTGCCTTATGTCTCATACATTGTTCTTTTTGTATATGTCAAAATACATGTATCAATGTTGTATTGTTTGTTTTTGATTTTAAAGATGTCATGTTAATAAATATTTCTAGTTTTTAACTATGTCTTTATCATTTTGAATTATCTGGTACCTTAAGTGCCGGTTCACACTGGGGCGACCTGTGAGGCGACCTGGTCGCCTCACAGGTCGCCGCAGGTCGCCTCCCATAGGGAAGCTGCGGACCCGTTCTAATAGGAGCGACACAAGTCGCTCCGACTTAGAAAAAGGGTCCGGAGCTTCTTTGGGGCGACCCGGAGGCGACCGCCATAGACTTCAATATTATGAAGTCCGTGGCGGCCGCTCCGAGGTAGCGGCGTGCTGCTCGCACCGCGACCTCGGAGGTCGCGGTGCGAAGTAGCGTCGCCCCTATGTGAACGGGGGCTAAAAGTCCCACCAGCCCTCCCATTCTTCTTCCTACCTCTTTTGTCTCCTTGTTTCCCTGTCCTATCCTCCCTTGGTTCTTGCCCCCCTCTGTTCCCTTCCCCCTCTTCCTTCCCCTTTTTGCTTTCTCCTCCCCTCTTTTTCCTTCCCCCCTCCCCTTTTTCCTTTCCTCTCTTCTATCCTTCCCGTTCATCTATACACCCTTTCTTTTTGCTTTTCACCCCAGCACTTACCTGCACACCTCAGGTTCCAGCTGGGGGTTTCACCCTTTGGGATATCTTTCCCAGTATAGACTACATACAGATTAGGGATGTGGTACCTTTTGTTTATAATTTTGTAATACAAACACACTCTCCATTTGAATTGGATATGTTTTATAGCAGAAAGTAACAAATATTGTTTTTATTTCAAAATTGTCGGTCTGTTTGGTTTATAGTGTAAAAAAAACAAAACAAAAAAAAGGTGATTAAATACCACCATAAAAAGCTCTATTTGTAGGAAAAAATGAATAAACATTTTATTTGGACTCAGTGTCGTACGATCGTGCAATTGTCAGTAAAAGTAATGCAGTGCTGTATCGCAAAAAAATAGCCTGGTCATGAAGGGGGGTAAATCTTCCAGAGCTGAAGTGGTTAAGCCGTGGTTCACACCAGTGCTACTTGTGCACGATTTCAGAGCCGCAGATCAGTCCAATTTGCACCTCCAATTTCACTGTAGCTTGCAACTTTATTTAAAAGAATTCTATGCAAGTCGCAATGAAATCCCAAAAAAAGTAGTGTAGGAACTACACTAGTCGCTGTGCCTTGAGTCACAGTTCCATTGCTGGCAATGGGGTGCAACTTGTCATGTGATTTTGAACTGTCAAATCCCACCAGTGCGAACCAGGGCTAAGCCCACTGGTGTGCGATTTGCATCTCCAACTTCATTGCTGCTTGATTTTTCTGATGTCTATGCAAGAGTGACATCGCAAGAGTCACAGCAATTTGAGTGGTTCCATTGCCATCAATAGGGTGCAACTTGTCAGATCGATGCTGCATCCACCCAGGTGAGCATAGATGTTGTTTTTTTTTTTTTTATCTTGAACGTCTTTTTTAAAGGGTTTGAAAAGTCAGAAGGTTTTTTATCTTAATGGATTCTATCGAAATATTTAGGAGATTTTTACAGTACCCATAGGTAAGCCTTATCACAGGCATGTTTAGGAGATATTTACAGTACCTATAGGTAAGCCTTGCTATAGGCTTACCTATAGGTACAACTTGCAGAGGAGGGTTTACTTCCTCTTTAAGAAAGGCTGGTATAGAATGAGACAGTGTTGAATAGGGTATGTACAGCTCAGTATCTGTGGAGGGGCCAGGGCCCAACATGAGACATTGGGGCCCTTGATCAGAGGTCAGTAGTAGGTGACTTACTTACTACTGACCTCTGCATCACTTATTTCTGGCCTCTGAGTCAGTTGTAGGAGCCCCCCCAGGGCGGTGTTCTTGGATTCCTTCTCTTCTCTATCTATATCTCCTCCCTTGGTCACTCGATAACCTCCTATGGCTTCTAATACCATCTCTACGCCGATGACACCCAATACAAAAATACAAAAAGTGGTCACCTCCCCCACCTATAACTGGTCTTAAAAAGCAAGGAGCACTGGAAGGGCAACGCATGTCAAAAAAAGCCAAGGAATTTCCAGTCACTACTTACCAACCAGCCAGCCACCAACCGAATTAACGTGTCTAACAGTATGCATTAAAAACAGGGGTTTAGTTGCACACATTTGCAAATACATGCGTAAGCTGCAGGCCCCGGCAAGGCACCCTGATATCTGCAGACCCTAACTCTACCTTTAAAGAGTCTCCACAGAGGGAGCACATGTATTATAATGGATAGATGGAGGACAGGTGACTGGAGGGAGCCCACCTCTCCTTAACCACCTCAATACTGGGCACTTAAACCCCCTTCCTTCCCAGACCAATTTTCAGCTTTTAGCGCTGTTGCAATTTGAATGACAATTGCGCGGTCATGCAACATTGTACCTAAACCAAATTTGTGTCATTTTTTCCCCACAAATAGAGCTTTCTTTTGGTGGTATTTGATCACCGTCAGGTTTTTTCTTTTTTGGTGCACAAATAAAAAAAGACTGAAAAGTTTGAAAAAAAAAAAAAGTTTTTTTGTTTAGGTTATAAAATTTTGTAAATAGATATGTTTTTTCCTGCACTGATGAGCACTGATGATGCCGCACTGACAGGCACTGATGAGGAGACACTGATGGGGTGGCACTGATGGGGTGGCACTGATGGGGTGGCACTAATATGCAGCACTGATGGGCACTGATAGGTAGCACTGATATGCAGCACTGATGGGCACTGATATGTGGCACTGATAGATAGCACTGATATGCAGCATTGGTGGGCACTGATAGGCAGCGCTGATGGGCACTGATAGGCAGCACTGATGGGCACTGATTGGCGGCACTGATGGGCACTGATGGGCACTGATAGGTGGCACTGTTGGGCGGCAATGATCGGCACTGATCGGCACTGATGGGGGGCACTGATCGGCACTGATGGGGGGCACTGATAGGCACTGATAGGCGGCACTGGTGGGCAGTAATGGGCACTGGTGGGCGGCACTGATAGATGGCAATAACGGCACTGGTGGGCAGCACTAATAGATGGCATTGGTGGGCAACACTAATAGGGAGGGCACTGGGGGGCTCTCTGAGCCCTGCTTGCCATCCCTGGTGGCCATGGTGGGCATCCCTGGTGGTCATGGGTGGGCATCCCTGGTGGCTTAGTGGCACCCCTCCCCCCCCAAGGCTGCACTGGTAATCAATCATCTGATTACCAGCACAGACCCCCCCTGTGATCAGTGAGTAATTAGAAATACTCACTGATCACCCCAGCAGCAGCACCGATCCTCTTCTTTTCTCCTCACTGACAGGATCTGTCAGGAGGAGAAGAGATTGAAGCCGTTACAACGGCTCTATTTACATTACATGACGGCTGTGATTGGACACAGCCGTCATGTGATCAGGAGGGCCAATCACAGGGCCCTCCTGCCGAATGATGTTGTTCTGTGTCCGAGGGACACAGGCACATCGAGATCGCGCCGCTGCGCGTGCCCGCGGTGGCGCGATCTATCTCCTTCTGAAGGACGTTCGGGAACGTCCATTCAGAAGGACGAGACTCCCGCCCGGCCGTATATTTACAATGGCCCGGGTGGGAGGTAGTTAAAGGCGCAGGGTCACACTGAACACCCAGCACATTGTACAATGACAGCAAAGGTATCACCCAGATGACACCCAAGTCTATCTCTCTAGTTCTCACGGCTTCAGTCTCCTCTCGAAATACTAACTTGCTAACTGACATTTAAATTTTTATCCTGTTCCCTTAAAAAATGTTATACAGTACAGTGCTTGTACTGTTCTATCACCTAAAATACCTGGCTGATCCTGCCTGGCTATGTCGTGGTCAGCCTACGTGCCCCTGTCATACGCAAACCTCCTGTCCTCCTCTGTGCTCTCTCACCCCTCCCCCAGCTCCGTGTCAGTGTTTGCTCCCTACCCTTTTGCTGCTGAAGTTTCATTTAAAATTTCACAGCATCCTGTCAGTTTAATAACCCTGTGTGCCCCTGTGTTTGTGTTTTATAAAAATAAGCCGTTCTTTGCCAGTTTTCAGAGCGTCGATCGCCGCTCACGTGACCTGCCGCCTCTCTCCTCTTCTCCACCTCCCCTCCTCCTCCTCCTCCCCCGGCCCCGCCTGCTGCAGCTGTTAGACAGAGAGAGAGGAGAGACGGGGTCACGTGAGCAGGGATCAGCGCTCTGAAAACTGGTAAAGAATGGCTTATTTTTTAAAAACCACATACACAGGATTAATAAACAGACAGGAGGGTATAAAGTGCATAAAGTGGCTAAACAACCAATTTAAGCATGTATGTTGCACCGCTTCCTTAAACTAAACCTCTCAAACACAAAAAAAAAATAAACAGGCTGATAATGTTCCCACCGCCCGTGCCCCTCTCTGTGAATTTTCCATCAAGATCAATAATGCAACCATCAATCCCTCCCCTCACGCCAGGGTACTAGGTGTAATCCTAGACTCTGATCTGCCCTTTCAGCCCCAAATCCAATAACTCTCAAAAGCTTGCAGACAGCACCTCTGACCTCTGCACTTACTAGTGAACTCTGCATCACTTCTACTGACCTCTGAACTCTGCATTACTTACTTTTGAACTCTGCGTCACTTGTACTGACCTCTAGACCCTGCATCACCTACTCCTGACCTCTGAATAATTTCAACCGACCTTTGAACTCTGTATCACTTACTAATCTCTGAACTATACATCCCTTACTACTGACCTCTGAATTCTGCATCACCTATTTCTGAACTCTGCCTTACTTCTACTGACCTTTTGAACTCTGCATCACTTACTACTGACCTCTGAACTTTGCATTACCTCTACTGATCTCTGAACACTGTATCACTTACTACTGACTTCTGCATCCCTTCTACTGACCTCTGAACTCTGTTACTAACTACTGACCTCTACGTCACTTACTACTGACCTCTTAGTTATTACTGACACTGAACTCTGCGTAATTTACCAATGATCCCTCAGCTTTACTTCACTTCTGACCTCATTACTCTCATTACCCTGATGTCATTACTCTGCATCATTTACTACTGACCTTGGACCTCTGTATCACTTACTACTGACTTCTGGTCATTTCTGACCCTTGAACTCTGCGTCACTTACTATTGATCTTTGAACACCGCATCACTTGCTGCTGACCTCTGAGCTTTGCATCACTTACTACTGACCTCTGGACTCTGCATCACTTACTTCTGAACTCTGCATCACTACTACTGATCTCTGAACTCTGCATCACTAATTACTGACTTCTGAAGTCTATGTCACCTACTACTGACCTCTGCACTCTGCATCACTTCTACTGATCTCAGAACTGATCTCAGAACTCTGCATCACTAATTACTGACCTCTGAAGTCTATGTCACTTACTACTGACCTCTGCACTCTGTATCACTTACTAGTGACCTCTGAACTCTCTGTCACTTACTACTGACCTCTGAATACTATGTAACTTACTACTGAACTCTGCATCACTTGCAAATGACCTTTGAACTCTCTGTCACTTACTACTGACCTCTGAATACTGTCACTTACTAGTGACCTCTGAACTCTGCATCACTAATTACTGACTTCTGAAGTCTATGTCACCTACTACTGACCTCTGCACTCTGCATCACTTCTACTGATCTCAGAACTGATCTCAGAACTCTGCATCACTAATTACTGACCTCTGAAGTCTATGTCACTTACTACCGACCTCTGCACTCTACATCACTTACTAGTGACCTCTGAACTCTCTGTCACTTACTACTGACCTCTGAATACTATGTAACTTACTACTGAACTCTGCATCACTTGCAATGACCTCTGAACTCTCTGTCACTTACTACTGACCTCTGAATACTATGTCACTTACTACTGACCTCTGAACTCTCTGTCACTTACTACTGACCTCTGAACTCTCTGTCACTTACTACTGACCTCTGAACTCTCTGTCACTTACGACTGACCTTTGAATGCTATGTAACTTACTACTGACCTCTGCACTCTCTATCACTTACGAATGACCTGTGCACTCTGCATCACTTCTACCGACCTCTGAGTGACTTACTACAGATTTCAAGGGTCATAGGATACCGGATTCAGAGTTTAGGGGTAAGTAGGGACATGCAGTGCAGAAGTAGGTGGGTCTAAACTACAGCCAATCATAGTCCTTCTGCAAGGGCCCACCTATGTCCCTGCCCCCCTACCCCCCCCCCCAGCAGCCTTTAGAATCCACCCACTTCCCAGCATGCATAAACTGTGTTTTTAAGCTGCTGCAGCAGAGACACAGAAGTTAAACTGAATAGAGTTTCCCCGCACTTGTGCGATGTGTTAGGTCCCAGTGCCCCCCCCCCCCCTCTTGGGGTCAATGTGCACTACACACTTTGCACACATGTAGGATACATCACTGGGCATAGACAGCAATAAAAACCTGACAGGGGTTCTAATCCCTCCCCACTCTATCCAAAACGAAAAAAAAAAAATGATTGCCTTTAGTTGTACTTTAACCACTTAAGCCCCGGAGGATTTGGCTGCTCAAAGACCAGGGCCTATTTTGCGATTCGGCACTGCGTGATTTTAACAGACATTTGCGCAGTCGTGCGGCGCTGTACCCAAATGAAGTTGACGTCCTTTTTTTCCCACAAACAGAGCTTTCTTTTGGTGGTATTTGATCACCTGTGCGATTTTTACTTTTTGCGCTATGAACAAAAAAAGAGCGACAATTTAAAAAAAAAAAAAAATTTCATATTTTTTTTATATTAAATCCCCCCCCCAAAAAATGTAAAAATCCAAATTTTTTAACATTTTAGGCCAATTTGTTTTCTGCTACATATGTTTGGTAAAAAAAATCATAATAAGCGTATTTTGATTGGTTTGCGCAAAAGTTATTGCGTCTACTAACTACGGGAAAGATTTATGTCATTTTTATTGTTTTTTTTTTTTACTAGTAATGGCGGCGATCTGCGATTTTTTTTTTGCGGGACTGCCACATTGCGGCGGACAGATCGGACCCCTGACTGACATTTTTGACACTTTTGGAGGTACCAGTGACATTACTACAGTAATCAGTGCTATACATATGCACTGTTACTGTAAAAATGACAATGGCAGGGAAGGGGTTAAGTTTATTGGTGATCAGTGGGTTAAATGTATCCCTAGGGGCATGATTCTAACTGGGGGGCGTGGCTTGTGATGTAACCACAGAGACATACGATCCTACATAGCAGGATCATATGATCTCTGCAGTTACACCAGGGAGAATGACAGACCGCTGTGTTTACATCAGCCGCCTGCCTTTCTCCCTCTCCTGCAGTAGATCGCGAGTGACCGGCGGACATTGGAGCCGCCGGTCATTCGCCCGTGGATGTTAGTGAACGAGCGAGGCTCATGGGCGAGCGACGTAGCCCTACGTCATTTTGCCTGTAGGGGGCTGACTGCTGCATTAAAAGTCGTGCGGCGGTTGGCAAGCGGTTAAGCAAGTTTTCAGCTAACAATTGGCTAATAGTGTGACCACTCTGCAGTAAATGACCAGCGAGTGTTCTGAAAATGTATGCTCGGTGTATCTAAATTCAAGAACAAAAATGTCATACGTTGCAGCCTGCAAGTCCTCAGATGCAGTGACTTTTAGCTAGTTTTCTTTCTTAAGGCTTTTCACCCTTTATTTTCACCTGGTGATCCTGCCGGTAACACACGTCCTGTCCCAGGGTGACAACACTCACAGTACTTTATCTATGGAGAAGCATTGTTGTCATCCTAGACTGCTTTTATGATTTGTACTACAAAACACTTCCTCCCTGCTCATCACCAACACATGGGAAAGAAAGGGGGTGGGGTTCTGTAACTTAGATAAGTGAGTTGTGCAGGAATGATAACACTGCTTGGGGTTTCAGTGCAATGAACTTATTGAACAAATATAACAAACACTTTCAATGGTATACTTAACCACTACAGACTCACACTATATCATTCTGGGAGGATGTCCATTGGCGTCCTCCCAGAACTACGCCCCCCCCACCCCCTGGGGCATGCATCTGGAGTGCTCTATGATCACAGCTGATTACAGATAAAGGGCAAGTTACAGCGACCCTTTACCATGTGATCAGCTGTGTCCAATTACAGCTGATCACATTGTAAACAGACTTGCCGGTTATTGGCTTTTCTAACGCGCTGTCACAGCGTGCGGAAAGGAGAGCCGATAGCCGGCACGAGTTACAGGGGACATTTACACAGATAATCATCAGTGCTGCCTATCAGTGCCCATCAGTGCTGCCTATCAATGCCCATCAGTGCTGCATATCATTGCTTATCAGTGCCCATCAGTGCTGCCTATCAGTGCCAATCAATGCCTCCTACCAATGCCCATCAGTGCTGCCTATAATTGCTTATTAGTGCCCATCAGTGCTGCCTATCAGTGCCAATCAATGCCTCCTACCAGTGCCCATCAGTGCTGCCTATCATTGCTTATTAGTGCCCATCAGTGCTGCCTATCAGTGCCAAACAATGCCGCCTATCAGTGCCCATCAGTGCTGCCTATCAGTACTTATTAGTGCCACCTATCAGTGCCCATCAGTGCTGCCTATCAGTGCCCATCAATTCCACCTATTAGTACCCTTCAGTGCTGCCTATTATTGCCCATTAGTGCCGCCTATGAGTGCCCCTTCAGTACCGTTTCATCAGTGCCCTTCAGTTCTGCCTCATCAGCGCCCATAAGTGAAGGAGTAAAATTACTTAGTTGCAAAATTTTATAACAGTTTATATAAATAAAGTTTTTTCAAAACCTTTGGTCTTTTTCCATTTGTTTAGAAAAAAATAAAAAACCCTGTAATGATTAAATACCACCAAAAGAAAGCTCAATTTATGTAAAAAAAGGATGATTTAATTTGGGTACAATGTTGCATGACCACACAATTGTCAGTGAAACAGCACTGACAGCTGAAAATTAGCCTGGGCAGGAAGGGGGTAAAAGTGCTTAGTAGTGAAGTGGTTACCAGACCAAAAAGGAGCAAATTGAATAAATTTAATGTTAGGGTTTACACACAAATTTTTTGTTTCCTTTTGGAATGTACATGAACAATTCTAAGGTACTCCTACCTTTAATTAAAAAAAAAAAAAAAAATGGTTTTAGAGAACTGTAAACGTGGGGTAGATCCCGCGCAATGGAAAAATGATGGAATTATACAAAGAAAAGGAGTTGCTGCCTGCCCAGAAAACTTCGCACCAAAGTGAGAAGCCAGAAAGTGTTATTAGGTTATGTATGGGCAATGGCGCTACTCAGTAGGGTTAGTTTGAATGGTTATGCACTGTGCAATCAATATATTAAATCATAAATGAAAAATAAATATTAAATATATAAAGTGCTGGTGTCCACCCGTGAATCCAACTCTTTATGTATAGCAAATCAATAAGGTGACATGTGCATCAATAAATATATTATTAAAGTAACTCAATGCAGTGAATTCAGGTAAGTAGTGAATAAAATAATATTAGTACATATGTGAAAAAAAAATTTTTTTATACACATGTGATGCAATAATCCAATGGAAACAATGACAAAATGTGCACAAAAAGTGCAGTGTGTAATATACAAAATCAATAGTCTTTATATTGTGCCTTGTAAAGGAAAAAGCACTAGGGCAGTGCTGAATGTAGAGGGATTCCCTGTATAATTTTTTTTTTTTTTCACATATGTACTAATATTATTTTATTCACTACTTACCTGAATTCACTGCACTGAGTCACTTTAATAATATACTTATTGATGCACATGTCACCTTATCGATTTGCTATACATAAAGAGTTGGATTCACGGGTGGGCACCAGCACTTTATATATTTAATATTTATTTTTCATTTATGATTTAATACTTTTAGAGAACTGCCAATGTTCATTTCAAGCAATATAGGTGTCATCAATGAGAGAGGTAATACGATATTGTGACAGCAGATGGCAGTAAAGAGCACAATATCTCACTAAATATACAGAATAGGCCTACAATAATGAATTGAGGACACAAATTAGACTTTTAGAAATAAGTTAATCATCAATAGACAGCACATTGTCACAAACTAAATGAATACATACAACCAGTATATAGTGATTATATGGCAGCTGTGTGAGCCTCTGAATATTTTGTGCTATATAAACAATATCCCTATGCTTAAAGCGGAGCTCCCAATCAAAACCATTTTTGTATTAGATAGAAAGAGGACCCTACCAGAATTTTTTCCCATAATAAAATAAAAATTGTAATACTGCATGCAGAAGGATTTTTTTTGTTTACTTTATTGCATAGGATGCATTAAGGTAAAAAAACCTTCTGCCTTTAGAACTAGTTTAACCACTTCTGGACCGGAAGGATTTGCCCCCTTAATGACCAGGCCACTTTTTGTGATTCGGCACTGCGTTACTTTAACTGACAATTCCACGGTCGTGCAGTGATGTACCCAAACAAACTATGGTGTAAATACTGAAATTTATGCAGCTGTTACTTTCTGACTGCCTATCTCATTTCATGAAGTGCTAAAATGGCAGGGCAGTACAAAACCCCCCTCAAATTTCCACTTTTTGGAAAGTAGACATCCTAAGGAATGTCCTGATAGGCATGTTGAGCTCATTGAATATATTTATTTTTTTTCACAGGTGTTTGAAAAATGACTAAAAAAAATGTTTTTTTTTTTTTTACACAAAGTTGCCATTGAAATGATATATTGCTCATGCATGCAATGGGTATATGTGTAATTTCTGCTGCTTCTCCTGAGTACAGGGATACCACATGTGTGAGACTTTTTGGGAGCCTAGCTGTGTACAGGACCCCGAAAACCAATCACCACCTTCAGAATTTCAAAGAGCGTACATTTTCATTGCATTTTCTCACTACCTATCACGGTTTAGGAGGCCCTGAAATGTCAAGATACCACAAAACCCCCCAAATTACCCCATTTGAAATATTATGGAATATTTTATATTTTGCCACAAGTTTTGGGAAAATTACATTTTTTATTTTTATTTTTTTTTAACACAAAGTTGTCACTAAAAGATACATTTCTCACACATGACATGGGTATATATGGAATGACACCCCAAAATACATTCTGCTGCTTCTCCTGAGTACAGGGATACCATATGTGTGAGACCTTTTGGGAGCCTAGCTGTGTATGGGACCCCCAAAACCAATCACCACCTTCAGGTTTTCTAATGGCGTAAATTGTGCATTTCACCTCCGCACTACCTGTCACAGTTTCAGAGGCTCTGAAATTTCAAGATAGCACATATTTTGCCACAAGTTCCGGGAAAATTATTATTTTTTTTTGTTTTGTTTTTTTTACACAAAGTTGTCACTAAATGATATATTGCTCACACATGCCATGGGTATATGTGAAATGACACCCCAAAATACATTCCGCTGCTTCTCCTGAGTATGGGGATACCCCATGTGTGAGACTTTTTTGCAGTCTAGCCGCATACAGGACCCCGAAAACCAATCACCACCTTCAGGCTTTCCAAGTGCGTAAATTGTTGATTTCACTCCTTACTACCTATCACAGTTTTGAAGGCCATGAAATGCCAAGATAGCACAACCCCCCCCCCCCCCAATAACCCCATTTTGCAAAGTAGACACTACAAGCTATTTGCTGAGAGGCATGTTGAGTGTTTTGCAGATCTCACTTTTTGTCACAAAGCTTTGGAAATTGAAAAAAGAGGAAAAAAAGTAATTTTCCTTTTTTTTCTTAATGTTCCAAAATAAATGAGAGCTGCAAAATACTCACCATGCCTCTCAGCAAATAGCTTGGAGTGTCTACTTTGCAAAATGGGGTCATTTGGGGGGGGGGGGGGTTTTGCTATGTTGAAATTTCAGAGCCTCTGAAACTGTGACAGGTAGTGCGGAGGTGAAATGCACAATTTACGCCATTAGAAAACCTGAAGGTGGTGTGATTGGTTTTCGGGGTCCCGTACACAGCTAGGCTCCCAAAAAGTCTCACACATGTGGTATCACTGTACTCAGGAGAAGCAGCAGAATGTATTTTGGGGTGTCATTTCACATATACCCATGGCATGTGTGAGCAATATATCATTTAGTGACAACTTTGTGTAAAAAAACAAAAAACAAACAATTGTCACCTTCCCGAAACATAGGGCAAAATATAAAATACTCCATGGACTCAATATGCCTCTCAGCAAATAGCTTTGGGTGTCTACTTTTCAAAAAGGGGTAATTTAGGGGGTGTTTGAACTGTCCTGGCATTTAATGCTCAATCTTAGCCACACATCACCCACTCTTCTAACCACTTGAAAACCAAGCCGTTTCTGTGACTTTTTGTTTACATGAAAAAATATTTTTCTTTTGCTAGAAAATTACTTTGCACCCCCAAACATTATATATTTTTTTAAAGCAGAGGCCCTACAGAACAAAATGAAAGATGATGCAAATTTTTTTGTGACACGGTAGTTGCACACAGATTTTCCAAACGCAATTTCTGCGAAAATTTTTATTTTTTTTTAAATTGAATGCACAAATACACTATATAATTCCAAATTGTTTGGTAAAATAAAAAATATGATCTTATGCCGAGTACATAGATACCAAACATGACATGCTATAAAAATTGCGCACGCCTGTGCAGCGGGCAACAAACTACGTACATTTTTAAAAGCCTTTAAAAGTCTTTACAGGTTACCACTTTGGACTTACAGAGGAGGTCTACTGCAAGAATTACTGCCCTCGACCTGGTGTTTGCGGCGATACCTCACATGCATGCTGCAATTGCGGTTTATATATGACACTAGACCAACGGTTGCGTGCGCCTTTGTGCGCAAGCACAGGGGGGACAGGAAGGCTTTATTATTTTTTTTTTTTTTTTGCTTTTTTATGTTATTTTGACACCCTCCCTTTCATTTTTTTTTTTTTTTTTATCATTTTTATTGTTATCACAGTGAATTTAAATATCCCCCTATGATAGCAATCTGTAGTGACAGGTACTCTTTTTTTTAAAAAATGGGGTCTTTTAGACTCTAGATCTCTCCTCTGACCTTAACGCATCTGACCACACCAAAATTGGTGTGGTAAAATGCTTTCCCAATTTCTCAATGGCGCTGTTTATTTCTGGTGAAACAGAAGTCATGAAAAGCTCGTAGCCATTCTCGTAGCCATTCTCGTCTCCAATCAGCTCTATGGTTAGATAATTGAACCGCCGGCTGCACTCTCGGGTTAACCGGTGGGACAGGAGAGCCCCGAGAAAAACCGCAGAAAGCGGCGGAAGGTGGCGGGAGGGGGGGGGGGTGTCTACTCCCACTGCTTGTAAAAGCAGTCTAGCAGCCAATCATCCGCTAGGATTGTTTTTACATGTAAGCCGACCGCTGGCTGTAAAATACCAAGATGATGCCTAAATCTGCAGGCATCATCCTGGTATAACCACTCAAAGTCCAGCAACATACCAGTACATTGCTGGTCCTTGTTTGGCATATAGTGTAGGTTTTTTTTTTCATGCAGCCTGTGGGCTGAATGAAAAAAAGAGAACCTAACAGAAATCTCTGCAAGAAAATTGTGTAGTATATCCACCATTAACCGCCCAAACATCCAAACCCACTTCTTAATGGCAGGTATACATGACAAAATTCCATGTATGCCTGATGGTATTTTAACTGTAGTGGTGAAATCAGCCTACCACAGCGCTGCCATCAGAGGTATCCATATATGCTGAGCGCAAACGCTGTTTGTGTCAGAATATATAAAATCCATGTGGCAGCCGATGAGTGTAACTGCAAAGCAACGAAAACATTCCGTGTATTCCTCCACTTCACTGCAAGAAATTTGTCCACTTTCAAGCAGGCTCTCTCCCCCGACTAAGATGGGAATTTACAAGCCGTTGGGGGAAGCCCCGGCGATTAGGTCGCACGCTGCCACATGCACCAATTTGTAATACGAGCAGGTGACTAAATAGTGGCACGCTTGAATAAAAATTGTCCACGTACAAATGGTACCCCTTTCCGGATAAGGGTGACACCAAGTCCCACAACTATCTTGCCGCTGCTCCCTATGTAATCTGGGCAGTTGGGGGGCTCCACAGAGCTATCTTTTCTCTCGTAAACCCAGAAACTAACTGTATAGGCTGTGGCCCTGTCACAGAGCTTATACAGCTTGACCCCGTATCTGGCACGCTTGCTTGGGAGGTACTGTTTCATAGTAAGGCGGCCAGTAAACATAATCAGGGACTCATCAACGCAGACAACTTGTTGGGGGGTAAACAAGGCTGTAAACCGCTGATTGAAGTGGTTTACGAGAGTCCGAATTTTGTGGAGCCGGTCATATTCAAGCCCCCCCCCGAGGATGACAGATTGCATTGTAGTTGAAATGCATAATTTGCTCGTATCTCGCCCTGGACATGGAAGCACACACGCTTATGGTGAATTGGGCTAGTGGACCAATATAACCGCAATTCACTCTTTTTGGTTATGCCCATGTTGAGGGAAAGGCCCAGAAAAGTCTTAAACTCGGAAACTGTTATAAGTTTCCAGCCGAATTGTCTGGCAAGGGACGAATTTGGGTTGGCGGCGATGTGTTGACCAGTGTATAAATTTGTTTGGTCCACAATAGATCTGAAAAGATCTTAAGTGAAAAACAGCTCATAAAAATTCAGGGGAGTAAAATTGGCTGTTTCCACGTGGATTCCAGGTTGGGCAGTGAATGGGGGGGAAGTACGGGCGCTGTAGTATCAGTGGGCTGCCAATCAGGATATGCCAGCGCATCAGGGAGGGCACTATGAGCTCTACGGCCTGTCTTCGAATACGCGGTGGCTGCAGGCCCCTACTTGTGCTAGCCACCGCACCAGCTTCAACTGCTTTTATGGGACTCACCACGTCACCAAGTGATACTGAAGTGCTGGTTATTCTAGGTCCAGGGTGTACTAGGCAGCTGGTGCTCACCAGATCACCAGAAGGCTGAACGGCACTAGTAACGAGACTCTGCTCCATACGAGCACGCTGCGATCTCTGCACCTCTTCAACTCCAGAATGGGGTCGGGTACGCCTGGGTCTAACAGGGACCCATCCGTCGTCAGATCTGTCTGTCAGGGAGCCGCTGCTCTCTTTAGGTTCGTATACTGACCCTGATTCTGCCAGTGAGGCTTCCCCATTGCTCTCATCTGGCATGGTCAGTATACTGTAGGCCTCTGCACTACTGTACCAACGTTTGGACATTTTAGCAACTAAATTTACAGGTACAGTATTGTGACTCACAGGTAAAAAAAAGCACCTGGTTGTCAAGGACTATTTGGTCGCTACAAAAAACTGCTAATGCTAGCAGGGATCAGGCCTGACTCTGCTAACACAGCGGTTTTGTGTGTTTTGTGTTTTTTTGGAAGTGACAGTAATCTATTGAATACTGTACTTGCCTGGGTAAGGTGGGCTGGGCGGAGGGGCTAAACGCAAGTGCTGGCAGGAATCAGTGCTGATCGTGCAAACACCGCGTTTTGGGAACCCTAAACTATTTGGGACGCTAGTATAGTTCTGATCAGATCAGATATTGATCTGTTCAAACACTATACTAGTAATGGAGGTGTATGTGTGTGTGTATGTGGTAATCAAGGGGTTAACTAATATTTCTAACTAAGGGGATCTGGGGATCTAACTAAGGGGATCTGCGCTATCCTAGACTGACGCTAACACTAACTAATGTCACCTGTGACACATAACAATAGTGATCAGAAAAAAAACAGTACACTTTAAGGCTCCGTTCACATCTAGGCGTTTTGGGGCGTTTTTGGGGCGTTTTTCTGCTCTAGGATCAGCTCTCAAAACGCCCAACAAGACAAATCCTATTCATTTCAATGGCCCCTGTTCACATCTGAGCGTTTTGACGCTGTATACAAAACGCCCAACGCTCAAAAAAGTACATGAGCTTCTTTTTGGGCAGATTACAGGCGTTTTCCATTGATCTCTATTCAATCTAAAAACGCCTGCACAAAAATCGCGGTAAAAATCGCGGTAAAATCGCGGTAAAAAACGCCGCAAAAATCGCGGTAAAATCGCGGTAAAAAACGCGCGAAAAACGCTACGCTCAGGTGTGAATGTAGCCTAAAAGTGACACTGTGACAGGGCAATGAAGGGGTTAAATGGGGGTGATCAGGAGGGGATCAGGGGGGTTTATCTTTATTGGGGGGGGGTGGCGGGGACCCTAAACCTACTTGGGACAGAAATTTACTCGCTAGCGCAATCTGAAGTCACAATCAAACCATCACAGATATACAGAAAAACACCATATTACCTGTGTATAGTGTGCAATGTGACAGGGGGAAGGGGTTAACTGGGGGTGATCAGGGGGGGTCAGGGGGTTAAATCTTTATTGGGGGTGGGGTGGCAGGTATCCTAACCCTAAAAGGAACGGCCGCAAGTGCTAAACTTGGTCACAAGTCACACTGCTACAGGTATATGAGAAACTGCTATATATTGTATACAGTGTGTGTTGTGACAGGGGGTGTAGGGGTTAACTGGGGTGAAAAGGGGGTTAAATCTTTATTGGGGGGGTGGCGGGGACCCTAAACCTCCTTGGGATAGAAACTAACTCGCTAGCACTAACTCAAGTCACAATCACACAAATACAAAATACAGTAAAACACTATATGACCTGTATATTAGTGTGCAATGTGACAGGGGGGGAAGGGGTTAACTGGAGATGATCAGGGGGATCAGGGGGTTAAATCTTTATGGGGGGGTGGCGGGTATCCTAAGCCTAAAAGGAACGGCCGCAAGCGCTAAACCAGGTCACAAGTCACACTAATACAGGTATACAGGAAAATGCTATATACTGTATACAGTGTGTGTTGTGACAGGGGGTGTAGGGGTTAACTGGGGGGGTGATCGGGGTTAAATGTGCCTAGCCTAGGCTTGTATGGGTGTGCTCGGTGCAGTACTCACAGTTCAGATCCGCACTCTCCTCTTGATGAATCCAAAAAGGATTTGGGGAGGAGAGAGCGGGTCTTTTCTGTGCCTGTGTTTACATTTCACAGGCACAGACAGTATCTGATTGGGCAGGACCGATCAACAGGTCCAGGCCAATGATTTTTGGAGATTTGATGACTGATCGGTTCTGAACCCAATCAGATCATCAGCGGGGCCGGGGGCGCGTGGGAGCGCGCCTCAGAGTGGCGGGGGCGAGCGACGTAGGTCTACGTCGCTTTGCCTGCAAGTGGCTGAGTGCCGCAGTAAATCTACGTTAAGCGGTTGACAAATGGTTAAAGACGTGTGTAGCAGCCATCTTGGGTTGGGTCCAGTGGCCTCTAAGAAAAGATGTGGGCATGTGCGGGGAAAGTCCAGGTTGTGCCTTTGGGGAGTTATGGAACCCGGTACTGTAGAGAGTGCTCACACTGCACAGGCCATAGGGAAGTTGTTAAAAGTGGCTCTAATGAGTGAATGTACAAGAAAGTCATTGGGGACTGCCTGGAAGTTCAGGCCAAGGGACTGTGTCAAGAGAGTTATGAGTAAATAAGTGTTCCTAAGGTACTCAGTCTTTCAGGGATATATGAAGATTCCAGTCCTCCACCTGGACCTGACCAGGTTCTATTGCTGTTTTTGTTCTCACTCATCACTCTCTTGCTTCCTGTGCAGTCACTAGGACAGGAAGTGCGGGCAAATTACCCCAACAGGGACACAGCAAGAAAGACAGGTTTTACTCTTCCCCTCTCTGTCCAAAAAAAAAGGTTGAATTTATCATTACATATTTGCCAGTTTACCTTCTTCTCGTGTGACATTTCTGCAGATTAAACTATTTGCCTACCGGGCACTTTTACCCCCTTCCTGCCCAGGCCAGTTTTCAGCACTGTTGCACTTTGAATGACAATTGCGCAGTCATACAACGTTGCACCCAAACAAAAGTTTTATCATTTTTTTGAGACAGATAGAGCTTTCTTTTGGTTGTATTTAACCACCACTGGGTTTTTATTTTTTACTACAAAAACAAAAAAAAAAAGACAGAAAATTTGGCGAAATTTTTTCTTCTTAGTTTCTGTTATAAAATTTTGTAAATAAGTAATTTTTTTTTCACTGATGTGCGCTGATGAGGCTGCACTGATGGGCACTGATGAGAAGGCACTAATATGCAACACTAATGGGCACTAATAGGTGGCACTGATGGACACTGATAAGCAGCACTGATGAGCACTGATAGGTAGCATTGGCAGGCACTAATAGGCAGCACTTATGGGCACTAATAGGCAGCACTGATGAGCACTGGTAGGTAGCATTGACAGGCATTAATAGGCAGAACTTATGGGCGCTGATAGGCAGCACTTATGGGCACTGATAGGCAGCACTGATGGGCACTGATAAGCAGCACTGATAGGCAGCATTGACAGGCACTAATAGGCAGCACTGATGGGCTCTGATAAGCAGCACTGATGAGCACTGATAGGTAGCATTGACAGGCATTAATAGGCAGCACTGATGGGCACTGATAGGCAGCACTGATGGGCACTGATAAGCAGCACTGATAGGCAGCATTGACGGGCACTAATAGGCAGCGCTTATGGGCACTGATTGGCGGCACTGGTAAGCAGGCACTGCTGGGCACTGAAAGGCAGCACTGACTGTCATTACTGATGGGCACTGACTGGCATCACGGCTGGATACGGATGGGGCTGCACTGATGATCAGCGCAGATTACCCCTGTGAGGTTCTGCACTAATCAGACTCGCTGTACAACCACACTGGAATTAGCCTTTCATGTTACCCCGGTTATCCTGGGTTCTATATGTGTGGTTTGTGTTGGAGTGAGGGGCTCTTTCACTTGGGACTGTAATATTTCTTAACAGTGTCCTTCAAGAAATATATAAAGATATATTGCAGATTGCTAGGATATTGCATAAAGTGTTTTCATAGACCCTTGCTAGTGGGGTGGGGGTTTGTTATTGTTGAATACCTGAATTCCATTGTTCTATTGTTCATGTCTGCCTTTAGTAAGCTTATTATAGGATGTGTATGTTTGTGTGGATTGGCTTAGGGGGAGGAGTTGTCAGAGTGTATATCTCCTTCTGCTTTGTGTTTCAATAAACAGTTTGATTATGGTTTGACTCCAAAACTTGTACTGTCAAGGTCTTGGGGTAACTATAGCCAGATTCACGGATCTCAGGTTCCAGAGCTTAGGAAGCAGGTTCTTGGCGGAGATACCCAGTCAGGGTGTCTGGATTCTGTCACAGACCCCCACACCGTTTTTTTTTTTTTTTTCCATTTCGGCATGGAGTTCCCCCTCAAGATCCTCAGAGCGCAAGTCGCACCACAAGTCGGATCATTATGTCATTTATGGTGAGATACTCCCAATAGGAATCCATCTAAAGGGATGCAGACCCAGCAGCTTTCCTCATTAGAGCCCTGCAGCTGCCACAGCCAGTGGCGGTTTTAGGCATGGGCGAATGGGGCAGCCGCCCGGGGCGGCATTTTTTTATAACACGTGGGGGGCGGCATGCCCAGGCCACGGACCGGTACCGGTTCGTGGATCAAATGATACCGGACCGCCTGAGCCCCGTTCGCCCATGCCTAAAACCGCCGCAGCCGAGCCGAGGAGCAGAGCATTTCTCCCCCCCGAGCCCGCCCATTGTGTGACAATAGCGAATGAAAATTCACTATTGTCGCACTGATCCTCCTCCTGGCCAATCAGGGAGCGGGTCCTCCCCCTTCCTGATTGGCCGAAAGGCAAACCCCACGCCATTGGCCGAGGAGGAGGCGCCGCGGGAGGACTGAGGAGAAGTGAAGAGAAGTGAGGTAAGTGCATGGACGGGTCTCGCGGGGGGAACGCTGGCGCTCTGCATTGAAAAGTGGCACTCTGGCATGGCATCTCTACATTGAAAGGGGGCAATGCTGTGGCACTCTGCATTAAAGGGGGCAATGCTGTGGCATCTCTACATTGAAAGGGGGCATTGTTGTGGCACTCTGCATTAAAGGGGGCAATGCTGTCGCGCTCTGCATTAAAAGGGGACAATGCTGTGGCGCTCTACATTGAAAGGGGGCATTGCTGTGGTGCTCTACATTGAAAGGGGGCATTGCTGTGGCGCTCTGCATTAAAGGGGGCATTGCTGTGGCGCTCTGCATTAAAGGGGGCATTGCTGTGGCGCTCTGCATTAAAGGGGGCATTGCTGTGGCGCTCTGCATTGAAAGGGGGCATTGCTGTGGCGCTCTACATTGAAAGGGGGCATTGCTGTGGCGCTCTGCATTAAAGGGGGCATTGCTGTGGCGCTCTGCATTGAAAGGGGGCAATGCTGTGGCGCTCTGCATTGAAAGGGGGCAATGCTGTGGCGCTCTGCATTTATTGGGGGCAATGCTGTGGCGCTCTGCATTTATTGGGGGCATTGCTGTGGCACTCTGCATTTATTGGGGGCATTGCTGTGGCACTCTGCATTTATTGGGGGCAATGCTGTGGCACTCTGCATTTATTGGAGGCAATGCTGTGGCACTCTGCATTTATTGTTATGTTGTCATGTTATTTTTTTTTTGGGGGGGGGGGGGCGCCGGGAGGGAGTCTTGCCCGGGGAGCAATTTAATGTAGAACCGCCACTGGCCACAGCTGATAGATAATTATGATACCACTCCTTTTAGACCCACTCAGCACAGAGGAACAAACAATGATTTCTTCAGAATAACAAAAGGTAGGAATCTGAAACAAAATTTGTTAAAATCCCTGTAATGTACAGAGATCACCCAGAGGGGAATGTTTTTTTCTAAACAAAAGTAGAGTTACGCTTTAAAGCAGTATCAAAGACGGCTCATAGGCAACCATTGATTTTGAATAGAGGCAGAAAAACGATGCTTAAAGCTAACGTGGCTAAACGCACATTAACGCCAATGGAAAAAGCTACTAAAAGCACGTTGTTACAGCTGCTTTTTCCTGGCGTTGGTAGTGGCTCTGCAGCTTTTATTCTAATGCCCCGTGTGCATGAGGCCTTACAGGTATGGCTTTTTGCACAATGGCAGGGGCACTTTAATAAAGTGCATTATTCAAGTTGTAATTGCATGCCCGTAAATTTGATTCCATTTTAAAAGCATCAATTTTATTTTAAAGTCATACGTCATTTTAGAGAGCAGTTCCAGGAAACAACTGAAATCAATAAATAAACCGGTAAAGGAAACATTACAGATAAAGTCATGCCATCAGCTTCATTTAAAGGAACAATTTCATTATTCTGATAACTGTGTGTGGTTGAAGTAGAACTCTCTCAACATGAACTATTTTTAAAACGCATGCTGCCAGCATTAGTAAATAGATAGGATGAAGTTTTAAAATATTTACTTGTTTGAACTTTTTTTTTTTTTTCATTTCTTCAATTGCTTCCTGGTTTCTGGCCTAGACCAAAATGATGTCATAGATCCCAGGAGTCTTCAGGAGGGGAGAAGGGGGTTTTCTCAGCAAAGCACACCCTCTTCCGTGTGTTCTATCAGATGCCGCTACCTATCAGATTGTGTAACGGAAGTGACGTTCCATCCAAAAAACACTTACTGCGCATTCGCGACGCGTTCCACTATGCGTTTTACATCGATATACGTTCCAAACTCTTCCTGATCAGACGCGTAGCAGTATTGTCATAAAACAACCATGTGAAGATCTTACTACACCCAGCTACATCTTTTATTTCAGAGTCATTTTAGCAATAAAGTGAGCGTATATAAATAAATTTAGCATATTGACATCTGTGATGCTGTTTTGACGTTACATTTTGAAAGAAGCTGGATGCCAGAGTTCTATCAGAATACCGCTAAACCATCAGATTCTGCAACCGGAAGTGACATTCGGACGAGAAAAACTTTCTGCGCATGCGCTATGCATTCCAATAGGTTTCCTAATGTGACAGAACATGGAGCAGAGGCGGACATCTTCTTACACCCATGCAGGTCTTAAATTTTATATTTATTTTAGCAGTAAACTCACCTTATATATAAAAATAGACTATTTCACCACGACCGAGTAAAATAGTCTATTTCACTATATAATCAGTTTGTCCCCTAAGCCTAGGTGGCCCGAGCGGAAGTGGGAGCAGGTACCTGTCAAATCTAGGTACCCGCTCCCCCCCCCCAAAAAAAATGACATGCCAAATGTGGCATGTCTGGGGGTCAGCAGTATTTAAAGCAGAAGTTCCACTTCTGGGTGGAACTCAGCTTTAACCTCCCTGGCGGTATTCCCGAGTGTGGCTCGGGGTTAAATTTCAGTGCCAAAAGAGAGATCGCTGGATCCTGTAAGAGAGGGTACCCACCTTGTCCCCGGGATCCAGCGATGTATCCCAGCAGTGTGCGGCGGCCGGATCTTCCGCCCGATGCTCTGAGCCCCGGCTTCCTTCTCCTGCGGCGTGGCGCTCGCAGGGGGTGGAACCGGCGGCAAATTCAAACAGTAAAACACACCAAACACACTGATACATTACAAAATAAAATAAATTCACATTAGTTTGCCCCCCAGTGCCCTTTCCTGCAGTTTTACTGTACTTTTTATGTGTATATATATATATTGTGACAGGAAGTCAGCTAAATCTGGGAATGTAGTCACAGGAAGGAGATACATTTCCACCTGATTGAGAAGTCCATTAATTAATTTAGGGTGTTGGCTACAGAGCTAGCCAGCAGGAAGTTGAAAGGCCTTCACCTGTTCAGAATGAGGGAGTTAAGGCTCTATAATTTGTTCAGAGAAAGTCCTATTGTTTGCTGCCTCCAGAAGCTGCATCCTGAAGCCATGTGGGCTGGGAGCAGGAGGACAGTCAGCGTGTGCCTCCCGACAGGATGTGTGGGCCTGGGAGAAGACCCCCCGGAGTGATGTGTGCCCGGGACGGTAACCAAGAGTGAAGACGTCTCAAAGGTGAGAAGACGAAGTGTTGTTGATGTGAAAGAAAACAAAGGGACATGTTCAATGGACAATGTTTGTGCTGTGTGAAAAGCAAACAATAGGACTTTCTCTGAACAAATTATAGAGCCTTAACTCCCTCATTCTGAACAGGTGAAGGCCTTTCAACTTCCTGCTGGCTAGCTCTGTAGCCAACACCCTAAATTAATTAATGGACTTCTCAATCAGGTGGAAATGTATCTCCTTCCTGTGACTACATTCCCAGATTTAGCTGACTTCCTGTCACATACCCCCCCCTCTTGTTTCAACCCTAGGGTTGGGACACATATTTCCAGGCACGCATGTGTCAGGCACTGCTGACTCACTGATAAGCCTCCTATTATCCTCAAGCTTCCGGATGAAACTGTTTTGTCATCTTCATTGACGGATTTCTCATAAATGCCACACAGTTTGTCTCTCATCTCATATACACATTCTTCAACTGCATTTTTGGCATCATTTTGCTCCTTCTCGTTTCTGTCATCTTCATTGACAGCTTTCTCATAAATGTCAGACAGCTTGTCCCTCATAACCGTCTGTCCAATCCACCATGGAGGACCGTGATCCATAGGCAACTCAATTGGGCTAGTCTTAATGTCTTCAACATTCTTAAGACGCCTCTCTCTGCAATCCATAAATGTTTTCCACAAAACTTTGAGAACCTTTGCTTCACTAAGCTTTGTTCCAAGTAGGGACTCTTGACATCCCTCTGTGACTTGAGTTGCCTCTCCATACAGCTGTACACAATCATTGACTTTTTGTTGTAAAAGGGAATGATCTTCCTTCTTGAGCTTTGCTTGCTCTAAGATGCTGTGCAGAGGATTTTCCAATTGAGACAACAGGCTGTCACACATTTCTTCAAAGTGACCCCTGTTCCTTTTCCCAGAGATATCAATATCATTCAAACATTTCATATTCATAGGCAGATCTGAAGCATTTGCACTCATCAACTTCTTAAACTTTTCGCCCTCCTGAGCGAGTCGCAGTAAAGGCCTACTATTTGATTTGATATTGAGTTTATATTTCTTGCCAAACTCTTCACAGAAGAAGCCAACCAGAACATCATCAACTTTCCTTCCACCAACATAGGGGTCAAAGGCAACAACACAGTTGAACCCAGCGATCTGGGTGGTATCCATTATAGACCTCCTCTCTGCATCAGTGAAGAAGCATGGAACTGCAACACATTCTTTTACAGGTTTCTTCAATGCACTTTCTGCTGAACTATTTGACCGCTCAAGGTCACCTAGTTCTTTTTCTCTATCTGAATTCCACATGGAATGCATCTCAAGATCACGATCAAACTTCTGCCACCCGTCTTTTACCAGTTTCATTTTAGAAATATTCTCTGAAAGGCACTTGAAATTCATTTGCTTCACGTTTTCACCAACAGCCTTAGTTTTCTCCACTAGGTGGCGTTTGCTTTTTCCTCCCAGATTTATATCACTTGCTTTAGTTTTCTCCGCTTTAGTTTTCTCCACTAGGTTTTCAGCCTGAACTGAGAAATCATCACATTTCTTACACAACTCCTTTATTTGCTGAAGTTCTAATGATACATTTTCCAATGCTTGAAGTTTTTGAAGGAACGGTTTATTCCAAAGGGGTGATTCAAGCCACGTGTCATCACATTTCTGAGGCTCACTCAGGACAGACCCCAAAACACTGATCCTTTTAAAAACTGCATCAGGCACACTATCCCCTCTTTGGGACAGATCCTCTGTTGCCTGGAATTCCTCTTCCAGTTCCTGCAACGGAATCTTCATCTCTTCTACTTGCTGTTCTAAGGCTCGTTTAGACTTTTCTAGCTCCTGAACGCTTTTCACAACATCATCCTTGGAGCTGACCAATTCTTCCATTTCTGTACGCAGCTGTTTGTTAACACTTTCTCGTTCAGCCTTACACTCTAGAACTTCCTCCAAAGAGCGAGCCAAGAACAGGGCTTTGCTCTCGTTATCACGCGCCTCCGTTTTTGCACGGTCGCGTTCTTCTGCATATTTTGCAGACACAGTCTTCTCTTCACCAAGCATCTGATCAAACTTCTTTTTCACATCTTCAACACTCTGTAATGAACCAACGCTTTCTTCCATGCGTTTTTTCATATCCGCTATCTGAGCTTGCAATGTTGCGACTTGCTCTGATAGGTTTTTCTTTGCTTCCGCCTCCTCTTTTAATTGTTCCAGGAAGCCATTTTTCTCATCTTCCATTTGTTTGAGCTTTGTGCTAAAACTCAGCCTTTGACACCTCTCTTCCTGTAAGAGTTCCTGCGTGTCTTGCAGCTGCGATTCCAAGATAGAAAAATCTTCCGCAATTTCTCTAGATTTGCTGTCTGCTTGAGAAAGCTGATTTGTAACATTGTCCAACTCAACCTGCAGTCGGTTTGCCTTCTCTGACAGCTTAGCACACAATCGGTCACCTTCTGACACCTTGACTTGCGATTCCAGAAGCTGTGCCTCTACTTTTTCCCTCTTATGTTCACAATCTCCTTTTCCCTGCATAAGAGCCTTCACCTCATTGGCTAGCATCTGGGAATAAGAATGTAATTCTGCCACACAGGCTTCTTTCTCCTTTAACTGCTGCTGGACACGTTGGGCTTCACCTTTCCAACTTTCACAGTCTGCACGTAATTCATCTACCACATTGCTCAAAGTGGTGAGCTCATACACAGTACTCAGTAATTTAGCCTCTCTTTCACTTTTCTCGTTGTCGCTGAGAGACAATGTCGTTTTCAGAGCGACATTCTGTTCCTGCGACTCCTGCAGGTCTATTTTTGTAACTTCCAAACACTGAAGACTTTTTTCCAGCTGAAAACGCACCCCCCAAGGAGTCATCCACACCCGCCACCGAGCTAATCCCTCACATATGGTGGAGGTATGCAGTGGGCATAAGCAGAGATCCCTGCAAGGAAGTGCAAATGTTTGATGAACTTTGTCTGGTGCATGAGATTGCACAATCTATGTGTGCAGGAGAGAAGATCCTGACAGAAAAAAAAAAAAAAACGTGTTTTAAAAAAAAAAAACAGCGGTCTCAACATTTTTGATGAACTTTGTTGTGTCTGGTGCAAGGGACTGCACAAACTGTGTGCGCAGGAAAAGAGATCCTGCAAGAGAGAGAAAAACTACATGTGTTGAAGAGACAGTGGTCTGAAAATTGTTTGCTGGACTGTGAAAAATTTGTTTGTGGAGTTATTGAAGATGGGGCGATCCAAACGCCTGAAAAATGCAAAGATAGATGAAATGAGAGACCGGATTCTATGGATGGAGGGGATGTTACCGTCTGAACCAGCCCCATCCATGCCTAAAGAGAGTCTACTAAAGAGGAAGGTTGTTGTCCCTAGCAACACTGATGAAACTGCTATGGAGACGCAGTGTGCTCAGATGAAAAGTAAACCCAAAATGGGGGAGATGCTGAAACAACGGAGCTTTGCAGCTCAACAAAAGGCTCATCAAGAGAGCATGGCAGGCTGGAAACAGAGACGCCAGCAGCCAATGGAGGCCATCGGTTTGGAGGAAACCGAGTATGTGTGCAGGGCTGAGTTGGATGCCTTGCAACGGAAAATGGAAGAAAAGGAACAAGCCTTGGAATTGCTTAAAATGGAGCATAGAAACTTGCAGGAAATGAATGAACTAATCAAGTCTCATGTGTTACAGTGGGAAGAATCCACTGCTCTTCTTTTGGTCGAGTTGCAAAAATGTCAAGACACTATAAAGGAGAAAGATACCATCCTCATGGAAAAGGAAATTGAAATTCAGACTTTGCAGAAGCAAAGTATGTGTGAAATGTTGGAGTTGCGTAATCAGCTGGAAAAAAGTCTTCAGTGTTTGGAAGTTACAAAAATAGACCTGCAGGAGTCGCAGGAACAGAATGTCGCTCTGAAAACGACATTGTCTCTCAGCGACAACGAGAAAAGTGAAAGAGAGGCTAAATTACTGAGTACTGTGTATGAGCTCACCACTTTGAGCAATGTGGTAGATGAATTACGTGCAGACTGTGAAAGTTGGAAAGGTGAAGCCCAACGTGTCCAGCAGCAGTTAAAGGAGAAAGAAGCCTGTGTGGCAGAATTACATTCTTATTCCCAGATGCTAGCCAATGAGGTGAAGGCTCTTATGCAGGGAAAAGGAGATTGTGAACATAAGAGGGAAAAAGTAGAGGCACAGCTTCTGGAATCGCAAGTCAAGGTGTCAGAAGGTGACCGATTGTGTGCTAAGCTGTCAGAGAAGGCAAACCGACTGCAGGTTGAGTTGGACAATGTTACAAATCAGCTTTCTCAAGCAGACAGCAAATCTAGAGAAATTGCGGAAGATTTTTCTATCTTGGAATCGCAGCTGCAAGACACGCAGGAACTCTTACAGGAAGAGAGGTGTCAAAGGCTGAGTTTTAGCACAAAGCTCAAACAAATGGAAGATGAGAAAAATGGCTTCCTGGAACAATTAAAAGAGGAGGCGGAAGCAAAGAAAAACCTATCAGAGCAAGTCGCAACATTGCAAGCTCAGATAGCGGATATGAAAAAACGCATGGAAGAAAGCGTTGGTTCATTACAGAGTGTTGAAGATGTGAAAAAGAAGTTTGATCAGATGCTTGGTGAAGAGAAGACTGTGTCTGCAAAATATGCAGAAGAACGCGACCGTGCAAAAACGGAGGCGCGTGATAACGAGAGCAAAGCCCTGTTCTTGGCTCGCTCTTTGGAGGAAGTTCTAGAGTGTAAGGCTGAACGAGAAAGTGTTAACAAACAGCTGCGTACAGAAATGGAAGAATTGGTCAGCTCCAAGGATGATGTTGTGAAAAGCGTTCAGGAGCTAGAAAAGTCTAAACGAGCCTTAGAACAGCAAGTAGAAGAGATGAAGATTCCGTTGCAGGAACTGGAAGAGGAATTCCAGGCAACAGAGGATCTGTCCCAAAGAGGGGATAGTGTGCCTGATGCAGTTTTTAAAAGGATCAGTGTTTTGGGGTCTGTCCTGAGTGAGCCTCAGAAATGTGATGACACGTGGCTTGAATCACCCCTTTGGAATAAACCGTTCCTTCAAAAACTTCAAGCATTGGAAAATGTATCATTAGAACTTCAGCAAATAAAGGAGTTGTGTAAGAAATGTGATGATTTCTCAGTTCAGGCTGAAAACCTAGTGGAGAAAACTAAAGCGGAGAAAACTAAAGCAAGTGATATAAATCTGGGAGGAAAAAGCAAACGCCACCTAGTGGAGAAAACTAAGGCTGTTGGTGAAAACGTGAAGCAAATGAATTTCAAGTGCCTTTCAGAGAATATTTCTAAAATGAAACTGGTAAAAGACGGGTGGCAGAAGTTTGATCGTGATCTTGAGATGCATTCCATGTGGAATTCAGATAGAGAAAAAGAACTAGGTGACCTTGAGCGGTCAAATAGTTCAGCAGAAAGTGCATTGAAGAAACCTGTAAAAGAATGTGTTGCAGTTCCATGCTTCTTCACTGATGCAGAGAGGAGGTCTATAATGGATACCACCCAGATCGCTGGGTTCAACTGTGTTGTTGCCTTTGACCCCTATGTTGGTGGAAGGAAAGTTGATGATGTTCTGGTTGGCTTCTTCTGTGAAGAGTTTGGCAAGAAATATAAACTCAATATCAAATCAAATAGTAGGCCTTTACTGCGACTCGCTCAGGAGGGCGAAAAGTTTAAGAAGTTGATGAGTGCAAATGCTTCAGATCTGCCTATGAATATGAAATGTTTGAATGATATTGATATCTCTGGGAAAAGGAACAGGGGTCACTTTGAAGAAATGTGTGACAGCCTGTTGTCTCAATTGGAAAATCCTCTGCACAGCATCTTAGAGCAAGCAAAGCTCAAGAAGGAAGATCATTCCCTTTTACAACAAAAAGTCAATGATTGTGTACAGCTGTATGGAGAGGCAACTCAAGTCACAGAGGGATGTCAAGAGTCCCTACTTGGAACAAAGCTTAGTGAAGCAAAGGTTCTCAAAGTTTTGTGGAAAACATTTATGGATTGCAGAGAGAGGCGTCTTAAGAATGTTGAAGACATTAAGACTAGCCCAATTGAGTTGCCTATGGATCACGGTCCTCCATGGTGGATTGGACAGACGGTTATGAGGGACAAGCTGTCTGACATTTATGAGAAAGCTGTCAATGAAGATGACAGAAACGAGAAGGAGCAAAATGATGCCAAAAATGCAGTTGAAGAATGTGTATATGAGATGAGAGACAAACTGTGTGGCATTTATGAGAAATCCGTCAATGAAGATGACAAAACAGTTTCATCCGGAAGCTTGAGGATAATAGGAGGCTTATCAGTGAGTCAGCAGTGCCTGACACATGCGTGCCTGGAAATATGTGTCCCAACCCTAGGGTTGAAACAAGAGGGGGGGGTATGTGACAGGAAGTCAGCTAAATCTGGGAATGTAGTCACAGGAAGGAGATACATTTCCACCTGATTGAGAAGTCCATTAATTAATTTAGGGTGTTGGCTACAGAGCTAGCCAGCAGGAAGTTGAAAGGCCTTCACCTGTTCAGAATGAGGGAGTTAAGGCTCTATAATTTGTTCAGAGAAAGTCCTATTGTTTGCTGCCTCCAGAAGCTGCATCCTGAAGCCATGTGGGCTGGGAGCAGGAGGACAGTCAGCGTGTGCCTCCCGACAGGATGTGTGGGCCTGGGAGAAGACCCCCCGGAGTGATGTGTGCCCGGGACGGTAACCAAGAGTGAAGACGTCTCAAAGGTGAGAAGACGAAGTGTTGTTGATGTGAAAGAAAACAAAGGGACATGTTCAATGGACAATGTTTGTGCTGTGTGAAAAGCAAACAAATGGACATTTGAGTGTCTGCTGTAGGATCAGCAGTGTCGGCCCAACAGTAGGTTGGGAAGACTTCTTAGGTAGGTTCCAGCGTGAGAAGGTAGCCGCCCACAGAGGCAAGGATTTATTTTGTTTTATTTTATTTTGATGTTTTTGCTGCATGCACTTGTTTGAAGAATAAACCTGTTGTTTGCAAGCACTTTTGGGCTATTTCTCTGTGAAAACGCACCCCCCAAGGAGTCATCCACACCCGCCACCGAGCTAATCCCTCACAATATATATATATATATATATATACACACACACATATATATATATATATATATATATATATATATATATATATATATATACATACATACATACTTTAACTTATTTATAGTTATTTATTATATTATAATTTATGATTTTGTGTTTCAAACTTTATCATACCCGAGGAGTTATAAAGAAGAATACACAGTAAAAAAAAAATCATATGTAAATAGTTGGTTTGGGCTGCTCATTCTTAAGAATTACATGCAAAATAATTCTACCGATTTCAGCACCTAAAATCGGAAAGAATCATACCGCCAGGGAGGTAAATCTGGCCCTGGAAGCAGTACAAGGAGTCAGTTAATTCATGCGCTGGCAGGTAGACATGTGCGGTTCATTTCATTCCAAATAAATATTCTGACAAATTTTTCGTTATTCAGAGATTTGGATATATCCGAATCCCCAAATTACAGTATAGACAGTTTTTACAGAATTCTCTGAATAACAAAACGAAATTCGTCCTAATTTCCAAAATTCGAATTGAAATTTTACACCAAATTCTATTGGAATTTGAACTGTAAACATATTGTTTAAATCAAAAACTCTTCAAAATAATGCTGTTTTTGTTAAGCCAAATGTGATTAAGCGCCGGTTCACACTAGCGCGACGCTACTTTCAGGGGCGACCTCCGAGATCGCGGTGCGAGCAGCGCGCCGCGACCTCGAAGCGGCCGCCACGGACTTCATAACATTGAAGTCTATGGCGGTCGCCTCCTGGTCGCCCCAAAGAAGCTCCGGACCCTTTTTCTAGGTCGGAGCGACTTGTGTCGCTCCTATTAGAACGGGTCCGCAGCTTCCCTATGGGAGGCGACCTGCGGCGACCTGTGAAGCGACCAGGTCGCCTCACAGGTCGCCCTAGTGTGAACCGAGCATAAAAGTCATTGTAATTATTTCATGAAGATTTTTCTTTTGTTCCTTCATTTTGCAAGTGTAAAATTGATAAAAGGAAACCAATAAAATATAAATATTGAAAAGCATTTCTACTTGACAATATTTTTTCTCAGCTGGCTAAAACATCTGCACAGTATTGTACATAGTAAAATGTTGAAAGTAAGATACCACTTTTATTATATAGAACACATCGCATATTTTGAATAAACGTATTACTAATAAAAGATCAATGTGTATATACTGTATAATACTGTATAAAAATCAGATGCTGCCGCATTCAAATAAAAAAAAATCTAAAGTTTTCGATTCAATCGAATGTTTCGTATTGAGAAAAAAAAAATCTATAAATTTGAACAAAATTTGAAAAATACATAGAACTAATTCTGAATACGAATTGAACAAATCATCCGAATTTAACTAAACAAAATAACTAGATTAACGAATCTAAACGAATCAAAACACATTTTTCTCCATCATGCACACGAGAGAGCAGAGTAAGAGAACTATAAGCTCATTACTGTGCTGCTTCTCTTTTCACTGTCCAGTCACAGCAGAATGACCTGGGCTCAGAGAATGGTTTAGGAAGGTGAATGCCATTCAGAAAGGGTTTACCGTAAGTTTTAATTTACCTTGTCCCCCCCCCCCCCCAACTCCAACTTAAGTCATCTACTCACCTGTCTATGCTCCCACCCAGAGGCGTAACTAGAACCTTCAGGGCCCGGTGAAAAAAACAATGAATCTGATCCCTTTTGAGGAGTTTTTGATATCTGAGGTGACTATGTGGTATGGCATTAATAATAAAGGTACAGCGTCACAAAAACAAATGAATGTAGGATAAAAGAAAAAAATCTAACATCTGTAATTATAAGTCCACTCAAGGTCAGTCCATAAGTCCCACAGAATAGGATGATTCACTATGAATAGATGAATGCAGAAGTTTAAAGAGAATCCAGCACCAAGAACAGGATCAAATCCAAAAAGGATGCATCACCACGTGCACATAAGAAGATATCTGCTTACCAGATTGTTTGAACCATCGGTTAGGAATGATCAAACAGGCGTGTGTAGGATGGTAGCTCAGGATTGTTTACACTCCACTCCACTCTGGTAGCAATCAGATTCTTATAAGCAAGTGGCGCCTCCAAACCTCCCAATGCTAATCAGCTTGACCAGCCATATTACAGTGGGGTCACGGGAACATTTCTCCGAGTGGTGTGGTATGATCCTGGAAGTCCCCGAGGCCGTACTCGCAGCTCACAGCTCTTTGCTCTGTGTATCTCCTGTTAAAGCCTGTGTCAGCTGACCCATACCACACTGCTCGGAGAAATGTTCCCGTGACCCCACTTTTATATGGCTGAGCCCCCTGGAGCATAGGGTTGGGTCGCAATTGTGACCCCTATAGTTATGCCCCTGCGCCCACCAAAGCCATATTGGTCGGAATATGAGGAGCTGCATAGACAACATTAGGAATTCTCCCAACCGGCATCTTCTTTCTTCTCCTATTCATTCCTAAAGACAGGCCATCTGTCATGCATCGCAAAGATAGATGGCCTCTCCGTAGAAATAAAAAAGGATTATATTGCACATGTGCAAAAAACAAGAAGAACCTGCCAGGAGTGGTGGCTGTGCGTCTTTCCGTGGCCTGTACTAGTGTGGCTCTGGCAGGAGTGTGGTAAGGTGAGAATAAAATTTGGGGCAGGGGGAGCAACAATTTAAAGGACTGCTAGTCATGGGATCACCAGGGATGCTTGAGAAATTAGATCAGAGGTGCCACTACTCTACAACTGGAGAGCTTTTAACAGAAGACCGACCAGACAGCCTCATTCTTAGCTACATCACCGTTATAATTACACCACATGTTCCAGGTCTTCTCCAATCACATCCACCATCACAGCCCTGATTAAAGGCCCGTACACACGATAAGAAAATCTGAAGGGAAAATTTGTCCGATGACCAATCTGCCGATTTTCAGATAGATAGTATGGTGCTTTCGACAGCCAACTCCGACTTTTCGGCCGCAAAAATCCTGATGTGCAGGCTATAAAATTTTTGTCGTCCGCAATACAACGTCCCATTTTTGACTCATTAGTACAGATTTCGACCGAAAAAAATCTTAAGAGCAAGACTAGGCATGCTCAGAGACGAAAGAACACATAAAAAGCAATCCAACACATGACATCACTTCTGAAGTAGAATTCTGTCGTTCGGGAAAATTCGTATGAAAATAACCTCTTCACTTTCCACATCAGACTAGCATGTCACAAAAAACGGACGACAGATCGTTCGATAATCTTATCGTGTGTAACGGGGCTTTAGGGCAATGAATTTTCCCTGAAACTCCTTGGCTTTATCTGTGAACCAGTACCTTCAATACATTTTTCAAATATACCCACAAGTGTAACAAATTTTACTAACAAGCACGTCTCTTCACCCATCCAAAAGTATCCACATAATAGAACACATCTCATGAGGTTTGGACAGGATTTTGGTAGTTTTATGGGTGAAGAGGGATAACTGATAAGTTGCCTGAGAAAAAAAGTCCCTTCTACATGAAATTCACCCCTGGAGGATTGAAAGAAGGTTCATTAAAGGAGTTTTTGATATCTGGCATGAGGTGACTATGTGGTATGGCAACCAATAAGATTTTACCATACATTAGTTTAAAGCAGTTGATACAAAGAGTTCTGATTGGTTGTTTTGAGTTGCTGCACTTTGTACTTCATCATTTACCTTATTAAATAAACCCATCAGAGCATTAGAATGCTCCCTAAGCCAAATGCAAAGTGAATCCTGAAAGCAACCATTTAGCCCATGTCGATGGTAATGGGGTTACATTAATGGATCTGTTATGGAATGCAAATCTTAAAGTGCTATAGAAAAATAGCACTTGCCCGTCTGGTGTTCATTATCAGTGGTGTTTATTGCAAAATTTCCCTTTGAGAAGGATGTATTGTTACAGTGCAGAGGGAATAGACGAATAATGAATGCTGACATCATTACTGCTGCCCTGCATTGCTATTACGCCCATTTAGGAATCAGCTCGCACATTTCCAGGCTTGCAGATTCCTGTTCGAAAGGATTAGTTTAATTAACATTAATTAACAAGTACGCATGGAAAAGTTCCCACATTTATACTGCATCGCTCCCGACTGGCCTTGTTTTGGAGTAAACATCACTAATTTGGTTTCTGAGTTCCTCTTTCCGCCATTACTGGCAGCGGCGACTCTAGGAACAATATATGGGGGGAGGCACATAAGATACCACAGTCAAATCTGGGGGGGGGGCGCTCAAAATTTTCACCACTACAGTATATCATACTAAAATGCAATGATACTTTTTTATTGTACTAACCGAGCACTTAAAGACAAGATTTCAAGAGTTTTTCTTTCTCCCTCAAGTATTGCTTCAGACCTGAGAAAGAGGAAAACTCCTGAAAGCTTTTCTTTATAGTCTAAAGCAATTTCAACAAACAGTTTACACAGTAAAAGCCCCTAGTATTGGTGCCAGCTTATGCAGTAATACCCCTAGTATTGGTACCAGTTTATGCAGTAATAGCCCCTAGTATTGGTGCCAGTTTAAGCAGTACTAGCCCCTAGTATTGGTGCCAATTTATGCAGTGATAGCCCCTAGTATTGGTGCCAGCTTATGCAGTAATACCCCTAGTATTGGTGCCAGTTTATGCAGTAATAGCCCCTTGTATTGGTGCCAGTTTACGCAGTAATAGCCCCTAGTATTGGTGCCAGTTTATGCAGTAATAGCCCCTAGTATTGGTGCCAGCTTATGCAGTAATACCCCTAGTATTGGTGCCAGTTTATGCAGTAATAGCCCCTAGTATTGGTGCCAGTTTACACAGTAATAGCCCCTAGTATTGGCGCCAGTTTAGGCAGTAATAGCCCCTAGTATTGGTGCCAGTGTACACAGTAATAACCCCTTGTATTGGTGCCAGTTTACGCAGTAATAGCCCCTAGTATTGGTGTCAGTTTACTCAGTAATAGCCCCTTGTATTGGTGCCAGTTTACGCAGTAATAGCCCCTAGTATTGGTACCAGTTTATGCAGTAATACCCCTAGTATTGGTGCCAGTTTATGCAGTAATACCCCTAGTATTGGTGCCAGTTTATGCAGTAATAGCCCCTAGAATTGGTACCAGTTTACGCAGTAATAGCCCTTAGTATTGGTGTCAGTTTACGCAGTAATAGCCCCTTGTATTGGTGCCAGTTTATGCAGTAATAACTGCTAGTATTGGTGCCAGTTTATGCAGTAATAGCCCCTTTTATTGGTGCCAGTTTATGCAGTAATAACTCCTAGTATCAGTGCCAGTTTATGCAGTAATAACCTCTAGTATTGGTGACAGTTTACGCAGTAATAACCCCTAGTATTGGTGCCAGTTTATGCAGTAATAGCTCCTAGTATTGGTGCCAATCTATGCATTAGTAGCCCCTAGTATTGGTACCAGTTTATGCAGTAATAGCCCCTAGTATTGGTGCCAGTTTGCGCAGTAATAACCCTAGTATTGGTGCCAGTTTATGCAGTAATAACCCATAGTATTGGTGCCAGTTTATGCAGTAATAGCCCCTAGTATTGGTGCCAATCTATGCAGTAATAGCCCCTAGTATTGGTGCCAGTTTGCGCAGTAATAACCCATAGTATTGGTGCCAGTTTACACAGTAATAAAGCCTAGTATTGGTGCCAGTTTACACAGTTATAAAGCCTAGTATTAGTGCCAGTTTACACAGTAATAAAGCCTAGTATTGGTGCCAATTTACGCAGTAATAAAGTATTGATGCCATGCTCTCAGTGCGGAGGAGGTAGGGAAGAATAGTGAGACCTGCCAACCACAGTGATGAAAGTGTTAAGGCCAACCATGACAGTGGCGGCGGTTTTAACACTTTTATCAATTTCATGGGAGATCTTTTTGATTTCCCTGTAGGTCTCCTGATGCGCTATAGTGCAGCGCACCTCTCCACTTGGGACTCCTTCCCTCCACCACACACCGCGGCAAAACTAAGGGGGAAGGTTGCTACAGAGCACCTTTCCATCCGGGACTCATGCCCCTACAGCAGGGGTGCCCAACCTTTTGAGGAGCGAGGGCCACTCTAGTGACTTGGTAACTGGTCGCAGGCCACAATGAGCGGAAAGGGCAGATGACAGGTCCGTATCCACTCTGCATATGCAGAGCAGACACGGACACAGCTCGCTCTACTTTATGGGCCCTCTGATCTGATCCGCCCAGACAGAAGAGGATGGATCCCCTTCTGTTTTTTTAAGTGGATCGGATTGGAGATAGGCAGGTGTAAACAAACACAAGTCCATTTACATCTGCTGCTCTATAGAGGTGAATGGAGGGTCCGATGGGGCATACCTGAAAAACAGACAGGTAGACCCGATCGGATCGATCGTTTAAAAGGGGCCTAAGGCTGCTTTCTCATGGATGCACTGTCGTGTACCTGCACCTCAACTGATCTCAGTCTTCACTTCTTCCTCAAGATTCCTGCAGGTATCGCTGCTGCTGTCCCCCAGGCGGGTATAGCTGGTGGCTGCTGCTGGCTATCCTCCAGGGCTGGTACTGCTGGTGGGTACTGCTGGCTTGTACTGCTGGTTGGTACTGCTGGCTGGTACTGCTGGTGGGTACTGCTGGTGGGTATTACTGGCTGGTACTGCTGGCTGGTACTGCTGGTGGGTATTACTGGCTGGTACTGCTGATGGGTACTGCTGTAGGGTACTGCTGGCTGCTACTGCTGGTGGGTACTAACCACTTGAGCTCTGGAAGTTTTACCCTCTTCATGACCAGTCCATTTTTTGCTATTCGTAACTGTGCTCCTTTAACTGACAATTGCATGGTCAGGCAACACTGTTCCCAAAGGAAATGTATATCTTTTTTTCACACAAATAGAGCTTTTTTTGGTGGTATTTGATCACCACTGGATTTTTTATTTTGAAAAAATACTTTTTTTATTTCCTGCTATATAATATATCCCCAATTTATTGTTAAAAAAATAACATTTCTTTATCAATATTGCCCAAAATGTATTCTGCTACATGTCTTTGGTAAAAATCCTAATAGGCGTATATTGATTGGTTTGTGTGAAAGTTATAGCTTCAACAAACTATGGGATATATACTGGAATTATTATTTGTTTATTTATACTAGTAATGACAGTGATCAGCGACTTATAGTAGGCAAACTAACACTGGGTGGGTACTGACTAACTGCCACTGACATCACCAGTGACACTAATACAGTGATCAGTGATAATACTATACACTGTCACTGTACTAATAAAACTGTCTGTATCTCGGGGTAATCAAACGGGTTGGTCATGGCACGGCCAATGCAGTCCAGTCCGACTCAGTTCAGCACGGCACAGCACTCACACTCCTTTCTGGCGCGTTTCTACCACTCTACTCCTCTGGCTGAAGGAGCACAGGGGTTACCTATGAACAGCAGCATTGTCAGTCTGGGGAGACGGGAGTGCCAAGTGCACTAGCACACATGTGTGAAACACAAGGCCCGCGGGCAAAAATTGGCCCGTCAGGCCATTTTACGTGGCCCTCGCATCTCTTCTGCATTTATGGCACCCCCTCCCCTCTGCTCCTACCTTGTCTCAGCTGTTGACAGCAGAGAGGCGAACAGAACTCCTCTGGCAGAACCTGCACATCTTCATGCAGCAATGGAGAGGCTCGTCTCTCCCCACCCCAGCAGTCGGCAGCATAGAGGAGGACAGAACTCTTCCTACAGATCCTGCACCCCCTTGTCTATGCCTCCCCTGGTCTCAGAATAGCTGACTCCAGTCCTCCTCTGGTCCTTTTCCAGACCCTGAACTTCCTGCTTTCCAGCTCCGCCCCCAGCTTCTTCCTGGAAGCAGCACAAGGTAAGAGGCTGCACTGTGATGTAAGGGATGGATATCTAGTCCTACAGATACAACTGGCCCTCTGAGGGCAACCATAATAGTGAAGTGGCCCACAATGAAACCGAGTTTGACACCCGTTTACTAGCAGATTTAGATGCACTAACAAATTGAAGCCAGACTCCAGCGCACACTGCAGTTACACAAGCAGTTTTTTTTCTTTTGGGATAAAGGTTTTACTTTAAAAAAAACTGCTACATTAGCAGGAGAGCGTATTCTGGTAAAAAACAGACGTACTGGCCAGATCACCAGATGAAAAGGAAAGAAAGCCTAAAACAGAAACCAATCCAGCCATCACATCATGATTAATAGCTGCAACATACAGTATTACATTTTTAGTTTTGGGTTTAACCACTTCAGCTCCGGAAGGCTTTTCCCCCCTAATGACCAGGCCATTTTTCGCGATTCAGCACTGCGTTACTTTAATGAAAAATTGCGCGGTCTTGCAACGCTGTACCCAAATACAATTGATGTCCTTTTTTTCCCACAAATAGAGCTTTCTGTTGGTTGTATTTGATCACCTCTGCGGTATTTAAATTTTGCGCTATAAACAAAAAAAGAGCGACAATTTTGAAAAAAACGCCATATTTCTTACATTTGCTATAAAACATTCACAATAAAAAAATTTAAAAAAAACTAATTTTTTTATCAGTTTAGGCCACTTTGTATTCTGCTTCATATTTTTGTTAAAAAAATCCCCAAAAAAGCGTATTTTAATTGGTTTGCACAAAAGTTATAGCGTTTACAAACTACGGGATAGATTTTTGGAATTTTTATTATTTTTTTTTTGTTTTTATCAGTAATGGTGGCGATCAGCGATTTTTAGCGGGGCTGCGACATTGCGGCGGACAGATCGGACCCCTAAATGACATTTTGACACTTTTTGAGAACCAGTGACATTAATACAGTAATCAGTGCTAAATAATATGCACTGTTACTGTATAAATGACACTGGCAGGGAAGGGGTTAACACTGGGGGTGATCAAAGGGGTTAATATATGCCTAAATGTGATTACTGACTGTGTGGGTGGAAGGGCTCTGTGACAGGCACAGAGAGATCGGGGTTGTAGCTTAGCTGAAACTCCTGATCTCTCTCTGCCTGTCTGACAGAAGACTCTCCTGCTTTGTTTACATAAGCAAGCGGGCCTTCTGTCAGTTTCTCTGCCGATTAGGAGAGGTCGGCGGCAATTGTCGCCATTTCTCCCGTGGCCCGCCTCCCGGTGTGCCTAAACACAGCGGGAGCGCGGCTCCAGCGTCGCACGCGCACCGCCGAGACCTGGTGCACAAAATCACATAGATCTACGTGATTTTGCGCAGCCGTACCGCCCTGCCGCAGTATATCTGCGGTGGGCGGTCGGCAAGAGGTTAATACCACTTTATTGATAAAGGATGAAGCTGTTGAAAAATGATACTATTGCTGTATGTTGTGGCATGTCAGGAATTTATTCATGCAGACTCGTAAAGTTATTGAAAGGTCCACTTTAAAAGGAATCTGTGCTATATTTTTATTATTACACATTTTAAATCATTACTTATTATTATTATTATAATACAGGATTTATATAGGGCCAACAGTTTGTGCAGCACTTTACAATATACAGTAGAGGGAGACAATACAGCAACAATACAATTCAATACAAGAGGGTTAGGAGGGCCCTGTTCCTGGGAGCTTACAATCTAAACGGGAGGGGTCGGAGGAACAAAAGGTAATAACTATGAGGGATGAACTGAATGGAGAATAAAAAAGATTTGGCTATTAGCTGAAGACAGGATAGGCTTTCCTGAAAAGATGAGTTTTCAGGGATCACCTAAAAGTGGACAGAGTAGGAGAGATTCGGACAGATTGGGGTAGGGAGTTGCAGAGGATGGGAGCGGTTCTAGAGAAGTGGTTACTTTAACCTGAAAATACTTTTTCACATGGCTTTAACACCTTTGCTTATTTGCTTTAGATACAGTATTTTAATTATACGTAGTTGAAGCAATCACCCCTAAAGGAGCTGCTGGTGATTGGGTTCTTCACTCCTGCACAGCCAGGCAACAAGTATTCTCCACACTTTTCTCCAGGAGCAGTCTTTGAGCTTGGTTTTTATGTTTTATGAGGGGTAATAATTTGGATGGGGATGGGAATTATGGGATGTCCAACTTGATAGCAACAACATCAGGGACAACTTCCTCCCTATGCATAACTCTGATTGATCTCACTCCCCACTTCTTGACAGTCTCTGGTAGAAAAGCAAAAGCTCCCTAAAGGGGTTGTAAAGTCAGAAGGTTTTTATCTTAATGCATTCTATGTGTTAAGATAAAAAGCCTTCGGTGCACAGCAGCCCCCCTAATACTCACCTGATCCACATCTCTATCCAGCGTTGTCCACTAATGCTTCAGCCGTCTGGGATTTTCTCTCCTGATTGGCTGAGACACAGCAGCGGCACCATTGGCTCCAGCTGCTGTCAACCAAACTCAGTTAGCCATTCGGGACAGAGAGGGGGCGGGGCTGAACAGCAGCACCGTGTCTGAATGGATAAACAGAGCTGCAGCTCGGCTCGGGTGCCCCCATAGCAAGCTGCTTGTTGTGGGGGCACTCAACAGGAGGGAGGGGCCAGGAGCTTCAGCCAGGGAACGGAGAAGAGGAGGATCTGGGCTGCTGTGTGCAAAATCAACTGCACAGAGGAGGTAACTATAATATGTTTGTTATTTTATTAGAAACAAAAAAAAAACGAGACTTTACAATGACTTTAAGGACTGGGAAGCTTCTGTTCCTTATTAAAGTAGCACAAAAGTTGTAGGTTGCATATAGGAGCGACTCCAAATCCACCGTAGACACTGATCCCAGTTCCACTGACTGCAGGAATTACCATCCCACCTGGCTGCTACTGAAGATTTCAAGGTAAAGGAAAGATTTAAGGCCAACACTGTCTTCCAGAAAATATTGCTGCATGTGAGTCTTTCCCTTTGTAAGTTCCTGACCATGCTAAAGTACTCACACTGTCCTGTTTGCTCTCGCTGCTTCCTAGGCAAGATTCCTTTGAAGTCGTGATGCTGCCAGAATCCTCCCAGGGCAGCCCAAGCCCCAGCTGAAGGCAGAGCAGGGGTTCTCTTCAAGGACCTCAGACAGTCTAATTAGCACTCCATCTTCTACCCGTCTCCCTTTCCGGCATGACTCAACCATATTTAAGGGCTGGCTCAGCTGCCATGCCAGGGATTGGCTGAGCTTCCCTAAGTATGCAGATCAACTCTCCTGGCCTCCTCCCTCCAGTCTCTTGAATGTTCTCCAGCCTTCCAGAACTCGGGGGGAGGCACCAGAGACCTGACTGTATGATTCATACAGCCCTGAACTGCAGTAAACCTTTGACCCAGATCCAAAGACTCATTTTACCATGAGCCCAAAACATAGATTTACCTGCACTGCTACTAATAGCACTCTAGAGGGTGCTACAAAGTATATATAGAATAGTTATTGTTTCCTCTTGTGGCCATCTGTATTTCAGTTAAAACCCATCTGCGCGAAACGAAAAGCCTTCCATTGCAGTAGGTCTCCCCCCAGCACTAGGGTTACCACCTCATCCCTTTAAACCAGGACACATATTAATTACACAGGTTCTGTGGCTGATTAAGGTGGTAATTAACCACTTGCCGACCGCCCACAGTATATTTACTGCAGCAGTCAGCCCCTCACAGGCAAAGCGACGTAGGACTACGTCGCTAGCCTGTGATGCTCTAGAGGGCGAGCACGCGCCGCCGGGGGCGTGCTCCCGCCCCCGCTCGCTCCTGTACATCCCCACGCGTGTGACCAGCGTATCCGATGTCCGCCGGTCACTCGCGATCGTCCAGTGCAGAGGGAGAAAGGCAGGCGGCTAATGTAAACAAAGCCGCCTGTCATTCTCCCCTGTGTAAGAACAGAGATCATACGGTCCTGCTATGTAGGATCATATGTCTCTGTTGTTACACCACTAGCCACGCCCCTTTACAGTTAGAAGCATGCCCCTAGGGACACACTTAACCCCTGGATGTCTAGTAAAGTTAACCCCTTCCCTGTCAGTGTCATTTATACAGTAACAGTGCATATGTATAGCACTGATTACTGTAGTAATGTCACTGGTACCCCCAAAAGTGTCAAAATTGTCAGTCAAGGGTCCGATCTGTCCGCCGCAATGTCGCGGTCCCGCAAAAAAAATTGCAGATCACCGCCTTTACTCGTTAAAAAAAAAACACCAAAAATGACAGAAATCTTTCCCTTACTAAACGCAATAACTTTTGTGCAAACCAATCAAAATTATTGCGATTTTTTTTTTTTTTTTATCAAACATATGTAGCAGAAAACAAATTGGCCAAAAATGTTAAAAAATTTTGATTTTTACATTTTTTTTGGGAATTTCATATAAAAAAATTTGAAAAATGTTGTTATTTTTTCAAAATTTACGCTTTTTTTTTTTTTTGTTTATAGCGCAAAAAGTAAAAATCGCACAGGTGATCAAATGCCACCAAAAGAAAGCTCTGTTTGTGAGAAAAAAAGGACGTCAATTTCATTTGGGTACAGCGTCGCACGACTGCGCAATTGTCCGTTAAATTCACGCAGTGCCGAATCGCAAAATAGGCCCTGGTCAGGAAGGGGGTAAAATCTTCCGGGGGTTAAGTGGTTAAACTCACTTAGTGCCTTAAGTGCATTATATAAGCCTCAGAACCTGTGTAATTAATATGTGTCCTGGATTAAAGGGATGAGGTGGCAATCCTACCCAGCACTGCAAGGGCATAAATTCTCATTTAGGTCAAGGGTACCAGAAGAAGTTTACTTCTCCCCTACGCTCCGGTGGTGGACTGTCTTACACCGCTCTTTCGTCCAATGCAAGGACATGAGCTTTGCATTGTACTAATGACTTAAGAGGACCGGTGCAGCCTCACAAAGTGTTTCTCCTTTTTCTTCTTGAGTAGGGTTGAGCGAACACCTAGATGTCCGTGTTCGACGGGTTCGGCCGAACTTTAAAAAAAAGTCCGGGTCCGTGTCCCGGACTTTTACCGAACTTTTCCCGGACACCGAACCCCATTGAAGTCAATGGGGACCCGAACTTTAAGGCACTAAAATGGCTCTAAAACACCAAAGGAAAGGGCTAGAGTGCTGCAAATGGCAGCAAAACGTAATTAAGAGCATGGCAAGTGCTCTGCAAACAAATGTGGATAGGGAAATAACTTAAAACAACAAAAAAAAACAGAAAAATAAAACAATGTTCTTCTTCATCTCTGAAGGACGAGGCCCATATGGAGTAGGAGGGAGGTTGAGGTGGTGGTGGATGTGGCGGTGACTATAGACATATGCCGGTTTTCGGTAATTCGATATATCGCGGTATTGCATAGCCACGGTATTGTTATTGTGGCATTTTTAAAATACCGAGTTTCTCTGTCAAGTCTGCCTGACTTGTGAATTGATACATTTCAGTGAGCTGGATGACTCATTCACTCACTCAGCTAACACCTTTCAGCATTAAGTCTCCTAACTATAAACAAAAATGATTACATTGTATCTTTTCCTTCCCTCTGCCTGGGAGAAAGGAAGTTTAACCTCTTAAAGACTGGATCTTTTTCTGACACTTGCTGCTTGCAAGTTAAAATCAGTTTTTTTTTTGCTAGAAAAGTACTTAGAACCCCCAAACATTTTATATATTTTTTTAGCAGAGACCCTACAGAATAAAATGGCGATTGTTGTAATATTTTATGTCACACTGTATTTGCGCAGCAGTCTTTCAAACGCAATGATTAGACTTTAATGAATAAAAAAAAAAAAAAAAACGTAACAGTAAAGTTATCCCAATTTTTTTTTTTTTTGTTACACAGAGAATCGTGAGAGAATCGTGATCTTTATTCCAAGCTAAAAAATCGTGATTCTCATTTTGGCCAGAATCGTGCAGCTCTAATAAATATATATATACACACACACACGCCTAGCAGCCCACATTACATTATTATATAGCCATCAAGCAGTGTCTGGCCTACCTGGTGATGACTGGTCCTGGCGCTCTGATCCGATGGCCTGGTCTTTAAAGGGGCAAATCCTTGCGATCCAGAAGTGGTTAAACCTGCAGGAGGACCGGTGTTTTTATCTATTAATGACTTTACTATTGCTTTAGGCCTGGTTCACATGTATGCGGGTTGGTGGTTCACATGTATGCGGGTTGGCGGTTCACATGTATGCGGGTTGGCGGCCCACATTTGCACAGGCATAGCAGCCCATTGATTTGAACGGGCTGCTATGCCCTCATTTTCCGCAGAAAAAAGGTGCATGCAGCATTTTTTTTAAATTCAGTGGCCTTGAAATCCATCCTGCTTTTGCACCATGCGACTAACCTGCAGTTCCTGCTCTGGCAAGCTTTCTGCATTTTTTGTATACGTGGGCACGGCATTTAAAAATAAACAGTTTGCGTGTGCAGCAACGGCAGGTAAGTCGCATGGTGCAAAAGAAGGATGGATTTCATGGCCACTGCATTTTTTTAAATTCTGCATGCACCTTTTTTCAGCTGAAAACGCAGGCATAGCAGCTCAAGCCCATTCACATCAATGGGCTGCTATGCCTGTGCAAATGTGGGCCCCCAACCCGCATACATGTGAACCAGGCCTAAAGCAATAGTAAAGTCATTAATAGATAAAAACACCGGTCCTCCTGCAGGTTTAACCAATTAATGACTTTACTATTGCTTTAGGCCTGGTTCACATGTATGCGGGTTGGGGGCCCACATTTGCACAGGCATAGCAGCCCATTGATGTGAATGGGCTTGAGCTGCTATGCCTGCGTTTTCAGCTGAAAAAAGGTGCATGCAGAATTTAAAAAAATGCAGTGGCCATGAAATCCATCCTTCTTTTGCACCATGCGACTTACCTGCCGTTGCTGCACACGCAAACTGTTTATTTTTAAATGCCGTGCCCACGTATACAAAAAATGCAGAAAGCTTGCCAGAGCAGGAACTGCAGGTTAGTCGCATGGTGCAAAAGCAGGATGGATTTCAAGGCCACTGAATTTTAAAAAAATGCTGCATGCACCTTTTTTCTGCGGAAAATGAGGGCATAGCAGCCCATTCAAATCAATGGGCTGCTATGCCTGTGCAAATGTGAACCACCAACCCGCATACATGTGAACCAGGCCTAAAGCAATAGTAAAGTAATTTATAAACAACACCTCCTTCAGGTTTAACCACTTCTTGACCACAAGGATTTGCCCTCTTAATGACCAGGCCATCGGATCGGAGCCGAGCGCCAGAACCAGTTATCACCAGTTAGGCCAGACACTGCTTGATGACCTATTTTAGGCCTGGTTCACAGAGTCTGTACTGACTGACTATATAATAATGTGCATAAGTGAACCAAAGCCCCTAAATTCAGCAATGAAATTGAAGTGAGGTGGAAATGTAATAATTTAAATTTAATAATAGAATACCGTGATAATACCGTATACCGTGGCAAAACCTTAATCAATTAATCGCAGCATGAAAATCTGATACCGTCACAAGCCTAGCGGTGACATAGGCGTGCGCACAGGGTGTGCTGGGTGTGCCTGGGCACACCCTAATCACCTAGGGCACATAGCATTGCCAGTGAGGAGATGGGAAAGATCTCCCTGGGACCTGCTCTGCTCTATTTCTCCTTGCCTACAGGTACATGGCCCCGATACATTACTCTCCCTGCTGGCAAACACATGCATGTGTATTTCAACTTTGGGGTGCACACCTTAATGCAATAGGCTGCGCACACCTATGGGCGGTGTAGGTGGAAGCGGCGGTGGAGGAGGACCAGGGCCGGATTAACAGCATCATGGGCTTGGTGCTGAGGATTTTGAAGGGCCTTAAGGGCCGTGCCTTGCCATGCACCCAGAGGAGGAAGGGTGCAGCCATGCATGCCTAATTCAACATGGGATGCTGTCTCTGAAGCCCATAAACACATCCATGCATCGCCAACTGTCCCTCCTTGTCCGGCCTTCACGCTGTGTGGGGAGGTTCTGAGGGTGCTGCCTGGGGAAGCGAGCATAGAAGCCAGACTTCTGTGTTTACAAGTGACAGAAGAGCGGTAACAGTGAATATGGCCAACCCGGGGCCTATATAAAAGGTAGGGGCCTGGAGCTGCAGCTCCAATAGCCCCTACATTAATCTGGCCCTGAGGAGGAGGACGAGGTAGCCAACACTGCTTCTTTTCAAAAATTTTAAATGAGGGTACACCCCAAAAGAGTGAGAAAGAGCAAAAATGGAACAATGGGTGGGTAAGGTCGGTATCCATTGCTATTCTGCATAAGGTACGGAAAAGTCCCGTGGGATCCATGCCTGGTTCATTTTAATGAACGTGAGCTTGTCCACATTGTCTCTGGACAGGCGGCTGCGCTTGTCTGTTATAACGCCCCCAGCCGTGCTAAATACCCGTTCAGATAATACACTGGCTGCAGGGCACGCCAGCACCTCCAAGGCGTAAAGGGCAAGCTCAAGCCATGTGCCCAATTTGGAGACCCAGAAGTTGAAGGGGGCAGACCCGTCATTCACTACATGTAGGCGTGTGCACACATACTGCTCCACCATGTTGGTAAAATGCTGCCTCCTGCTAAGACGTTCCATCTGAGCTGCTGGTGCTGCTGTTTGTTGTGGCGTGCTGACAAAGCTTTTCCACATTTCGGCCATGCTAACCCTGCCTTCTGAGGTGCTGGCGGTGCCCTGGTTGCGTTGGCGACCTCCTCCTCCTCCTCCTCTGCCTTGTGCTTCCACTGTGGCCCCGCTGTCAGATGGGAATGCCAGCAGCATGGCGTCTACCAGCGTGCGCTTGTACTCGCGCATCTTGCGATCGCGCTCCAGTGAGTGAATTAAGGACGGTACGTTGTCCTTGTAACGGGGATCCAGCAGCGTGGCCACCCAGTAATCAGCACAAGTTAGAATGTGGGCAACTCGGCGGTCGTTGTGGAGACACTGCAGCATGTAATCGCTCATGTGTGCCAGGCTGCCCAGAGGCAACGAAAGGCTGTCCTCTGTGGGAGGTGTATCGTCCGTGTCCTCTGTATCCCCCCAGCCACGCACCAGTGATGGCCATGAGCTGGCCTGGGTGCCACCCTGCTGTGAACATGGTTCCATCTCCTCCTCCAGCTCCTCCTCCTCCTCATCCTCCTCATCCTCCAGAACTGTGCCCCTGCTGGACAATTGCGTCCCTGGCGTTTGCGTGTGCAGGAACCCACCCTCGGAGCCCCTTGCGAATGACTGCCCTGAAAGCCTTGGAAATGTTACCTCTTCATCCTCCTCCTCCTCCTCATCCTGTGCCACATCCTCTTCCATCATCGCCCGAATTGTTTTTTCAAGGAGGCATAGAAGTGGGATAGTTAAGCTGAGAACGGCGTCATTGCCACTGGCCATGTTGGTGGAGTACTCAAAACAGCGCAACAAGGCACACAGGTCTCGCATGGAGGCCCAGTTAAATTAAATAGCGGAATAGAAAATATGATCCAAAAAAAGTGTATGTATATCACACGTACACAACCACACTGGGCCCCAATTACTATTGTTTGTACCCCTAAAAGGCTAGATGAGGAGTAGGGGGAGTATGGAACAGGCAGCACCCTCAAACCTTCAGAAGTATGAGATGAACCCCAACAACTTGGAAAGGTGGATCTCTCTCACACGTACCAACACAGACTATCCCGCAATTCAATTGATCCTCAAAGGTTTTTATTGAATAGCGGAATAGGAAATATGATCAAAAAAAGTGTATGTATCTCGCACGTACACAACCACACTAGGCCCCAATTACTATTGTTTGTACCCCTAAAAGGCTAGATGAGGAGTAGGGGGGGTATGGAACAGGCAGCACCCTCAAACCTTCAGAAGTATGAGATGAACCCCAACAACTTGGAAAGGTGGATCTCTCTCACACGTACCGACACAGACTATCCCCCAATTTAACTGATCCCCAAAGGTTTTTGATTAAATAGCGGAATAGAAAATATGATCCAAAAAAAGTGTATGTATATCACACGTACACAACCACACTAGGCCCCAATTACTATTGTTTGTACCCCTAAAAGGCTAGGAGTAGGGGGAGTATGGAACAGGCAGCACCCTCAAACCTTCAGAAGTATGAGATGAACCCCAACAACTTGGAAAGGTGGATCTCTCTCACACGTACCAACACAGACTATCCCCCAATTTAACTGATCCCCAAAGGTTTTTGATTAAATAGCGGAATAGAAAATATGATCCCAAAAAAGTGTATGTATATCACACGTACACAACCACACTAGGCCCCAATTACTATTGTTTGTACCCCTAAAAGGCTAGGAGTAGGGGGAGTATGGAACAGGCAGCACCCTCAAACCTTCAGAAGTATGAGATGAACCCCAACAACTTGGAAAGGTGGATCTCTCTCACACGTACCAACACAGACTATCCCCCAATTTAACTGATCCCCAAAGGTTTTTGATTAAATAGCGGAATAGAAAATATGATCCCAAAAAAGTGTATGTATATCACACGTACACAACCACACTAGGCCCCAATTACTATTGTTTGTACCCCTAAAAGGCTAGGAGTAGGGGGAGTATGGAACAGGCAGCACCCTCAAACCTTCAGAAGTATGAGATGAACCCCAACAACTTGGAAAGGTGGATCTCTCTCACACGTACCAACACAGACTATCCCCCAATTTAACTGATCCCCAAAGGTTTTTGATTAAATAGCGGAATAGAAAATATGATCCCAAAAAAGTGTATGTATATCACACGTACACAACCACACTAGGCCCCAATTACTATTGTTTGTACCCCTAAAAGGCTAGGAGTAGGGGGAGTATGGAACAGGCAGCACCCTCAAACCTTCAGAAGTATGAGATGAACCCCAACAACTTGGAAAGGTGGATCTCTCTCACACGTACCAACACAGACTATCCCCCAATTTAACTGATCCCCAAAGGTTTTTGATTAAATAGCGGAATAGAAAATATGATCCCAAAAAAGTGTATGTATATCACACGTACACAACCACACTAGGCCCCAATTACTATTGTTTGTACCCCTAAAAGGCTAGGAGTAGGGGGAGTATGGAACAGGCAGCACCCTCAAACCTTCAGAAGTATGAGATGAACCCCAACAACTTGGAAAGGTGGATCTCTCTCACACGTACCAACACAGACTATCCCCCAATTTAACTGATCCCCAAAGGTTTTTGATTAAATAGCGGAATAGAAAATATGATCCCAAAAAAGTGTATGTATATCACACGTACACAACCACACTAGGCCCCAATTACTATTGTTTGTACCCCTAAAAGGCTAGGAGTAGGGGGAGTATGGAACAGGCAGCACCCTCAAACCTTCAGAAGTATGAGATGAACCCCAACAACTTGGAAAGGTGGATCTCTCTCACACGTACCAACACAGACTATCCCCCAATTTAACTGATCCCCAAAGGTTTTTGATTAAATAGCGGAATAGAAAATATGATCCCAAAAAAGTGTATGTATATCACACGTACACAACCACACTAGGCCCCAATTACTATTGTTTGTACCCCTAAAAGGCTAGGAGTAGGGGGGAGTATGGAACAGGCAGCACCCTCAAACCTTCAGAAGTATGAGATGAACCCCAACAACTTGGAAAGGTGGATCTCTCTCACACGTACCAACACAGACTATCCCCCAATTTAACTGATCCCCAAAGGTTTTTGATTAAATAGCGGAATAGAAAATATGATCCCAAAAAAGTGTATGTATATCACACGTACACAACCACACTAGGCCCCAATTACTATTGTTTGTACCCCTAAAAGGCTAGGAGTAGGGGGAGTATGGAACAGGCAGCACCCTCAAACCTTCAGAAGTATGAGATGAACCCCAACAACTTGGAAAGGTGGATCTCTCTCACACGTACCAACACAGACTATCCCCCAATTTAACTGATCCCCAAAGGTTTTTGATTAAATAGCGGAATAGAAAATATGATCCCAAAAAAGTGTATGTATATCACACGTACACAACCACACTAGGCCCCAATTACTATTGTTTGTACCCCTAAAAGGCTAGATGAGGAGTAGGGGGAGTATGGAACAGGAAGCACCCTCAAACCTTCAGAAGTATGAGATTGTGTTCACTGTACCCCACAAAGATTGAGTTCACTGCACCCCACAATGATTGTGTTCACTGCACCCCACAAAGATTGTGTTCACTGCACCTCACAAAGATTGTGTTCACTGTACCCCCCAAAGATTGTGTTCACTGCACCCCACAAAGATTCTGTTCACTGTACCCCACAAAGATTGTGTTCACTGCACCCCAAAAAGATTGTGTTCACTGCACCCCAAAAAGGATGTTGTTCACTGCACCCCAAAAAGGATGTTGTTCACTCCACCCCAAAAAGATTGTGTTCACTGCACCCCACAAAGATTGTGTTCACTGCACCCCAAAAAGATTGTGTTCACTGCACCCCAAAAATGATTTTGTTCACTGCACCCCAAAAAGGATTTTGTTCACTGCACCCCAAAAAGGATGTTGTTCACTCCACCCCAAAAAGATTGTGTTCACTGCACCCCAAAAAGATTGTGTTCACTGCACCCCACAAAGGATTTTGTTCACTGCACCCCAAAAAGATTGTGTTCACTGCACCCCAAAAAGGATGTTGTTCACTGCACCCCAAAAAGGATTTTGTTCACTGCACCCCAAAAAGATTGTGTTCACTGCACCCCACAAAGGATTTTGTTCACTGCACCCCACAAAGATTGTGTTCACTGCACACCAAAAAGGATTGTGTTCACTGCACCCCAAAAAGATTTTGTTCACTGCACCCCAAAAAGATTGTGTTCACTGCAGCCCAAAAAGATTGTGTTCACTGCAGCCCAAAAAGATTGTGTTCACTGCAGCCCAAAAAGATTGTGTTCACTGCAGCCCAAAAAGATTGTGTTCACTGCAGCTCACACACAGAAAAATGGATGTGGATCACTGACACCTGCCTATCTCCAATCCCACACCACACAGCAATATCGATTGTAGTTTGTAGAACACAGTTTCCCTAAAATTCAGCAGACTCTGTCCCTAACAGGATTGAGAAGAGATCGTAGATCAGGATTGAGTGCAGACCCCACCCCCCACACAGCAATATCGATTGTAGTTTGTAGAAGACACTGACCCTATAATTCAGCAGACTCTATCCCTAAAATGCCTACAACTCGCCCTGCCTAAACACTCCGACCTGTCCCTCAATTCTATCCGGACACAAATGTTTTTTTCCTGCCTATCTTTCCCTAATCAGCAGCCAGCACGTTGATGTGTGCTCTGTCCCTGAATCTAAGCAGCATAATGACGCCGCTGCGGCTGCCTCGAACTTATAAAGACTTGGTCACATGCTTCAGACGGCCAATCACAGCTACTGAGACATTTGCAGGCATGGCTGGGATGGCTTAAGGCACACCAGTTAAACGATTGTTGATTGGCTGTTGAAAGCCCGCCATGAAAAGAGCGCCAAAGCATGCAAAACCCGGAAATAAAACGACCGAACACGGATTTTTACCCGAACATACAGTAAAGTGTCCGTGTCCGTGTTCGGGTACAAAAAATCCAATTATTCGGTACGAACACGAATAATACAGTCCGTGTTCGCTCAACACTATTCTTGAGCGGTCATGGCTAATTTACATTCAGCTTCAATATGACTACTACCACCTCTACCTGGGGCCGTTGTGTGCTATTGAAGTTTAGAAAAGTTATAGTATGCAGGCCAAGGCCTTGTTCATTTGTGCAGCATCACCTGCCGAAAAGTATAAGCCCCTCTGCATTACATGAAAATTATTATTTTTTCCCCCCATTGGTTTAATAGATCCTTCAACTAAGGATGACATTCCTTGTGGGTCTGCTGAGGAGACGGTCTGTGCTGTTCGGAGTTACTTACACTTAATTAAACAGATGGGCCGACGGGCTGAGCATGTCGTCAGTCTCCAGTCATAGATTTTAGTGCGTGTGTATTTTTAGAAAGTTTTCCAAGAAATATTGATCTATTAAAGGGCTATGAAGATTACAATCATTATTTTCTGCAGAATGATACACTACCGAGGGCACAGGAAACTTTGCAATGATGGTGAACAGAACCTGTGCATTCTGTGCTGTCTATTAGAAATCAGCTACAAAATTGAATTACTTTGTCATTTATCCAGCCTATCTTGAGCTTCTTATTAGCCGGAAGATGAAAGTAGTTCCTGTACTGTACTGTTCTGGCTTACATGTAACTATTCCCTCCAATTGGATGGTCCTTGTCCATTATTTACCTAATTACACTATAAGGTCAAGTTTGTTGACATCTGACCATGACCCTAGAGAATAAAATGGCGGTGGTTGCAATATTTTATGTCACACTGTATTTGCTCAGCAGTCTTTCAAACGCAATGTTTTGGGAAACAATACACTTCAATGATTTAAAAAAAAAACTAAACAGTAAAGTTAGCTTAAGTTTTTGCATAATATGAAAGATGATGTTACGTGGAGAATCGTTATATTTGTTTTTTTTAAGCAAAAAAATAGTGATTCTCATATTACAGTGGGTACGGAAAGTATTCAGACCCCCTTAAATTTTTCACTCTTTGTTATATTGCAGCCATTTGCTAAAGTCATTTAAGTTCATTCTTCTTCCTCATGAATGTACACATAGCACCCCATACTGACAGAAAAACACAGAATTGTTGACATTGTTGCAGATTTATTAAAAAAGAAAAACTGAAATATCACATGGTCCTAAGTATTCAGACCCTTTGCTGTGACACTCATATATTTAACTCGGGTGCTTTCCATTTCTTCTGATCATCCTTGAGATGGTTCTACACCTTCATTTGAGTCCAGCTGTGTTTGATTATACTGATTGGACTTGATTAGGAAAGCCACACACCTGTCTATATAAGACCTTGCAGATCACAATGCATGTCAGAGCAAATGAGAATCATGAGGTCAAAGGAACTGCCTGAAGAGCTCAGAGACAGAATTGTGGCAAGGCACAGATCTGGCCAAGGTTACAAAAAGATTTCTGCTGCACTTAAGGTTCCTAAGAGCACAGTGGCCTCCATAATCCTCAAATGGAAGACGTTTGGGACGACCAGAACCCTTCCTAGAGCTGGCCGTCCGGCCAAACTGAGCTATCGGGGCCTTTGTGAGAGAGGTAAAGAAGAACCCAAAGATCACTGTGGCAGAGCTCCAGAGATGCAGTCAGGAGATGGGAGAAAGTTGTAGAAAGTCAACCATCACTGCAGCCCTCCACCAGTCGGGGCTTTATGGCAGAGTGGCCCAACGGAAGCCTCTCCTCAGTGTAAGACACATGAAAGCCCGCATGGAGTTTGCTAAAAAACACCTGAAGGACTCCAAGATGGTGAGAAATAAGATTCTCTGGTCTGATGAGACCAAAATAGAACTTTTTGGCCTTAATTCTAAGCGGTATGTGTGGAGAAAACCAGGCACTGCTCATCACCTGTCCAATACAGTCCCAACAGTGAAGCATGGTGGTGGCAGCATCATGCTGTGGGGGTGTTTTTCAGCTGCAGGGACAGGACGAATGGTTGCAATCGAGGGAAAGATGAATGCGGCCAAGTGCAGGGATATCCTGGACAAAAACCTTCTCCAGAGTGCTCTGGACCTCAGACTGGACCGAAGGTTTACCTTCCAACAAGACAATGACCCTAAGCACACAGCTAAAATAACGAAGGAGTGGCTTCACAACAACTCCGTGACTGTTCTTGAATGGCCCAGCCAGAGCCCTGACTTAAACCCAATTGAGCATCTCTGGAGAGACCTAAAAATGGCTGTCCACCAACGTTTACCATCCAACCTGACAGAACTGGAGAGGATCTGCAAGGAGGAATGGCAGAGGATCCCCAAATCCAAGTGTGAAAGACTTGTTGCATCTTTCCCAAAAAGACTCCTGGCTGTATTAGATCAAAAGGGGGCTTCTACTAAATACTGAGCAAAGGGTCTGAATACTTAGGACCATGTGATATTTCAGTTTTTCTTTTTTAATAAATCTGCAACAATGTCAACAATTCTGTGTTTTTCTGTCAGTATGGGGTGCTATGTGTACATTCATGAGGAAGAAGAATGAACTTAAATGATTTTAGCAAATGGCTGCAATATAACAAAGAGTGAAACATTTAAGGGGGTCTGAATACTTTCCGTACCCACTGTATCTACAATTGTGCAACTCTACCCAAAATAGTAAAAAAAAAATCTTTTTTTCTTTTTCAAATTTAGCTTTTTGCTACTACCACAACCTTTCAACAACCCAAATAAAATTATCCTGCTCCTGATGAACGCAGCGATACCACATATGTGTATGTTAGTTGTTGTTTGTACCCGTAGTACAGCCCAAAAACAATAATGGCCATTTTGCTTTTTTTTATCCTACTAACTGACACTAATGCTAAAAAATAAAAAATAAAAAAACCTTGATCTAGTTATTTTTTACATTTATTTTCTTATTACTAATATTATTTACATTTATTTTTTTTACAAACACGTTTTTGTTTTTTTTCTCTGCAAGGAGAGAGACTCTCTCTCTTCTCCATTCACAGAGAAAGAAAACACAGAAAACACAGGTGTGGGTTTCACAGTGACTGATTACTGTGATAGCCAATCAGAGGCTATCACAGCAATCAGGTGACCCAGAAACAGGAGATCCGGGTCCCGATCATTAGTATGGGGCCCGGGGCTCTCCATGAGATCCCATTCTCTGTGGTGGTGGCGTGCTCCCAGCGCAAAAGGAGATGTGAAAATTTGTGTCCCCACAGAAGAAAGCTCAGTCCATATTTGCGTACACTCGGCCTGAAGGGGTTAATATGGAGTTGGTCCCGTTTGTGGCTGTAACGGCTTCTACTTTTCTGGGAAAACTTTCCAAACAATTTTGGAGTGTCTGTGGGAATTTGTGCCCATTTAGCCAAAAGAAAATTTGTGAGATCAGATACTGATGTTGAGAAGACCTGGCTCACAATTGGCAAACAAATTCATCCTAAAAGAGTTCAATAGGGTTGAGTCAGGGCCGTGTAGGCCAATATAGTTCCTTTTAGGGGTGTAGTGTGTGTTGTCAGAGCCCGTGGGGCAAAGCAAATAATTTGCACCCCCTAACCGTGGACTTTTAGATACCCCCACCCTGATCACAACCCCAGATACCTCCCACTCTGATTACACTCCCAAGATACCCCCAAATTCCTCCACTCTAATCACACCCCCAGATCCCCTACCAGATTACTCCACTCTGATCACACCCCATGACCCCCCAAACCCTCCACTCTGATAACACTTCCAGAATCTCCCCCCATTCTGATCACACCTCCAGACCCCCCCAGATCCCTCCACTCTGACCACACCCCCAGATCCCCCTACTCTGATCACACCCCCAGGCCCCCCTCCACTCTGATCACACCTTCAGATCCCTCCACTCTGATCACACTACTCGGATACCCCCCTCTTCCATCACACACACAATCCCCCCACATCTCACTGATTGGATCTGTAGCACCAGGAAAAGGAGGGTTAGCTGTGTCCCGCGCAGGCAGAAGAATATCTCCAGCAGGATTTCTGGTGGTGGCGGCAGCCACAGCATCCAGCAGAGAGCCTTCTTCACTCTGTCCTCCTTGGTTGGTGCACACGACAATAGTCCCAGGCGAGCCTACAGGCAGGAATAAGGCTAATAGATGGCTGCATGGTCAGTTCCTAAAGGGACCAGTCTCTCTAGCTGCAGATAGTAAATCCCCAAAGCAGCAGCTCACCAGTCTCAGTGATATTGCACCTCACCATCTGGTCTCACACAGCAATTAGTCCACTCTGTGCTCCTCACCTAGGTGAATCTGGCTGTAGTGGTGGTGCATTCTGGACAGCGATGTTCACTCTCTGGGCTCTCTCATAGCAAGAGAAAGCTGTGTCCTGTACAGCTTAAAGGGGTTGTAAAGTCAGATCGTAATGCATTCTATGTTCAGCAGCTCCCCTCAGCCCCCCTAATACTTACCTGAGCCCCCTCTCTGTCCAGTGATGTCCACGAGTGGCTCCATTGGCAGAATATAAATGTTTGGGAAGTGACCTGGTGAACTCTCTTCCACCCTGGCTGTAGCCCGGGGAGGTGTGAACAATGGTTTATGCTGGGTAGGCCAGAGCTTGGTTTGGAGCCTAACTCAGAATCCTCAAGCTCCCCTGTATGCCACCCAAGGTGGAAGAGCTAGGGGATGAAATTCCTGCCGAAGGGGGGCACTCCCTTGGGGCACACTTCTGGCACTCCCTTGAATGGAGAAAAAAATGTGGGGGAGTCTGGAACCCATTTGTTGGAGGAATCTGAGACCCTAACCCTCTCTCTCTGTAAGTCAAAGCAATAAAACCTGGAGAAGACTAAAGTGACTGACATCCTTCATTGTGGTGGCTGTCTTTAGTACAGCAATGGATCCATCCTAGGGTAACATCAGCCCTCCCCTGTGTTGGAGGACATCCTCCTTTCCCGAGGGGGGGGGGGGGGTTCCCGCTCTGGAATTATGGTAGGTATGCAACAGTCTGACGTGCAACCCTTCGGGTACAAAACATTTGCCAGCAGGTCTCTCTGTGGGAGCATCAGGTTGGGCGGCCAATATCTGCTCCCCAAGAGGAAAGGGTTAAGCTGGTACGGATGGCAGCCAGGATATGATCTAAGGGTATGACCGGTGTCGGCACAGAGTCCTCTCTGGAATGTTCAGAATACTGGCGAGACAGGCCGTCAGTCTTAACATTCTTGGAGCTGGGCAAGTAGGAGAACACATGGTTAAAGTGAAAAAGAAATAAGGCCCATCTGGCCTGTCGGGGTGTGAGCCTTTTGGCATCCAAGAGATAAGTTAGATTCTTATAATAAGTGAGAATGAGAACCGGAACCACTGAACATTCAAGCAAGTGCCTCCACTGCTTGAGAGCCAGGATAATGGCTAAGAGCTCTCTATCTCCAATCTGGTAATTGCACTCCGCTGGGGACAGCTTCTTGGAGTAGAACCCACAAGGGAGTAAGGATCCATCAGGCACCGGACGCTGAGAAAGAGGGGCGCCTACTCCCGACTCAGAAGCATCCACCTCAAGAACGAAGGGAAACCCAGGATTAGGATGAGACAGAGACAGATGCGAAAGCTGGCTTTAAGCCCTCAAAGGCCTGGATGGCTGCAGGCGTCCAATTATGGGGATCGCTTCCCTATCAGGTCTGAGATAGGTTTGGCCAAAGAGGAGAAGTTCCTGATAAACTTCCGATAGTAGTTGGCAAAACTGAGGAAACTCTGAATGGAACGGAGACCACTAGGGCGAGGCCATTGCAAAACAGCTGAAACCTTCTGGGGGTCCATGGAGAAACCCTCAACAGAAATTATGTAACCCAGGAAGGCAACCTGAGACAAGTGGAATTCACACTTTTTGAGCTTACAGAAAAGAACATTTTCCCGTAACCGTTGCAGTACCCGTCTGACGTCCCCGTAGTGTGATTCAATGGAATCCGAGTAAACCAAGATGTCGCCAAAATAGACTACCATGCATTGCTGCAACATATCACGAAAGAACTCATTGATGAATTCCTGGAAGACAGCGGGCGCATTGCACAAGCCAAAGGGCATCACAAGGTACTCGTAATGACCAGTTCCAGTATTAAACTCGGTCTTCCACTCATCCCCCTCCCTGATCCTTACAAGGTTATACGCAGCCTTTAAGTCAAGCTTGGTGTAGACCGTTGCCCCCTTGAGGCAGTCGAATAACTCAGTGATCAACGGAATCGGGTATGCATTCCGGACCGTGATGCGATTGAGACCCCTATAATCAATGCAAAGCCTCAATTCAAACCCCTTTTTCTTTACGAAGAAAAACCCAGCACCCACTGGCGAAGTGGACTTACGAATGTGCCCCCGGGCAAGCGCATCCGCCACGTACTCCTCCATGGCCATATTCTCCCCAACACAGAGAGATGATAAACCCTGCCACGAGGGGGAATGGCACCAGGTTGCAAGTCAATCGCACAATCGTATGGACAATGGGGAGAAAGAGTACCAGCACGCACCTTGTCAAATACATCCTGATACTCCAGATATACCGTAGGCAACACTGAATCCGAGGAGGTACTGAGCACCTTAAACGGCCCATGAATACAAACAGCACCCCAATGTGAGAACAAGATAGAATCTCGGCCGACTGCCAATCAAGGGTCGGATTATGCTTCTGAAGGGGTACCCCAAAACAACAAAGTAGTGTGGGGGTGATATAACCCAGAAACAGATAAACTCCCTGTGAACAGCCCCAACAGCCATCTCAACCGGAACAGTCTCAGGGGTAACCTGTGCCGGTTGCAGAGGTCTGCCATCAAACGCCACAATGGCTAAAAGAGAAATAAGGGACTGCAGGGGTATGGTATTCGCAGCAGCAAACATGCTGTCAATAAAGTAACTGCCAGCACTGGAGTCTACTAGCGATTGAGCGACCAACGAACCTGTAGCCCAGGAGAGGACAATGGTGATTAGCGGTTTATCTTTACGGGTAATTTGGGGACAAGGAAACTCCACCTAAGATATGCCACCGACAAGACCTTAGGTGCAAGCGTTTTCCCGGAACGGGTGGGGCAAGATTTCAGAAAATGCCCACCCAGACCGCAATACAAGCACTGGCCCTGCTCCTCAAGGCCCGCTCAGCCTCGGAAAGGCGAGTGAACCCCAGCTGCATGGGCTCACAGCCAGATGCACCATCTCTAAGAGGCGTTGGAGGTAAGGGAGGAATGGGTGGGAAAGAAAACGCAGGAGTCAATCTGGTAGGAGACCTCCACAGGCGCTCCTTAAACAATGGTCTCTCCCTTAGCCTGGTGTCAATCAAGATCAGGAAGGAAATGAGAGCCTCAAGCTCGTCAGGGAGATCCTTGGCCACAATCTCATGCTTCAACGAATCGGAGAGACCATGAAAGAAGGCTGCCACCAGGGCCTCATTGTTCCAGCCCACCTATGCTGCCAGGGTACGAAATTCAATGGCATACACAGCTATGGTTCGCATACCCTGTTGGATGGACAGAAGCAGCTTAGCAGCAGTGGTAGAGTGAGCTGGCAAATCAAACACCCTGTGGAAGGAGGCAACAAAACTCAGGTAATCGAGTATCTCAGGCTTGTTCTCCAATAAGGGATTCGCCCAAGCCAAGGCCTTATCAGAAAGCAACAATATCAGGAAGCCTACTTTGGACTTGTCAGAGGGAAATGCCTGAGGAACCATCTCAAAATAAATGCCTACTGGTTTAGGAAATCACGACACTGACTTGGATCGCCCCCACAGCACTGTGGAAGGGGGGCTGAACCAGTAATCCCGCTGGTAACAGTGATTCCAGGTGTGGGAGCAGAAGCGGAAACAGAAGCAGCAGCAGGAGGAACCACCGGCTTAGCAGCACCCGGGATGAGGTGCAATGTGCTTTCAAGCAACGTTTATAACGCCTGAACAAACTGACCTAAAAGGTGATCTTGTTGATCAAGCCTGGAAACCAACATAGGGAGCATAGGGGTACCTTCATCCTCAGGATTCATGGCTTGTGTGTACTGTCACGTCTCCCATAGCTGAGCCTAGTGTACAGCGGGGTCACCCTGGTGGAAGACGCAGGCTAACCTGAGGTGCGGAGTCTAAGCGCCAACCGGAATTCACCAGAGCTCTGAATGGTGGAGATGGACTTCGCTGTTTGTTGGCGCCAGGTCGTGGTCCTCAGGGTCGCCCCACCATGAGGTGAGTGAGTTCAGATCCGGGAGCGGAGGAAACGATTGCAATAGACGGAACCGTAGTCAAAGAAAGTCATAAGCCAAAGGAAATCGAGAGCCAGGAAGGTCGTCAGCCAAAGCCAGGACATACTGTACACGGAGGAACACGGAAACCAGTAGATAGCCAGCAGCGATGCACCTAGAAGCACTAACACACGAGCAAAGGACTGAAAGCCAACCGGTGGTATATATATCCTGTGTGCAACCTCATCACTAAGCGACACCCAGGAAGCAGCAGGAAGTGATGAAGGATTCCGAATCTATAAAAGACAGCAGTCAGCACATGTCCAAGATGGCTGCAGACAGGAAGGCAAGGTAAGACCTTGACAGAATCAGACTGCTGCAGATCCCAGACTATTTATGCAGCTACCTACTGGGCACACCTCCCCAGGGATTGGCTGTAATCCCATAAATACTCAGGCTCCTCATCTGACCTGCTCCACTCTTATGTTCTGGAGCCTTTCAAAAGGCAGAGGAAAGCAATCAAGCCTGCATCCCGCGAGACCCAGATCAGTCCAAAAATAATCAAAAACTGCTCTACTGATTGACCTAGCAGCCTAGCACCTTACTAGGAGGGTGCTACAGTTTATCACCTAGACGTTGGTAATCCTGACTTCGTATGGTGATTGGGTAGTTCGTCACCTGACCATTGTTGACCAGGCTTTTTTTTTTTACTGATTCTGTCTTTGACCAGCAGCCACCTGTCCTACAATCCAGGGGTCTTTGGGTCCCCTTATAGGTATATACAGTATGAAAATAGTACATATAGGGATAATGGTAGTATATAGAAATTATACAGTGATTTAACAGCTTCCCAATCTGCCAGGTAAAACTCCCTATACATGGTCAATATACTAAACTTGGTGCAAAATTTTACTCTTTAAAGCCTAACTTACTATACATCTGATGTACCTCTTGTGCTGCTGGCTCCTGCATTAGTTGAAGCCTTCTTTTTCCAAATTCCCGTTCCCCCATAATCCTTGCCATAATCTTTGGGTGCGGCAAGGCTAATAGAACTGAGGGACCTGTAGTATGCACTCATCAAGAGTGCCCACTATGCCCGCTCTTTCCGCCCACCTCCTCTATGCATAGAAACCATACTATATGTCTGTAGCACCCTACAAGGTAGGTGCTAGGCAAAGTATAGTGGGCCTTGGCTGCCTAACAGCAGGGCCATGATTTTCAACTAGGCTGTCATGTCTCCCAGGTGTGGCTGTTGAGAGGGGAGTCTCCCCACTGGCTCCATGAGAGGATTCTCATTGGGTAGTGGAGGAAACCCAATCAGAGGCACATTCAGGCCTGTATCTACCCCAGAAGGTAGATTCTGCCGCAGAGGATTCTGGGAGTGGGTATAAGTTTGAGGGGAACACATGGCGCAGCGTCTTTGGCAGGAAGCGGCTGTCTCTCCTCCTCTCAGAAGGATTGGGAGTCTCGGGTGGCTGCCTGAGAAGTACAGAGAGAGCTGAGCCGCAGAGAGGATCCAGTGTGCCGAGGACCTGTGGAGATAGAGGGGTTCAGTTCCAGGAAAGCAATCCAAGTTTGTAAGTATTGTGAATTGTCCCTGAGGGTCTGCCTAGTGTAGAGGGGACCACTCCGGTTAAGGTCCCAGGGATCCAGGAGCGAGCTAGTGTCAAGGGGCTGCCTAGTGAGAGGACCCTGAAGTGTCAGAGGAGGTGCCTAGTGAGAGGACCCTGAAAGTGTAGAGGGGGCGCCAGCAGTTGGGCCCTGAAGAGTTAAGTGTACAGTGTGCAGTGTACAGTGTTAAGGGTTGCAGCAGCACAGGCAGTTACAAGGAGCTACCTCAGTCAGTGAAGGGCTGGAGGGAGCCATTCGTAGGACTTTTGAGCTAGACAGAGTGGCAAGAGTCAAGTGTTACTACAGTCCTGGATCTTCTGAGTTAACCAAGGAGTTAAAGTCGAAGTTTCAGCACATTTCAGAAAAACAGTATTTTCAAGTGCCAGGAAGCGTTGGTCGAAATTCAGCTTGCGTCAGGACAGCACTAACAGGCATTTTTCTACAAAGTGTCTCAATTAAACCTAGTTGAGCCAGAGGAGAATCCCACTCATTCCCTTCTCCCATACCCATTACAAATTAAACAAAACAAGCCAAAGATGCCAAAAAAGTCATTGTCTCAACTCTCACACTTGGGTTTTCAACTTTGTGTTGAAAGTGTTACTGGTAACAATGGCAGACCCATATCAGGCCCAATGCCTGGAAATCCTGCTACATGTCAATGAAATGCGATCTTGTAAACCAACGCATGAATGCGAAAAAATGGAGGCTTCCCTTTTATTCATTTGCCCGTCTTTCATTCATAGATTTTTTTAACACACAGAAGAAAGAGCAGCTTCAATAATTGGAGGAGGTGGCAGGAAAGGGCCAACTTAGCCAGTATTTTTGATGAGTACATATGACAGGTCCCTCATCTCAAGAATTTCGATCCTACTTTTGTGCTATTCTTGGATATCTTGAACCCTTAAACCCTCAATCCTAGAATTGATTTCATCAATAAAGGTAAAAACACTAAAGTGATAAAGTGACTGGTACCCAACTTATTTATTTTTTTTTCTTTTAAAGTACAGTAATCTTTTATGCTGCCCATATTTTAAGGACCCATTCACATCTCAGCATTTCAAAGATTTTGCAGGACCTGCACTGATGTCAAGGATACGACCGGTGGCTTTCAGGTCTTTTATCTCTCGCCAACAGGGGGTCTCTGTTGAGGAGAACCCTCAACAAATACTTGGAGGACCAGCTTTGGCCTAGGTAGACCAGAGTACCTTGCCCCTGTCAGGAGCCTTGCGCCCAGGGGAGTTCAGGGATGCAGACCCTTCCTCTTCTGAGCTTGGTTCTATTCCATACCCTAGTGCATTTTTTTGTATGCTGTGATTTCAGGGTTCACTTTTTATATTCACAGGGTTTCAACAAGCACTGCACCACAGAGCTCTGTAAAAAATGGAAAAAAATTTAACTCGAAGGTCCAAAACTCCCAACACCCTAAATTTCATATATTTTAATAGTGGTTGGTCACATACGACCACTCAGATGGCTCTACCATGACATCTGACTCTCCAGAAGTCACATGAGCTACTTTTGGTCATTTTTGGTCCCATAGACTTTGATACGAAGGTCTAAAGACGCTTGAAACTTTTTTTTAAGGGTTATTTCATCCTTTTAATTGTCCTGTAAGGGGTTTCCTCATTGATTGCTACAAAATCGACTGAAGCTTGAATAGACATGTAACACTATTAAAATGTGCTGCTAAAACGCTTGTATACGTGCACGAAAATGTAAAAACACCTGCAAATCATGCTGCTCAGATGTGAATGCAATCTAATTGTGGTTCCTAACTGTAGAAACAATAACCTGTCCATATCACTAGTTGACCCAAACAGAGGTTGAATAGTCCAGCTGTAGGCACCCAAAGATATCACCTAAGATCACCTAAAGTGATGTCATGAATATCTTTACACTTTCCCACTTTCCTTCTAACACCTTTCTTCAACTGAATCAGAACCTATTGCCAGGAATCATTGAATATACTTCTGGGGGTGAGCATAGGGGTAAGGACACCTCCAGAGGGTAAGAAGAACAAAGTCCTGCGTTATTTCTGGTTCATCCAGAAGACTCTTAGTGGGCCAAACATTCTCTGGTGGAGAATCATTCACTCTCATTTAAAACATATGCACCTGGATAGTTCTCCAACCGGGGAATGTTTGTATAAGTCACATTCTGTTCTTTATAAAAAGACCCTTAAAGTACAACCATTGTGTTTTTTTTTTGTTGTTTTTTTAGGGATGGATGGAAGGTGTTATACCTGAAGGGTTTCACATGTACTGTCACTTTAAGGCTGGCTCCACCCAGGAGTGATGACAAGGGTCAAGGGGCAGAGTGGCCATCTTGGAGACATGTAGAGATGTATTGATATGCAGAGCTGTCCTGTAATGCTGTACAGAGTGTCCTGAATAAACAACCGTTGTTCCAGACCAGAGTCCTGTGTCTCTCACAACACGGAGAATATAACACATAGGCACAACTTTTTTCGTAATTTTGGATAGAGTAAGGGAGGGTTAGAACCCCTGTCAGAATTTTTTTGTCATCTGTGTCCCATTGCGGAAATTTATCTTCACTTCCTGTCCCATAGCTAAATGGGAAGTGAGCAGAAATCCCTACAAATCAAAAGGGGAATTCCTTGGGGACCCCCAGGTCACCAGAACTAGTGTCCCCATTTGAAGATTTCCCCTTTAATACTTTTCTGGGAACAACCCAAAATTTTGGGTTTTCTTTTACTTTCAGTTTCAATGATAACAGTAAACAGGACAAATAGAGAGGTGAATCTCCCTAATGGAGACACAGACTTCCCTAATGGAGACACAGACTGCAATAAAAACTGACAGGTGTTCTAATTCCTCTCCCCTCCTGCTCTGCTCTCCCCTTACTCCCCCCTCCCTATAGCAGAATTACAAAAAAACAAAAAAAAAAAAACAAAATGGGAGTTTTGACTTACCGTAGAATACATTTCTCTGAGATCGTTGAGGGACACAGCTCTCCAGGATTCTGAACCATTGGGATGTCCCCAAGCAGTGCCAAACATGAGGGGTGGGACAACAAAAAAATCCCAAGGCTAACACAATACCCAACCAGGTAAACAGGAGTTAAAAAAAAAAAACAACTGGAGCCCAACCTGAACAATACACCCCCAAAGAGAGAACAGACCCTCTAAACAGCAGCCTGCAAAACATTGTGGCCAAAGGAAGCATCCGCAGATGCGAACACATCCACTTTGTAGAACTTAGTGAAAGTGTGCACCGACGACCAAGTGACAATCTTGCAAACCTATGCCACTGACGCCTGATGAAGGAAGGCCCAAGAAGCAGTAAGCACCCGAGTAGACTGCGCTGCTACAGGGAAAGGAGGAACCTGACCCCTGATCAAATAGGTCTGAGTCACTGTCTGTCTGTCTGATCCATCTGGAAATGGTCGCAGAAGAAGTGGACAGCCCTTTTCTTGGCCTGTCCATGATCACAAACAGTGAGTCTGACCTCCGAAAAGACTCCGTAGCTGCCAGTTACACCTGAACCCCCCGAACCATATCTAGGGTATGCAACGCAAATTCCTTAGGATGTTTTGGCTTGGGACACAGGGAAGGCAACACAATGTCTTCATTCAAATAGACATCAGAGACTACCTTAGGAAGGAATGACGGACATGGGCAAAGAACCACCCTATCTTTGTGGACCACCAAGTAAGGGTTTCGACAAGATAACGCCGCTAGTTCCAATACCCTGCAAGCAGAGGTGATAGCCATCAAAAAAGCCACCATCTGGGACAGCATCAGCAAGGGAATCTCCTGAATATTCTCAAAGGGAGGCTTCTGGAGAACTGAAAGCACCAAGTTCAGATCCCACGGCGGTAAGGGAGACCATACTGGTGGAGTCAGATGTCAGAGCCCTTGAACATAGGTTCCCACCAGAGAGTGCGTGGCCAGTGGTCGCTGAAAGAAGACTGCCAAGGCCGACACCTGGCCCTTGATGGTACTCAGGGCCAATTTCTGCTCAACACCCCCGTTGAAGGAAGGTCAAAATCTGAGCCATCAAAAAAGAACGAGGTTGAACACCAATCGACTCACACCACAAAACGTGAACTTTCCACGTACGATGGTAGATATTTCTAGAGGTAGACTTCCTAGCCTCCAGCAGTGTCAGAATCACAGACCCAGGCAAACCTCTATCCTTCAGCACTTGGCTTTCAACAGCCAGGCCATCAAAGCCAGCGACTGTAAAGCAGGATGGAAGATTGGCCCTTGGGACAAGAGATGCTCCCTGAGAGGCAGTCTCCAAGGGACATCAGTGACCTGACGCATCAGGTCGGCGTACCAAGACCGGCGAAACCAGTCCAGGGCCACTAGAATGACTGGAATCCCCTCAGCCTCGATTTTACGCAAGAGCTGCGGAAGAAGCTTAAGAGAAGGGAAAGCGTAGATCAGACTATACTGGCCCTACGGGGCCCCCAGGGCATCGGTGGCATCCGCCAGAGGATCCTGTGACCTTGCCACAAACCTCAGTACCTTTCTGTTGAGGTCACTAACAGATACACCTTGGGGGTGCCCCAACGGAGAAATATCTGATGAAACATGTCTGGATGAAGGGGCAACTCCCCTTGATCCAACACCTGCCGCCTGAGATAGTCAGTTATTCACTCCTGGAATGTGCACGGTAGAGAGGGCTGGAACAAAGTGTTCCGCCCACCAGAAAATGCCGGCTACTTCCAGGGCTGCCAATACACTCTTCGTTCCACCCTGGTGATTGACTGACATAAGCAACCGCCGTGGCATTGTCCGACTGAATCCGCACCAGAAGCCCCCAGAGTTTATCCGTCCAGTGATCCAGGTACAGCCTGATCTCCCTGAGTTCCAAGACATTTATCTGCAGTCTGTACTCTTCCATTGTCCAAACACCCTGAGCAGAGCTCAGACCCAGGACACCTCCCCACCCAGACAGACTGGCATCCGTGGTGACCACTGTCCAATACAAGGGGAGAAAGGATTTGCCCTGAGCCGGAGAGCGAAGCCACCAGATCAGAGACCCCTTGCTTTCCCGGCTCAGCTGGATCTGATTGTCCAGACACTTTGGACACTTGTCCCATTTGACAAGTATCTCCCTTTGAATGGACCTCAGATGGAACTGTGCAAACGGAACCGCCTCAAAGGTAGATTCAATCAGGCCCAGCACCCGGATGCAAGCTTGAAAGGATGACCATCTGCTGGACAGCAGGAGTTGAATTGCAGCATGCAACTTCTGGAGTTTGTCCAGTGGAAGGAACACTCTGGCTTGAGCTAAATCCAGAGTCAGACCCAGATAACCCAATATTCTGGATGGAATCAGAGCAGACTTCTGGTAATTTAGAAGCTAACCAAACTCCCTCAGGGTCTGTATAGTGATCTCCACCTCATCCATTAGGGCAGCAGAGGACTCCGCTCGCAAGAGGGGGTTGTCCAGATAGCCCAGTACTGCAATCATCCCCTGCTGATGTAGCAATGCCAGAACCGGGGCCAACACTTTTGTAAAGACCCGAGGAGCAGAGACAAGACCAAAGGGTAAGGCCACAAACTGATAATACTCCTCTCCTACAGCAAGACAGAGGAAGTGCTGGTGTTGGGCATAATGGAATGTGCAAATAAGCATCCTTGATGTCGATAGAGGCAAGAAAATCCCCCTAATGTAGGGATGCCACCACCATATAAATGAACTCCATTCTGAACTTCTGTACCCACACAACGCAGTTCAGGGCCTTGAGGTCCAGAATCTGACGTACCTTTCCCTCTTTCTTTGGAACCATGAACAGGTTTGAATGAAAAACGCTGAAACTGTTCCGAGTTCACACCCTGAAGCAGCAGGTCTTGTACAGCCCCAAAGAGAGCTTGCAATCGGTCCGGGGACGGATGCACATTGGAAGAAAAGAACCTTTCCGGTGGGTAAGAATGAAACTCAATCTTCTAGCCGGACAGTATCACTATGTGGGCCCATTTGTCATTTATCAAATAGGTCCACGGGCCTGGAAACCAGGGAAGACGTCCCCCCACCCAAGGCATCTTCGAGAGCGCACCTTCGTGCTAAAGGAGCCTTGTCCGTTGGTCTAGAGAATCCCGCTCTCAGCTTGCCAAACCAGGGCCACTTGGAACCTCCCAAGGAGGACTTGAAAGGTTTTGAACTCTTGTCAGTGGATTCTAAGGGACGAAAAAACTTCTTGTGAGCCGAGAAAGACGGGCCACGTCTGCGACAAGGTTCCTTACCCTTTCCAGCCTGTGGAAGAAAGAGACTCTTAATGATGTAATCCAGGGAAGCTCCAAACAGGCGATCGCCTTGAAAAGGTAAATCAGTCAGAGCTTTTGGTCCACAGACCAACACTTAAGCCACAATACGTGCCTAAAGTACCACCGCCAAAACAGACAGATGAGTGATTAAGGGAGAGGCAAAAGAGGCATCTCAGATAAACTGCAGCGCCTGGACCAACTGGTCCGTCAGTTCAGCAAAGGCAGGGGGAATCTGCTCACCCTCTAGGTCACGGCGCAAAAGTTGAGCCCACTCGGTCAGAGTTTCTGACACCAAGCCAATGGTGAAGAGCGGCCTAAGCGCCGAACCAGCAACGGTGAACATGTTGCAAGCCACAGCCTCTGCTTTTCTGTAAGCTGGATCTTTAAAGGCCGGCGATTCCTCAACCAGAATCATGGTTGCCAAATTCAACCTGGAAACCAGGGGGTCCACCATCGGTGGAACAGTCCACTTTTTAAGGAGGGACTTCTCAAAGGGGTACTGCACCACAAAGAGTTTAGGAACCACAAAGGGATGCTTTGGACACTGCCACCCTTTTGCCACAAATCTGTCAAAATATGAGGGATAAGGAAATACTTTTGCTGCGCAATGCGGCTTGTGAGTGCCAAAGGGGACAGCCACCTCCGCCGCAACTTCAGCTGTATCCTCCATTTTTGAAGTTTCACGCACAGACACAATCAGTGCGTCCACTAGCACCTTCTTTTGCACAGCTACAGGTCTGAAAGAATCATCCCCACTATCGGATAATTCAAGGAGCATGGCTGCAGACCCGGCAGGGTGGGCCCTGTTCTTGGCGGCCACGTCAGATTCAGGATCTTACCACTGTGGCTAGTGAGCCGGTATACACACAGCCTTCTGTTGACCACTGGTCAACCCAGGTGTCACTGGGTCTACATCAGGATCTTCTGCCTATCACAAAGGTGGTGGGACTATCACCTTCATTGGATGTTAGGACTTTTATATACGATTATTGGTTTAAATGTTTTGATATAATCACAGTGCTGCACTATTTTTTGTCCTATATTTGTTGTGTTTTTGTGTCATGAACATAGTGTTCAGCAGCTTTTTGAATTTGAATTTCATTCTGGTGCAAATTTGTTTTTGATTTATTCAGATTCAGGATCTGATGAGACAGATGAGGTAAGGGAAGGGGGCGCTAGCCCGCTGCCCAAAAGCCAACCCTACCTGGGACACAAAGGACTCCAGGACCACCGTCAGTGCTACATGATCCACAAAGACCTCCATATTCAGGGGGTCTGATGGGAAGGAGGGGAACCCGGGGGTCCGACCGTCCCAGGGAGGGGCCCGCATCCAACCCAGAGGGGGGACAGCTACTCACCATACCAGGAACCAGGCGGGCACAGCTCCAGACAGAACCTCCTCGCCATCGAAATGGGGGGCTGTCAGCCAGGAGGAACACTCTGTTACTCAGTCCGAGACTGGGTTGTATGCGACCTCGCGAGCCATTTAACTCAAAGGCCAGCCCTGTCCAGTGGGGCGATGTCGCGGCTGAACTAGTGCGGAGCTGTGGTCTGCGCACGCTCGCTGACCCGACTGGGGTGAACACTGGATCTAGATTATTCAGCCCGTCACCCGTTGCGGCAGTTGATTGTAGATTTTCTCCCATTAAAAAAGACCAGGAGAAAAAAAAGCCATTTAAAAGGAAAAAATTGCCAGGACCAGAGATCCCGGCAGGGAACTAAGTCCTTACTCCTGACTTGGCAGAAAAAAACTGAAGACTTATAGCAGAGAGGGGGAGTATACCACCTAGGACTTCCCATAGGCATAGCCAAGTTCTTTTTTCTGCCTAGTGTCCTACGCTTAGTGTCCTACTCCTGTAGGGGGCAATATAACCCAATGGTTCAGAATCCTGGAGGGCTGTGTCCATCAATGAACGAAAGAGAAAAATTGTTTTTAGATTTCTTTTTTCTTTCCAAAGTTCGGGTTCATTATACGTGCCTGTCATGCACTGCAAATGAAATCAAGGTGGTATGCTGGAGAGGAGCAGTATAGGGAGAACTTTCCCTACAAGAAAGACAATGCTGGAATTCAGTAGGTATGGTTGTTTTTTTTTTTTCCGAAGATTTAAAACTAGTATTTTTGATAGTAAGGGTGGAGTTCCTCTTAAGCAAAAAAGTTGTGTACACTTTTCTTTTAAGGTGGGTGGGGGGAAGTCGGGGCCTGGGTGAGGTGAGGGAGGGTCATCTAAGCCTGAAGATGAGCTTTAAATATCACATTTTACTAGGATTACCCTTTAAATCCTAAATCAATAACCCCATTTCTTCAATACCTTGTACACCCCTGTTCGTCTGTTTACTCAAATGCTGGAAATACAGTTCCCTCTCCTTTCCTTTCTAGACACTGGCAACATATTTGCTCTTTCCGCTATAATAGTCAGTAATTGGGATACATTCCCATAAGATCTTTCCTGTGGAATTATCATTTCTGACATTTGCCTTTGATCTGGGTTCTTTGCTGAGCGCAACAGGGATTTAACGTGGGTGGAGAGTCGAGAGAAAAAAAAAAACTATTGCTAAATAGGACAAATGCAACTTCATCTATGTTATCCAACTCCCACTCAATCCCAACACAAGGCAAGCCTGTTGGGGGCTAGTGGGAGATTTTATTAAGGGTTTGACAGTCTACTGCAGGATCATTATTAATTTTTTTTTTTTCGTCTCATATGCCGACGTGCCAATGTGATATTCACTTCCTGCAATCCAATTATGTTATTTAAATGCAATTTGCAATTGGAAAAATTTGATTGCTTCAGAAGTTTATAATGCTTCCGAATAGAGCTGCAGCTGCTTTTTACAAGAAATAGTATCAATTTACATTGTTTAAAACCCAACTCAAAGCTATCATTTTAAATGGGCGCCTGGCCTGTTAAAATAAAACAGCTTTAAGCGCAATACTCACCTGCTCTTCACTGTAGTACTCTGTATTCGCCACAAGATGTCCTCACTCTGCTGAGTTAAATGATGCTCAGCATCATTCAATCTGGTAGACTGAGGACATGCTCTGAGTGCAGGGTGTCATTGGGTCATCATGGGGCGGGTTATCACAGGGCTCTGCCTGCACTGTAAAATGATGCAGAGAGCAGTAAAGATGTCATTGTGGAAAACCACCCAGCCCAAGTGGTCAATGTGGTATCACATGACCAGCCTGAAGGTTTCTGAAAAGGTAAGCATAAAAAATTGAATACAGCTTAGGAAACTTTCAGAGAAGAGAGGGGGCAATTAGAGGAGAGTACCGAGCCCAGAAAACTAGCTGGCAGATACAAAGACACAAATTAATACAGCTCTGTTTTTAATTGTATAGCACTGATCATGTGTACAGTGCCTTGCGAAAGTATTCGGCCCCCTTGAACTTTTTGTCCTTTTGCCACATTTCAGGCTTCAAACATAAATATATAAAACTGCAATTTTTTGTGAAGAATCAACAAGTGGGACACAATCATGAAGTGGAATGAAATTTATTGGATATTTCAAACTTTAACAAATAAAAAACTGAAAAATTGGGCGTGCAAAATTATTCAAAAAAACTCAACACACAGCCATTAATGTCTAAACCACTGGCAACAAAAGTGAGTACACCCCTAACCATTTTCCCTCCCTGGAGTCATGTGACTTGTTAGTGTAGCACTGACAAGGAGTGTGTCTAAGGGAGAGTTTGACCGTTCTTCCAGAAGTGCATTTGTGAGTTCAGGCACTGATGTGGACGAGAAGGTCTGGATCGCAGTTTCCAATCTAATTCATCACAAAAGTGTTCTATCAGGTTGAGGTCAGGACTCTGTGCAGGCCAGTCAAGTTCCTCCACCCAAACTCGCTCATCCATGCCTTTAATGGACCTTGCTTTGTGCACTGGTGGGCAGTCATGTTAGAAGAGTAGGGGCAATCCCCAAACTGTTCCCACAATGTTGGGAACATGAAATTGTCCAAAATGTCTTGTTATGCTGACATCTTAAGAGTTCCCTTCACTGGAACTACGGGGCCAAACCCAACCCCTGAAACACAAGCCATTACCATAATCCCCCCTCTACCAAATGATTTGGATGAGTGCACAAAGCAAGGTCCATAAAGACATGGATGAGCGAGTTTGGGGTGGAGGAACTCGACTGGCCTACACAGAGTCCTGACCTCAACCTTATAGACCACCTTTGGGATGAATTAGAGTGGAGACTGCGAGCCAGGCCTTCTCGTCCACATCAGTGCCTGACTTTACAAATGCACTTCTGTAAGAATGGTCAAAATTCCCATAGATACACTCTTAAACCTAATGGACAGCCTTTCCAGAAGAGTTGAAGCTGTCATAGCTGCAAAGCGCAGGTCAACTCAATATTGAACCCTATAGACTAAGGGCTCTTTCCCACAGGTGGACCGTTCAGATCCGCCTGTCCGTTTTTTTTGGCGGATCTGAACGGTCCCCCCATGCATTCCTATGGGGCATGTCCGCTGACTTCCGATCCGTCAAATCTGGACCGACGGTCCGTTACCATCCGATTCCCCCATAGAGATGTATGGGGAACTGACAGCTGTGTCTCCGCACACAGTGCGGAGAGCAGCTGTCATCCTCCTGCTCAGCGGGGGATTGGCGGATCGATCCCCCGCTGAGATAAAAGGAGTCCGTCTGACGGACAGGCTGTGTGAAAGGGGCCTAAGACTGAGATGCCAATAAAGTTCATGTGCGTGTAAAGACAGGTATCCCAAAACTTTTGGTAATATAGTGTATATACAGAGACCTGCACCTCACCCAAACCAGCAGCTGAGAAGAGTTTTACCTGATACAACACTGTACCATTAACATTTTATCCTCAGTTCAGCCTATATACATTGTCCTCCATTGCAAGCCCTGATGAACGAGATGTTTTTGGATCCTCGATATGTATTGGATCCTCTCTTTTATCTTCCATCTGATCCTATAGTGGAATAAAATTGTATCTGCACTATAAATCTATGGTGTGGCACTTCATTCTCCTGCTGTTTTGAACTACAAACCATGAAAAATATTAGAATCCTCTGGGGTGTAGAAGTTGCCAGCTGGGTAACCAGGCAACCTATACTAACATCTCAGTTATGCTATTGAATGGTAATACTAATCGGACAAGCCTAGGGTTCAACACTACCTATCCACTTTTTCATGCATGCAATTGAAGTCTGCACTGTATTTCTAAGTTGTTGCTGGTATCGTTGCGGTGGTGCGTCTGCAGTGAGACTTGTTGAGATCCCCATAATTGGAGTATATAAATGTAAGGTGAAAAAGAAGGACCATACACGGAGAGACATAGCGGTGCACTGAAGTGGGTCACCCTGGCTTTGGGAGGACCCTGAACAGGACTATGTTGCAGAGTGTGATCACTGGGTGCAGCGGAGTCCATTCAGATCAGACATTGTGGAGTAAACAGGAACTGGCTTCTTTATTGGAACATAACACAGAAATCAAAGATGTCACCTCATTGTAATAAGAACAACAGAACAGGAAGAGATAACCAACAAGTTCAGTACAGTGTACAGGATATTACAACACATCATAGAAAAGCATAGCATATCACTGAGCATTAGCAACATCTAGTATCCTATTTGTGAACTGCAGTTAATCTGCTAAACTGAAAGCTGTTGTATCTCCAACAGACTATTGGTGATTGAACTACCGAAAAACAGTAACTACTACAAGCTAAAAGTTGTGAGACACCACAGCATAACCCCAACTCTGACAAACTTTAAGAAGAAGCTTATGAACTTTTTAAACTGTTCTGTGAAAGCTGAAACGAAATTGTCTGGAGAAGCTTTGTATGTTTTGCAAACTTTATTCAGTAAATGGAATTGTGAATCGTCTGGTTTGATTTGCTGGGAATGTTAAGAGAAATCTTACACTGTGTAGCACTACCTCCTGGGAGCTGCAACAGTATTGCCCAGGTATTACCCACTTCTATACTGACAGCCAGGTGAAAGGTATTGCTGCAGCACTTAAGCTCGTTAAGGTAAGGGGTTTGCAGTAGGATACTCCGAAACAAAACTATGCACAACTTGGAGACACTAACTGTTCTAAGATGGAGCATTAGGTGAAGTCCCTTGTTGAGAGCAGATGGCAGAATTCTCCTGATTTAGCATTGTATAAGTAAAGAAGCTTGAACAAAGTCCCTTGCAGTCAGTGGCAGGTTGACAGAGCTCTTCGGATTACTAGCCAGTGATCTCTTTACTGGGCCCTTAGCTGACTAGAGAACAGCAGAGGTGGGGTAGCAGCCCCAGTGCCTGAGATCCCACAAATGTCTGTACTCACAGCCTTTGTAGAACAACCATCAGCCTCTCTTAGTGATACCAGACCGATCCATGGCGAGCTTTCCCCTCAGTCCGCTAGAAGAGCCATTCCAGTTTCAGGCTATCAGGTCGCCCACCTGAGGATGCATGGCAGCAAGTGCCAGGGAAGGCGAACCTGCCTCCACCCTGGCTGGTTCAATCCAGTATGGGAAGGACCCAGAGCTCATGTGTTTCCCAGAATATATATGCCAGCCCCAGCATGCTCAGGGGCATCCTTTCCGGTAATTGGCCAGAGCTGAATGCATATTCATGCTGCCCATATGCCCAGCTCCCACCTATGTTCTTGAAAGTGCTAATAGTTTCCAGAAGGCAGGAGGAGGCCCAGGCTAATTTAAAAGCACCAGAACATCATGAACAGTCCTGATTAGTAAACTGCAGCACTCTGTTAGACAGAATGCTAGAGATAAATTTTTCTTTAGCTTCCCCATTAGGCAGAGGAGCAAATTATACTAGCCTAATTATTTACATCCTAGCACCTATACTAGAAGGCTGCTCTAAGTGTATGGGAACAAATGATATGCCTATGTGCTACTTTCTGAGTAAAAAAGAGAGCGAAAGATAAAAGAAGGAAGATATCATTTATGACAAAACATGTTGGGCAGAGTAATATACTGTTACATCATCACGTTCCCAGAAGTGTTCCTGGAAGTGTTCCCGGGAAGTCAGCACCGGGCAAGTTCGTCTAGCGCCCAGGGCAAGGATGCGGAACTGCACTCCTCCTCTACTGTCAATGCATGCTGTAGAATGGGTTTAATGTTCTGTGTCCATCCAGAGATGGGAGTTTAAGGTGACTTTTTTCCCTGTTGGTGTCAGGCTGGTGGATGGAAGTAGGAACTGTGACGGAACCGTCCCACACTCCGCTTGAGTGCTTCCATCAGTATACTGTTTCCTCCAGTCTGAACAGAGATATTAGATATTCTAGCCGAACCCTACAAGACTCATCTACAAATAGCTTGTATGAAACTGGAACACTTTATTGAACAAGAATATAAGCTTTTTATACACTACACACTCAGGTGAGGATGATCACATTATCATATGCAAACGCAACTGTATACAGAAATATAATTAACACTATTAACATTCAATAAATAACTATCCCCCTGGACAATCAGAGATCCCGTTCCAGGTCAGACTTGTCAGCATCAAGCTCACAAAGTACAATACATGTTATTACAAGTGTAAACACATCCCCCAATAGTTTTCTAGCAGACAATTGGTGTGTTAATTAGCACAATACAAACAGCGATATCCCCCCTACTCAGACTAGTAGGCAACAGACTATAGCAGGGGACCTACTCACAATAAACACATTCTAGCAGGGGACCCCAGTGGTTTTAGTGGATTACATTAAAATCTACAGTCATTGCTGGTTTAAGGCATACAGGCCCCAAATATGGATTTGTAACCTTCAGTTCCCAGAGTCTGTGTGTTTTGGGGAGACGTGAACTTGAATTGGAAACAAGACCACTCCATGGATCCCCCAGGTATACACCTACCAAAGAGTAGTGTTCCCTTAAATGCCAGGGCCCATAGTCAGTGGGTAAGAGGCTTACTCCCAGTCCTCTCCAAACAGTCATGTTTCTGTGTTGTCTCCTGTTGTTTTTGTTTTGTGGCAGAAAACTATCCACCTGGGGATCCTCACTTCATTGTTTTGACTTGGCCTATACAGAATAACCCCACTGGTTGGATTTGGTGATTATAGTGTGACTTTATTCACTACAAGCACGGATTCTTTAAAGCGGAGTTCCAGCCATTTACTCACCTGTCCAACGGTCCAGCGATGCGGCCGCCGGAAGCCTCGATCCTCTCCCTCGGCGCCGGCATCACTGCTGTGGGCACCCGGCTGTAACAGTTTGCGGCTTCACAGCCGGGTACCCACTGCGCATGCGCGAGTCGCGCTGCGCGCCGTGATTGGCCGGCAATCTTCTGGGACCTCTGACGTGTCCCAGAAGATTGCAGGGAGGGAGGGGGAGAGGAGAACTTCCGTTCAGGGCGCCGCGGCGATCCGAGCGGAAGTGGGAGCGGGTACCTGTCAAAACTAGGTACCCGCTCCCCCCCCCAAAAAATGACATGCCAAATGTGGCATGTCGGGGGGTCAGGACTCCCTAAAGCGGAAGTTCCACTTTTGGGTGGAACTCCGCTTTAATATCATTATTGTGTTTATTTCACAATGTTTATAAAGAATTTTAAGAGCCGGTTCACACTGAGGCGATCCGACTTCGAGGGGCGACCTGTGAAGTCGCGGTGCACAGCGTGCACCGCGACTTCGGCGCGACTTGCAGGGACTTCACATAATGGAAGTCTATGCAAGTCGCTCCCAGGTCGCCCCAAAGTAGTACAGGACCCTTTTTCTAAGTCGGCGTGACTTGCGTCGCTCCTATTAGAACGGGTCCTGTACTACTCAATGGCGAGTGACCGACGGCGACTTGTCAGGCTCCTTTGTCGCCTGACAAGTCGCGCTAGTCTGAATGGGCTCTTAGTATATTTGATATAGGCCTTATCTGTTTGAGAAGCATAACACAGCAGTATATATTTGCTATGATAAATATCCCATAGCATGCTAGCTGCTCTCTATTTTAATCTTTGTTTTTATATTTATACAGCTCCACAAGCGCGGTTTCTTTTGTTACATATAAAAGAAGGAGAAGCGGCCAGTTTGTGAAAGGAGAAGTTCTGGATGGAGGTTCTGTCGAAGGGGTGGATTGGTAACTGTATGCTCTACTCTTTCAGTGGCAGGGACCCATAGTCAGGGTCCGCAGTATGCTCCTAAGGACTGGGCACTTGCAAAGTTTACAGCATTTTCCCTTTATGCCTTCAGGTTTTACAGTAAAGTCTGCAGGGGCTGACTGGCAACTTTCGGCCCAGGGGGCAAGTACAAACCAGAGGCCCATGGTGCAGTGACTCAGCCCCCCCCCCCACTCTCCCTCTTCCCGCCCTCCTCCTGATCCCCATTCCAGACTGAAGTTCCGCTCCAGGTATTCTCTACTCACCGGGCGAATCCGGGTTCCTGGCCTGGCCAGCAGGGGTAGTTGGGGGGGAGCTGGGACTGCCTGAGGGAGGAGAGTCTCCAGTGGGGCAGAGAACTGGCCTCTGCTTAGACATAGTCTACACCATCTATGCTGGGGGGAGGCCTGCTCTCTGTCCTTGTCTTTATCCTGCACTCAGTAGGTCAGCGGCGGGGACTTTTTACTTCTAATCACCAGTAATCCTTTAGGCATGTCTGTGGCAGAAGTGGTGCAGCCTTTTACTGGGGCATCAGACGGCCCGGGGGGCAATTGCCCCCCTGCCCCCTGGCCCAGTCCTCCCCTGAAAAAGTAACATGTCTTAAAAACTGGTGGAGCAAGATCAGTGTGCTATCTCCCTCAAAAAGAGCATCTTAGTCAGTGCTGGGACAGGAGTTACTGGCAGGAAAAAGGTCTGGAGCTCCATGTAACAGACTGGTCTCCAGCCATGAGAGTGCGTCAACTCACACATACTATATTATCGGGCAAACACATAGGATTATTAACAGCTTGCCGACTGCCCTATAGTTATATAGGTTGAAAAAATGTATCCATCTAGTTCAACCAATAAAAAAAAAAAAACAACCATACAATTCCATATATACAATACTATAACCGCAGTTGATCCAGAGGAAGGCGAAAACACCAGCAAAGCATGATCCAATTTGCTACAGCAGGGGAAAAAATTCCTTCCTGATCCCCCGAGAGGCAATCGGATATTCCCTGGATAAACTTTACCTATAAATATTAGCACCCAGTTATATTATGTACACCTAGGAAAGAATCCAGGCCTTTTTTAAAGCAATCTAGTGAGCTGGCCAGAACCACCTCTGGAGGGAGTCTATTCCACATATTCACAGTTCCTGCTGTGAAGAAACCTTTCCGTATTTGGAGATGAAATCTCTTTTTCTCCAGATGTAAAGAGTGCCCCCTTGTCCTCTGTGGTGACCTTAACCACTTCTGGACCGGAAGGTTTTACCCCCTTAATGGCCAGGCCATTTTTTGCGATTCGGCACTGCGTTATTTTTAACTGACGATTGTGCGGTCGTTGCGACGCTGTACCCAAAAAAAATTGATGTCATTTTTTTTTCCACACAAAAAAACAAACATTCTGAAAAAAAAAACAATATTTTTCACATTCTGCTATATAATATTCCCAAAAAAAATAGTAAAAATTTTCATCATTTTAGGCCAATTTGTATTCTGCTACATATTTTTGTTGAAAAAAAATTCCTAATAAGCGTACTTTTATTGATGTGCGCAAAAGTTATCGCATCTACAATCTAGGGGAAAGATTTATGTCATTTTTATTTATTTATTTATTTTTTACTAGTAATGGCGGCGATCAACGATTTTTAGCGGGACTGCGACATTGCGACGGACAGATCGGACCCCTAACATTTTTTACATTTTTGGGGGGACCAGTGACATTACTACAGTAATTTGTGCTAAAAATATGCACTGTTACTGTAATAATGACACTGGCAGGGAAGGGGTTTACTCAGGGGCGATAAAAGGGTTAAGTGTATGCCTAGGGGGTGTTTGCTAACTGTAATGGGGATGGGCTTGTTGAATCAACACCAGGGGCTGACTGGCAATTTTCGGCCCAGGGGGCAACTACAAACCAGAGGCCCATGGTGCAGCGGCTCAGCCCTCCTCCCCCTCTCCCTCTTCCCTGTCTCCTCCTGACCCCCATTCCAGGCTGAAGCTCCACTCTAGGTACTCTACTTACTGGCGGAACTTGGGGCTGGCCGGGGGCGGAGAGTCTCCAGTGGAACCATCCTCTGCTCAGACACAGTTTACACCATCCATGCTGGGGGGGGGGGGGGGTGAGGCCTGCGATCTGTCCGTGTCTTCATCCCGCACTCAGTAGGTCAGCGGTGGAGAATTTTTACTTCTTTTCACCAGGAATCCTTTAGGCATGTCTGTGGCAGAAGCAGTGCTTCCTTTTTACGGGGCATTAGAGCGGGCGGGGGGGGGGCAATTGCCCCCCTGCCCCCTGGCCCGGTTCTCCTCTGATCAACACAGAAATCTGTGATCCTAAATAGGAGGATAACAGGCGCTCTGTGCTGATTCCTGAGAGAACAGCAGACCGTCATTCTCTCTCCATGGGGAGTGATCGCGGGTGCCCGACAGCAATCAGGTCTGCCGGCCCTGTGAGTCAGCTTCCCGGATGGCTAATGGAGGCGCGCGTGTGGCTCTGGCAGCACGCGGGTGCCCCCAGGATCGCTCTTGCAGATCTTCGTATAGGTACGGCAATTCACACAGCTGAGACAGTCTGCCGCAGTATATATATGCGGCGGGCAGTCGGCAAGTAGTTAAAGTGAGAGGACGGCCATTCTGTGCAGAATCACTTATATATACGTGATTCTGCAAGCCCGGGTAGGGGCGCGATGCTTCTGCTGTGATTAGTGACAGCAGAAGCCAATCAGAATCCAATCAGTAGGTGTTGGCCAATGGATGTCCACCGGCACTGGAGCTCTGCTCAGATAAATAATGCAGAGCTTCATCCTGTCAGCGGGGATGTGGTGGATTTTGTTTCCCTGCAAAGCACATCCCTTAGTAAATGCAGCACACACTGTACACACAATCATAAGTTAGGCACACATTTAACCCATTGATTGCCCTAGAGGTTTAATCCCTTCTCAGCCAGTGTCATTAGTACAGTGACAGTGCATATATTGAGCACTGATAACTGTATTAGTGTATTAAAAAATACAGTTTTTTTCCAAAAGTATCTGTCTTTTTTGTTAATGGCGCAAAAAACAAAAACCACAGTGGTGATTAAATACCACCAAAAGAAAGCTCTATTTGTGGGGAAAAAATATATAAATGTTATTTATGTACAGCATTGCAGGACTGCGCAATTTTCAGTTAAAGTAACGCAGTGCCGTATCGCACAAAAAGGGCTTGCCATGAAGGGGGTAAATCTTCCTGGGGTCAAGTCATTAAAAAAGGGGTTGTGGCACATCAACCTACCTGAAAGCCTGATGCATGACTCCTGACCTCTCTAGTAATACATATCAAAATGAGCATGTGCAGAGTGCCCCCCAAGGCACTGAACCACCAGGAGATGGATTGGGGACAGTAAAAGAAGGGGAGGATCAGAGAAGACAGAATCAAACAGACAGGGGGCAAGTACAAACCAGAGGCCCATGGTGCAGCGACTCGGTCCTCTTCCCACTTTCCCTCACCCCCCCCTCCCACTCTCCCAATCCTCCTTCTGACCCCTATTACAAACTGAAGATACTAGAGCTCCAGATACTCTCTACTTACCGACTGAATCCGGGTTACTGACCTGGCCAGCAGGGGGAGGTTGGGGGGGATCTGGGACAGCTCAGTTGGGGATGGCCAGGGCAGAAGAGTCTCCAGTGGGGCATGGAACCTGGCCTCTGCTCAGACACCGTTTACACCATCCATTCTGGGGGGGGGGCCTGGGCTTTGTCCTTGTCTTCAAACCTCACTTAGGAAGTCGGCGGCAGGGACTTTTTACTTCTCTTCACCAGGAATCCTTTAAGCATGTCTTTGGCAGAAGTGGTGCAGCCTTTTTACGGGGCATCAGAGTGGCCCCCCTGCCCCATGGCCCAGTCCTCCCCTGTAGGTTCCACAGTGAGTATAACAAGCAAGCTTAACCGCATATGCAGACTGATTTTACTGTTGTAGATTTAGTAAAACTTTAATACATCTGAGACTACGTGAGACCCCATCTGAAGCCATCTTCCTGCTACAGATCTTTAGAAGGTATCAAATGCTTGCAAGAAACTTTTTCACGGTGATGCCAGCCCCCTCCTTTATGGCCAAGGCCAGATTTCAGGGAAGAAGGGGACGGAGCTGAGAACTCACTGAGAACAGTAGGCCACGGCAACCACAATTACCTTCGTGGTGACGGCGTGCCAGGCAGCTTGTTCTATCGTCATTACGAGAGACAAGATCCGCGTACAGAAATATCTCAAGGACTTGCAATAGATTGTCCTCACGAACAGCAAGTGATCGTCACGGGCTTGAAAGCAATACAGTATGTTCCTTTCTTACACCGGGAGTATTTTTATCGCTGTTTCCAATAACAGGCCCTCTCTGTAAAGAGATCTCACCTAATTATCAAGCAGGCTGGTGTGTTAAAATTAGGAAGTTCTCAAATCAGGTACAAGCCTATTCATAGAATATCAGCTTCTTAACCACTTTACCACCGGAGGATTTTGCTGTCTTACGTCTGGGCCACTTTCTGCGATTCGGCACTATGCGACTTTAACTGACAATTGCGCGGTCATGCAATGCTGTACCCAAACGAAATGTATGTCCTTTTTTTCCCACAAACAGAGCTTTCTTTTGGTGGTATTTGATCACCTGTGCGATTTTTACTTTTTGCGCTATAAACAAAAAAAGAGCGACAATTTTGAAAAAATAACAATATTTTTCAAATTTTTTAATATGAAATTCCCCCCAAAAAAATGTAAAAATCAAAATTTTTTATCATTTTAAGCCAATTTGTTTTCTGCTACATATTTTTGGTAAAAAAAAAATCGCAATAAGCGTATTTTGATTGGTTTGCGCAAAAGTTATTGCGTTTACTAACTAAGGGAAAGATTTCTGTCGTTTTTGGTGTTTTTTTTTTAACGAGTAATGGCGGCGATCTGCGATTTTTTTGCGGTACTGCGACATTGCGGCGGACGGATCGGACCCTTGACTGACATTTTTGACACTTTTGGGGTTACCAGTGACATTACTACATTAATTAGTGCTATAAATATGCACTGTTACTGTAAAAATGACACTGGCAGGGAAGGGGTTAATTTTATTGGAGAGGGAGGGGTTAATGTATGCCTGGTGCTTACTGACGTGTGTGGGGGGAGGTGACTGAGTGACACAGGGACAGATCGCAGGTTCAGCTATGCTGAACCCTGCAATCTGACCCTGCCTGTCACTTAGGAGATCCACCCGCTTTGTTTACACAAGCGGGCGGATCTCCAGACTCGATTCCCCGACGATCGGGGAAGAGCGGCGGTGATCACCGCCGCTCCTCCCCTGGCCCGACTCCCGCTGTGACTGAATACAGTGGCGCTGCGAGCAGGGTACGGTTACAGAGATGGAGGCGGCTGAAGGAAATGTGCATGATGCTAATGTGAGTACCTCAGGCAATGGTGGAACCCCTGCAAGGGCCCTCCCTATGGGCATGCTGTTTAACTTGCTGCCAAAATTTGATGGCAAGAACATGTCACTGTCAGACTGGGTGACAAGATTACAGAGAGCTGCAAGAATTTACAATGTCAGCCCAGAGTTACAGGTAGAAATTGCTTTGGCTGCCCTGGAGGGTGAGGCCCGAAAGAATGTGTTTCTACAATCAGAAGCCACACGCAGCACCTTGCAAGAGATTGTGCGATTTCTGGAAGAAATATACGGTGAAACAGCTAGTGCGGGCCACCTCCGGGCGAAATTCTTCTACTGGGTTCAGCAAGAAAATGAAGGGGTCTCACAATATGCGATGGCTCTACAAGAAGTATTGGCTGAGGTACAGAAAAAGGAGGCAGACGGAGTATCTGGCATGGGATCTGCCGACCGAATATTGCGGGAACAGTTTATTCTGGGACTCTTCAGCTCTCCCCTGAGACAGGTTCTGCGGGAGCGAGTCAGGGTGGACCCTACTCTGAACTTTCGGCAAATATTGGCGGAGGCTGTGGCACGCAGTAAAGAAGAAAGTTATGCCTCCGGAGTGATACGGACCCAGACCGCCACACCCTTTGGGGTTGTGGGGAAGGAAGAGGTCCTAGTTAAAGTGGTACAAGACCTGCAAAGCTCCCTGAGTGCTATGCACGAAAAATTGACACAAATGGAAAGGCGAATGGAGTCGAGCTATTCCCCTGGGGCTGCCTATCCGGCCCAACAACCGCCCTATCAGATTGCCCCACTGGTTCCTACACCACAGCATCCTTACCCGAGTTCACCGTCACACCAAGTTCCTCAATATCTTCCAACAAGGCTAGCCAGGGCGCCTCCCGCGCGCAGGCGGAGAGACTATCGTCCAGGGACACAGTGCTGGCGGTGCGGAGAAGGAGGACACTTCGCCAGAGAGTGTCAGAGTGATCTATCTAGACGCTCAGAGCCGGCGTTAAACTACCGGCCCCCGCAGTAGTGGGGCGTACTGCGGGGAAGGTGGAGAGTCAAGACACCCAGCACAGCTCTGAACACCTGGTCGCAGGGTGCCCCGTCATACAAGCTGAATTTGAAGGAATTCCAGTCAACTGCTTAGTAGATACCGGATCACAGGTGACGACCATGCCTGAGTCATACTTCAATCGTTACTTCCAAGCACTGGCTAAGCCAGAACGAGAGACATTGGTCCGAGTTACAGCTGCGAACCATCAGCAAATTTCCCGTCACGGGAGTCGTGTGGATGAACGTACGGTTGTGTGGACAGGAGGTGGGAAGAAAAGGCATTCTGCTGGTCCCCGAGACGTTCAAGGAGGATGTACCGGTGATAATGGGCATGAATATTCTACGAGAATTGGATCAGATCATGTTCACTAAACGGGGACCTGGCTATTGGAAGCAAGCCACCCCACACAAACCCACGCAAAAAGCTTTCCAACGGTTGATCCGGTTCTGTGGGACACAGAAGAGTGTCCCAGTACACCAGTCCGTGGGAACTATCCGAGTGCCGGGAAAGGCGACCCTCAGTCTTCCTCCTGGTCGGGAGACTATACTGACACTGCCTGTGGGAACCTTCCGCAACCTTGAAGGTATGGAGGTGATCATCGAACCAGGGGGTCTAGGAGAACTAGGTCAGGATGCCCTAGTGGCCCGGACACTGGCAGTGGTCCAGAATGGACGAGTACCCATAAGAGCTGTGAATGTGGGACATCTGGAAGTCGCTTTGGCACCTGGAGTAGAACTGGCCCGTGTGTACTTACATCGGGGAGAAGTGCTAAGTCGGGAAGAAGTGACTCTAGCTCCAACAGGCAATGCTGCATGGACACTGGCAGTTACTGCCAGACCCGAAGAGGCTCCGACCCCAGAATGGAATGGAAGAACCATTGTGGACCAAATGGAGATAGATGTGAAGAATCTTGGTCCAGACCGTTTGCGGGCGGTTGAAGCCATGCTGTGGGAGAATCAGGCTGCGTTTGCCCGCCATGCCGATGACTTTGGCTGCACAGATGCTATCACACATGAGATACCGACCGGGGACGCTGCCCCAATCCGGGAGAGGTATCGACAGATCCCGCCCAAGTTGTACCAGGAAGTGAAGACATTGTTGAAACAGATGATAGATTCAGGAGTGGTACGAGGTAGTCAAAGTCCTTGGGCAGCCCCAGTGGTGCTTGTCAAGAAGAAGGACGGCACTATTCGATTTTGTGTGGATTATCGGCGGTTGAATGCATGCACCACACGAGACTCATACCCTCTGCCACGCATCGAGGAGTCCCTGACAGCCCTAGGGCGGGCTAAATACTTCTCCACCCTGGATCTAGCAAGCGGGTACTGGCAAGTACCGGTGGCCGAGAAGGACCAGGCCAAGACTGCATTCATACTCCCCATGGGACTATTCGAATTTAACAGAATGCCATTCGGGCTATCCAATGCCCCGAGCACCTTTCAGCGGCTGATGGAGAAGTGTCTGGGAGACCTGAATTTTGAAGCAACCTTGATATACTTGGATGATATCATTGCTACTTTTCAAGAACACCTAGATCGACTAGGACAGGTACTCAAGCGGTTGCGATCCCATGGCCTGAAGATAAAGCCAAAGAAGTGTCATCTCTTCAAGAGGAAGATAGAGTACCTAGGCCATACGGTGTCCCAAGATGGGGTGCTGCCATCTCAAGACAAAATGGCTGCGATACAACAATGGCCAGCGCCCAGAACACTGCAGGAGTTGAAGGCTTTCCTCGGTCTGACCGGATATTACCGGCGATTCATCAAAGACTACGCAAAGATAGCGGGCCCTCTGAATGAGCTGCAGAGAGGAACAGCTGGGAGGCCCAAGGGTCAAAGTGTCCCCTGGGGACAGAAGCAGGAAGAGGCATTCCAGGCCCTGAAAGAAACCCTGACATCGGCCCCCATCTTGGCTTATGCTGACTTTGACAAACCATTCCTCTTATCGACTGATGGCAGCCTCTATGGACTTGGGGCGGTACTGTCACAGGTACAAGAAGGACGTGAAAGAGTTATCGCTTATGCCAGTCGGTCTTTGCGGGATACAGAGCGAAACCCTCATAACTATAGTTCCTTCCGGCTGGAGCTCCTTGCCCTGGTGTGGGCCATGACAGAAAAATTTGCGGGCTACCTGACAGGGGCTAAGATCTTTGTACAGACCGATAACAACCCCCTGGCCCATCTGGATACTGCCAAGCTGGGAGCCCTGGAGCAGCGTTGGGCAGCTCGCCTTGCCAAGTATGACTTCTCGATCCGCTACCGCTCTGCTACAGAGAACACTAATGCCGATGGTCTGTCGAGGGTTACTTTTGAGACTCCAGTAGGGGATCTGGATGAACAAAAAGAAGAGGATGAAACTCCAGACTTCCGCAGGTTCACACCTCCAGCAGTTGCAGCACAGACAAGTGGGGAGGCCCGAGTGCTACCCAAGGCATTAGGAAGAACCAATGAAGAATGGGGCCGAATACAGGATGAAGATGGCGGACTGCGACAGATGAAAGGTTGGGTGTCCCAGCAATGAAAACCTGACAGAGATGAAAGGACTGAGCTTGATGCCGAGATGAAGTCCATTCTACACCAATGGGATAGACTGGAAATTCATGGAGCTGTTTTGTACCGCAAGTGGCAGCAGCCTGCTGATATAGAGGCAAGGTGGCAGGTAGTAATACCCAGAAGCATGGCACGAGAAGTAGCCAAGGAGGCTCATGAATTTGGAGCTCACTTCGGGCCAGTTAAAACCTTCCAGTGGCTGCAACGCTATGTATATTGTCCACGACTGGAGGCCATGGTTGAGGAAGTCTGCCGGCAGTGTCGAATGTGTGAACTCACCAAAAGCACCGAACAGAGGGCACCCATGCAGCCCATACAGACCAAAGAACCGCTGGAAGTATTGATGATAGATTATCTTCTTGTGGGACAATCCGCCAGAGGTCCACAATACTGCCTGGTCATGATTGACCACTTCTCTAAATTTGCAGTGGTCACCCCAACTCGAGACCAGACGGCTGAGTCTGCAGCTCGGGCCATCTGTCAAGATTTCATCCGAGTCTACGGGTGTCCGTAGCGGATCCATTCAGATCAAGGAGCATGCTTTCAAGGGAAAGTGATGGAGGAGCTACATCGACTGTATGGCATTGAAAAATCCAGGACAACTCCATATCATCCCCAAGGGAATGGGGCCTGTGAGCGCTTCAACCGGACCCTGCTCGCAGCGCCACTTGTAGCGGTCAGAGGAGTAGGGGACCACAATGCAGAATTCAAGTACGGTACAGCAGACAGAGAGGCTGAAGCAGATACCGGCTTTATTAACCAACAGAGTATAATGGCCGGAGAATGATGTTAACAGTAAAAACAGATTACATAGGTTTACAGCAAAGTTAACTGCAACGTGATACTTAAAATGGCGCTCCTGCCAACGCACACACAGAAATACAGGCTACTCTGTTATATGATCCTATCTGATTCCCGCTAACCGGGACACGTTGCTGCAACGCTCTGTCTACAGAAACCTGCTCTATGCCCTACCACAGGTTAGCACCGGTGCAACTCACAGTTCTGTAGGTACAGCTGCTTTATCTCAGTCTCTGTGATGGTGGATGCAGTCAGGTCTCTGGATCTGTCCCTTGCTTTCTGTAGCTGCAGTCTCTTATGCACTGGTCTGGGTTTCTTTGCAAGTAGTTTATCTTGTTCTGTCACTTGGAGGTCACTGCAGTCTGGCCCCTTGCTCTGTAATTTGCTTGAGGTGCTCTGGGATGTTCTCTCCTCTCTTTCTCTGGTTCTCAGCTACTGTCCGTTGTATCACAGTTCAGTTCTGTCTCCTCTGGCAAGATCCTGTTGTTCTGTCCCAGGATTATATAGTCTATCCCTCTCAAGGCCACAGCATGCAGTACCTTTCCTCAGCTCAGCACAGCCATAGAGACCCGAACACCACACACTTCCTGGAACTTCCTGCTTCCTCCCTTCACCTAAAGCAACAACAGTGACCTCTTGTGGCTGGAAGATGCATGACAGTCTGTGGGAATTTCTCAATAGAACTACAGTGTAATGGAGTTAGTCATTCAAGGGGCTGACCCCCTACACGCACGCCGCCGAGAAGGGGGAGTGTCTGGCGACAGACCTACAAGAGCCACTTTGCCGCAGTAGAGCTCTAGTGAGCAGCGGTAAAGTGGTTAAAGTGATCCAGCATCAAATACTGTATATTTGCCTGTTACATGCATGATAAGTGATATATAACACTTTCAGACAATGCCTTCATCTGCTTTTCTCTCTATACAGACAGTGCCATCTTTGTTTGGGCACCATCCATGGTCATCATCTACTTCCCAGAATGAGATGCCAGCTCAGAAGTTGATACGTAGGTAAATTCTGGTGTCTGTGCAGTTCTTAGCTCTTCACCTTGTGACTTGATACAAAGTTCCAGTGTTGATCTAGTCACTGCTATAGCCAAATATTTCAAATCTTAACTCATCAGTCCAGAACACCTTTTGCTATTATCCTGCACCCCAGTTCCTTTGTTTTCATGCAGAGTTGAGTTGCTTTGCCTTGTTTCTAGATTGGAGTTATGGTGGCTTCTTGGCCGCAATTTATGAAGACCACTTCTGGCCAGACATCTCCAAACAGTAGATGGGTATACTTGGGTTCCACTGGTTTCCACCAGTTCTGTGCTGACGGCATTGCTGGACATCTTCCAATTAGACGTGTGCAATTCATTTTCGGTCCGAATGTCAATTCTAGATGAATTTCTGGTGATTTGGAAGTACCAATACATTAATCTTCCATTATATAATAATATATATATGTTGGGATTGTTCTTTTAGCTCCTGAGTGCTGAATCTCATCCAGTCCTAGGTTGAGGATTCAGGATCTTTTTTCATCATTTATCTTCTTGTATGAATGTTTAATTGAAACTGTTTGGGCATTTTACTAAACTCAAGTTAAAGATAAGTAAATCTGATTCTTCACCGCAATCTGGTAGTGTCTAATCATTCAGAATGTCAGAACCGATAGTGTCAAGTGGGTTGGACAACACTCAGGGCAACAGAAGTGAGGAGGATGTGTGTACTTAGCCACTCTCCAGGGGGCAGGGCTACATAAATTTATGGATTTTTAATATAATTGGTCACAAAGTATATTTCTAGATTTAAGCACTTTATTTACATCTTTATGCTCAATTTTCCTGTTTTTTTGCTTTAGCGCTAATTAGATTCCTTTGTATCTATTTTATTGTGAGTGGGGACATTACAGTAATTGGCTGCTATTGCTATTCACATTTATTTTTCATACATACGATCCTCGTGTTAATTATTGGTAGCACATTGGTTTATTGACTTCATCTTGTTCTTTTCTTTGCTTTTATCTGCAATTATTTGAAGTTGGTGACAGGGTCTCTTTAACATCATTTTGTATTCAGCCTGTTACCAATGCTTCCTTACTGAAACCCATAGCCGCCCTTTGAGAAATCTACTTATTTCCCCATAAAGCCGGCCAACCGCTGTTTAAGGCTATTATCACGGTTAGTCAGTAAAGCAGTGAAGCAGTTAACTGCTAATTTAGGCCCACTGATTGACTTTGGCGTTCCTCGGCTTGGCACTACCGCGTTCGGCCACAGATGATCCTATTAGTTGCATTTGTGGCGTGCGTACCCTTCTACGTAGGACTCTGGGGATGTCATTAATTGCAGTGTGTATGGGGGATAACTAATCTCCTGGCAACCAGTGATGCTCCTACTAAGCAGAAGAGGAGACGCAACAGATCCAGCCTCGAGCAGAGGAAGAGCAGAGATTGCAGAGGAAATGTTTACAGGAGAAGAAACCCATCCGCAGAATATCTTTATAATAAATCAGAAACCGCACCATAAATATGGCAGCAACACCTGCCAAAGACATCACATCATCTCTCTCCTAAGTAGGCCTAAGGCCCATTTCACACTTGTACGACTTGTCCTGTGATTTGGGACTGCAAAGTCGCATGACAAGTCGTACTCCATGATTTGCAATGAGTACCGTTCATAACTGTATGACTTCAAGTCGCAACGACTTCAAAGTAGTCTCTGAACTACTTTGGGCCGATTTTAATGTGTTTTGAGGTCCATAAACATAAGCACTGCTTCAAGCCCAGTCAAAATCATGGCACAAAAATTGCGGTAAAGTCACGGCAAAATCGCAAACAAGTGTGAAAGGGGCCTAAACCCCAGCTGGGACATTTAGTTTGATAAAGTGTTGTGTATCATAAAATTACTTTTATGTTTTTGTATATACAAAATACTGTTTTTCTTTTTTTTTTTTTCTTGCATCTCAGTGCTGCTGATTTCTTGCAGTCTCTTCCAGCCACTTGCTGCCTGCTCTCACTCCTGAGTCTGCTACACATCATTGCTCTGTACCGGTTTTCTGATAAGGACAATGGTGGACCATGCCTGAGCAGCCAGGGTCGGCACTACCATGAGGCGGCTTAAACAGCCACCTTGGGACGCCAGGATAAGGGGGGGGGGGGTAAAATCCATATCCTCAGCCACTTCAGCCACCTGCTGGGGTCCTGGGGGTGTGTACTTTAGTAAAGCCGACTGATGGCTTTCATGTGGAAGTGATACAAGGGGCTGTAAAGCCACCCATAACTTCCACCAGTGCCGTGATTTGCCCCCCCACACAACCCCCTCGCCATATTTACCTCACCAATCTCAAATGTGGGCTGTCATGGCGGGTGTTGCTGGGAAGGGAGGTTGCTGGTCAGTAGTAAAAGGACCCTCTTACTTTGGTGGTCATTAGAGAAGTGCCCCTAACATTATTGGTCAGTAGGTAAAGGACCCTTTTACATTGGTGGAAAGTGGGAGAAGGATCCTCTTACATTGGTGCTCGATGGAAGAAGGACTCTCTTAAATTGATGGTCAGTGGAAGAAGGACCCTCTTATACTGGTGGTTGGTGGGAGAAGGAGTAGTAAAAGGACCCTCTTACTTTGGTGGTCGATAGAGAAGTGCCCCTAACATTATTGGTCAGTAGGTAAAGGACCCTCTTTCATTGGTGCTCGATGGGAGAAGGACTCTTTTAAATTGATGGTCAGTGGAAAAAGGACCCCCTTATATTGCTGGTATGTTGGAGGGGGACACCCTTATATTGGTGGTTGGTGGGAGAAGAACCCCCTGATATTGGTGGTTTGGTGGGAGAAGGACCCCTATATTGGTGGTTGGTGGGAGAAGAACCCCCTTATTTTGGTGGTTGGTGGGAGAAGGACCTCCATATATTGGTAGTCAGTGGGAGAAGGACCCCCTTATATTTTTGATTGGTGAGAGAAGGACCCCCTTATTTTAGTGGTCAGTAAAATGACCCCCTTAAATCTGTGGTTGGTGGGAAAAGGACCCTGTTATATTGGTGATCAGTGGAAGAAGGACCCCCTTATATTGGTGGTTGGGGGAGGAGGACCCCCTTATATTGGTGGTTGGTGGGAGAAGGACCCCAATATATTGGTGGTTGGTGGGAGAGGGACCCCCTTATTTTGGTGGTTGGGGAGAGAAGGAGCCCCATATATTGGTGGTTGGTGGAAGAAGAATGCCCTTATATTGGTGGTTGGTGGGAGAAGGACATCCTTATATGGGGGTTAGTGGGAGAATGACCCCCTTACGTTGGTGATTGGTGGGAGAAGGACCCACTTATATTGGTGGTTGGTGTGAGAAGGACCCCCTTATTTTGGTGGTTGGTCGGATAAGGACCTCCATATATTGGTAGTCAATGGGAGAAGGACCCCCTTATATTTTTGATTGGTGGGAGAAGGACCCCCTTATTTTGGTGGTCAGTAGAAAAAGGACATTGGTAGTTGGTGGGAAAAGGACCCTGGTATATTGGTGATCAGTGGGAGAAGGACCCCCTTATATTGGTGGTTGGCGGGAGAAGGACGCTCTTTACACTGGTGATTAGAGGGCGGAATGTTTCCACTGACCACTAATGTAAGAAGCAATGTCCCTTTTACAGATAACTAAAAAGATCAGTGATTACTCATCTAGCAGAAATTGCTCATTGCTCAAGCAGCCCCTAGCAACCTTTGGAGGAACCCTGGCTGTGAAATGACGCTCTAGGCATACTAAAAACTCAACAGGATTTGGTTGAATTTAGTACGTTTATAACAAATAATTTCAAGTCTTACAAAGACCGACCACTGGAAGCGATCTCCAAAACGTAAGAAATCACCCATTTATAGGGCCTATCTACCAAAGCAGCACATGTCTGTAGGCTGTGGGACTGCCTGGCACCGGACCGTGCAGTCGATCATCGTGAGAAACGGGAGCAGAAAGGCCCACATCACCTTCAGGAGACATGGCGTGTGGGTGTCTGTTAATCACGTCTCTATCAAGGTTTCCAGGGATGGCTCGTCATCTCAGCCCCCTCCCACCCCTTTCTTTCCTCTGAACAGGTGTCTGGAGCAGATTACATTCACCGTCAGTGCGTTCATTCACACCTCCTCGTCAGCCCTGTCACAAATATTACCAATGTGTTTACTTGGGACGTTTGTATGACTAATAGAATTTCTGAGCGCAACATAGTATCTGAAGGGGAAGGTTACCATGGTTACCCACCTAAAAAAAGGATGATTATTTCTGAATGAAAGGTGCGAACTCGTTCACTGCTAGGATTGCCAACCCCTCCTGCCATAGAGAAGGCTTTGCTTGGGAATGAAGCCTGGACAAAATTGTACCCAAAAATATAGGGATGGCGGGAAGAAGAGGCATAAAAGGAAACTCCTGCTAAAAAAATATATATTTAAAACGACATTTAGACCCCATTCACATTAGCGAGTCTCCAAAGTTGCACGATTTCCAGTTTGACTTTTGCTGAGATTTTGATCCAACTTTAGATTCTTTAAATCAAAGTTGCATCAAAAGTCGCACCAGAGTAGTGCATGCACTTTTTCAAAGTCGCTGCGACTTTAAGTTGCACCAATTTGAATGGGTGCCATTGAAAAATAAAATGGGGTGCGACATGTCATGCGACTTTGATGTCCAAAGTTGCACGACAAAACGCAAAAGTGTGAATGAGGCCTAAACCCTCTTTTTTTGGCACTTTCAGTAGCTGATTTAGGGCTCTTTCACACGGACGTTCCGTATGTCCGTAAATCACCCCATCCGTTTGCGGGTGATATACGGATATAATGTATGTCTATGGGATTGCGGATGTCAGCGGATGACCATCCACTGACATCCGATTTTCGTCCTTTCAGTTCTGTTCCGTTTTTTGGAACGGAACAGAACCCTATTTTTGTTCCGTTTAAAAAAACAGAACGGACGCAAAATTGGATGTCAGTGGTGTCATCCGCTGACATCTGCAATGCCCATAGACATACATTATGTCCGTATATCATCCGCAAACGGATGGGATGATATGCGGACATACGAATCCGTGTCCGTGAAAAAAAAAAAGTGCCGGAGCGGATCGCAATACGGTCCGCTCCGTGTGAAAGAGCCTTTAATCACTTGCTGGATATACAGCTTCTTTATCTTGTAATCCTTTCTTAGGTTCTAGTATAAGCTGGTGCCATTACTTTTCTTCCAGTTTTTTAAAATAAATAACCTGCTCTAAAGTGGTTGTAAACCCTTCCATATACCCAACGAAGTGACTGGCTTCAGGTGATACACAGAGAGGAAACAAACCCTCCTACATAAGTTGTACCTGTTTAACTGCAGTCTTCTCTTCTCTATATTCATTCAAAATCCAGAATTTACAAAGCCTGTCTGAGCTGTAAAAAAAAAAAAGGGGTCAAGAGCTAAAATTACATTTTGCGGCGCTCAGCAAGGAGAGCTCTAACAGCATATTGGAGGAAAGGGACACACCCCCTCTTAACACAGCATGCAGAAACAGAACTGAGGCTGTCAATCACTGCCTGTGTGCTGAAGCTCCCTCCCCTGTCACCATTTATCTCTTAGTGTCTGGAAATGACCAGTGGCGGCTGGTGCATATGGGGCGCAGGGGTGCCGCCCCCCCAGCCATGCGTCCGGCCCCCTAATCTACATGCGCCCCATATGCATGGAGTTCAATAGGGCTTTTTTTTTTAACCATGTGACTAGAGCCAGAGGCTCTCACAGGCTAAAAAAAGGTGGGCTCGGAGCGCAGAGCAAGCCCACCCAGTTGTGTGACAATAGAACACGGATCCTCCTCCTGGCCACTCAGGAAGCGGGTCTTGAGACCCCTTTCCCGATTGGCCGAAAAAGAGAAGCCATGCCATTGGGCATGGAGGAGGAGGGAGACGCAGAAGATAGGGGGAAGAAGCTGAAGCCACCGCCTGCTGCTGCAGATATCCAGGCAGGTTGAGTGAGCGGGGGGGGGGGCCTGTCCTGTGTCCCTGTGGGGTCCGGGGGGGGGGGGGGTATGGTGTGCGGCCTGGTGTGGTCCGGGGGGGTGAACCAGCCGCCACTGGAAATGACTCTGATAGCAGAGGAATGGGGCAGCAGTCAGAAATGACACTTATGCTGGCCTGACACTAGCCGAAAAATCGTTCAAACTCGTTTTCCGATAACGAACACTCGGCCGTGAGAGCAAACGATTTTGCCATCATGTAATGACCAAATTTTAATCGATGAATCCTTCAATGGACATAAATGAATCAGTTTTTCGTTTGTTTTGTCACATATGCCTAGTGCAAACAGTTCCGGTGAGAAACACATTAACCATTCTATTTTATCGTTTGTTCGGCAGAATTTTTCAAACTCTTCCTTCATTTTTTCAGCTCTGAGAAGTTAAAACCGATTTTCTATTTGTGCCCATTAACTGGACGAAAAATGAGAGAACGGACCAAATGACAGATTTTCCTGGCACCCCCTTTGTCCGTATTCTTCAGGGTCAACTACACGGCACCCCCTTTACTGTTACACTTCCTGTGTGAGCTAGCTCCTTGATCCCCTGACTTCTCTGGAGTGGTCCCCCTTCCTGCGCAAGACCCTTTGGCAGGTCCCTCAGTACTCACGGACACTGTTTTTCCCAAGTTAAATATTGCGCGGACGATGGTGTCTAGATGGACAATTGCCGACATCCCTAATATAAACTTGGAAAAAAGAGAAATTTCCCTGGGGGCGGGACTTTAATGGCAATTGACCATCCGAGTAATGAAAGTATATGCACAAATGTAAAACAAGTGAGTTTATTAAACATCCAAGTTAGAAATAACATATAAAATTACATCTAAAAACTGGGGAAGAAAAAATATATACATGAAACATAACATGCGGTAAAACTGCGTTGCTGTGGAAACATACAAAGCGATGACATGAAAAGATTCCCAAACAAGGAACTGACGCGTTTCGGGTAGAACCCTTTGTCCGAAGGTCAATTGGGATACAATTCTACATAAAAGTGGAAACAGCAAATTAGTTTCATTACATAATGTAATATTTTAAACTGTAAAAATGTACATTGCATTTGTTATCCACAAAGAAAATATTAAAGAAAAACAATCAAATAAAAATTGTATGTAAAGAGTTTTCTATATACGCACCGATCATCGAGTTTCCAGATGGAAGCAATCGCATGCAAAACGTCTGCTGCAGTCCAAATAATCTGCAGCGCTAATTAAAAGCGCACCAGTCAGGGGAAGGCAAAAAAGGGGCCAAAAGGGGGAGGGGTAGTAGGAAAGCCAGCAGCAGGTTGACCTTGTAATAATCGTATTGTGATGTATTGGAGGATTCCCATTGTGTATAAGTCCTCCGTGACCTATCCTGCGAGGGTCCCAAAAGGGAAGGCAAGTTGCGAAATATAAGAAAAATATCTGAGATAAAAAATTGTGAATGTTATGGAATGTTGCAAATAGAAATATGGATGTGAAGGGAGGGGGGGAACAAAAGAAAAAGAGAGGCAAAATGGAAGGGAAAAGAAAGGGGAAGGGAGATGAGAGGGACAAGGACAGAAGGGTGGATGGACTGCCTTTCTGCCTTTGTCACATGTCCCCTCCGTATTTATGGTCAATGCCAGGATGCATTGCAGGAATGCCCTCCCACTGGGACTGCCATAAAACAGGATGTGTCACTGGCCAGGTTTCCTCCACTGTCCAACAAGCTCCCTTATTGGAGGCAGTGGGGACACTCCCTCAGACCCAGTGAATCACACCTGGAAACATGTAACAGGCAAACTAACAGATCAGGCTCCCCTGATAAGCAGAAGATAGATGCTTTTTCCTAGCACCTACCTAGGAGGGTGCTACATACACATAGAAGAACAGGACCTGTAATGCACACACATAGTGTGAAGAGGAGACATGCTGTTGCTAGGGGCAACGAGTACGAGGGAAGAATGATATGACAGCCAGACAGCGGGAGAGTGTTACCAACAGAGGTGACAGGTCTAATGCATAATGAAGAAAGCGGACGGTGCCCCAGCAACCGCGACCAGACATGCATGACCGAGAACCTAGGGACCTAGCCGCATGGTACAGAAGAATTTATTATGCGCGCACATGGGGTCCGTACTGGTTCCTGGTGGGACACCCTCTGTCACTGGGAGATGGGTGGCAGAGTCAAGCCAGACTGGTGGAACAGAACACTGCAATGTTGTGTCTCCTTCAAAATGTCACATCCTGAGCAGGTGTAAGTATGGTGGGACCGGAAGGCACCTGTATGACAGTGTCAGGTTATGATACAGAGGCACCGGGGTGTACAGCTCGCTTCTAAGTCCGGATGCCGCCATAATGATGCCACATGAACAGGGCCACGCCTCCCGGCATTAGCGAGCGCGTACACTGGAGAGTCGAGTAAGTAAAAGAGTGACAAAGAACACAAGGCCCCGTGTGCACCGGGCGAATCATCTCCGCCCACATGAAGATGCACTTAGGCTCCAGTCACACCTGGGCGTTTTTGAGTGTTTTTCAGCTCCAAAAATGCTCAAAAGAAATGTTCCAAAACGCCCAACAAGTAAAACCCCACTCATTTAAATGGCCCCTGTTCACATCTGAGCGTTTTGCAAAATGCCTGTAGCTGAAAAAAGTACATGAGCTTCTTTTTGGGCTGATTACCAGCGTTTTTGATAGATGTCAATGCCTGCCTCCAAAAACGCCTGTAAAAATCGCGGTAAAAAAACACGCGAAGTGTGAATGCAGCCTTATAGTTAAAAGGATAGTTCACCTTTGCAAAAAAAAACCTGCCCATGCAGGTAAGGGATGTTTGTAGATTAAAGCAAACTGTGCAGCTCTGACCAAACATGAATAATACACCTTGCTTTAGGTGTAGGCCATTTACATACCTCCAGAAGCCTGACTGGAATACTCCCAGCATGTGAGGCCTAGTCATCACTGCTCACCTCCTCCATCACATGAGTGAGCTCTTTCTCTGATTCAAACCCCCTCACATATTTTCTCTCCCCTGATGCATTATTATTTGAGAGCTCACTCCTGTGATGGAGGAGGTGAGCAGTGACGACTAGGCCTCACTAAGCAACGCCTTGGGAGTAATTGGCAACAACCTGGGAGTATTCCGGTCAGGCTTCTTAAGGTATGTAAATGGCTTACACCTAGGCAAGAGTATTATTCAACTTTAGGCCATTTACATACCTCCGGAAGCCTGACTGGAATACTCCCAGCATGTTGCCATGTACTCCCCGAATGTTGCTAAGTGAGGCCTAGTCATCACTGCTCACCTCCTCCATCACACGAGTGAGCTTTTTCTCTGATTCAAACCCCCTCACATACTTTCTCTCCCCTGATGCATTAGCTCTGAGCTCAGCATTTGAGAGCTCACTCCTGTGATGGAGGAGGTGAGCAGTGACGACTAGGCCTCACTTAGCAACGTCTTGGGAGTACTTGGCAACATCCTGGGAATATTCCAGTCAGGCTTCATTAGGTATGTAAATGGCCTACACCTATAGCAAGAGCATTATTCAACTTTAGTCAGAGCCGCATAGTTTGTTTTTATCTACAGACGCCCCTTATCTGCATAGGCAGTTTTGTGGTAAAGGTGAACTATTTCTTTAACCTCCCTGGCGGTATGATTCTTTCGGATTTTAGGTGCTGAAAGCGGTACCATTATTTTGCATGTAATTCTTGAGAATGAGCAGCCCAAACCAACTATTTACATTTTTTTTTATTTTTACTGTGCGTTCTTCTTTATAACATCTTGGGTATGATAAAGTTTGAAACACAAAATCATAAATTTTAATATAATAAAAAACTATAAATAAGTTAAAGTATGTATGTATGTATACATATATATATATATATATATATATATATATATATATATATATATATATATATATACATATACGTGTGTGTGTATATATACACACGTATATGTGTATATATATATATATATATATATATATATATATATATATATATATATATATATACATATATATATACGTATATATATACATATATATACATATATATATATATATATATATACATAAAAAGTACAGTAAAACTGCAGGAAAGGGCACTGGGGGCAATGTAATGTGAATTTAGTTTATTTTGAATGATATCAGTGTGTTTGGTGTGTATTACATTTGAATTTGCCGCCGGTTCCACCCCCCTGCGAATGTTACGTCGCAGGAGACGGAAGTCCTGCAGCACATTTTTTTTTTTTTTTAATGGGAAGCCATAGTTCTACTTTAAAATACAGTGACTGATTCAACTGCAGTGAATGTTTGGTGAATGGCGCATTCACTCATTTAACCACTTGCCGAGCACGCTGTAGCCGAATGACGGCTACAGTGTGGACGGATGGTTCTGGAAGGCTGTCATATGACAGCTTCCCGTGATTGTACCCGCTGCTGGGCACGGGCGGCGCGCTCTGTGATCACAGTGTCTAGAGGACACAGCTGGTCACAGATCGGGATAAAGAGCCAATCAGCGGCTCTTTACCACTTGACCAGCTGTGTCCAATCACAGCTGATCACCGCTGTAAATAGAAGAAGGTTATCAGCACTCCTTCCTCATGCTGACAGCATGAGGAGAGTAGAGGAGAGCCAATAACCGGCTTCTCTAAAAGGGACATGTACACTAAAAGTGAGGTCACTAATTATCAGTGCAGTTCAAAAAGTGCCCACCATTCTGCCATTGTGTGCTCCTCAGTGCTGCCAGTCAGTACTAACCAGTGCTACTAATAAGTGCCCATCAGTACTGCCAATCAGTGTCACCTATCAATGCCACCTACCAGGGCCTATCAGTGCCACCTCATCAGTGCCTCCTCATAAGGGCCAGACAGTGCCCATCAGTGCAGCCTATCATTGCCTGGCCATAAGTGCCGCCTTATTAGTGCATTCTCATCAGCTCACATCAGTGAAGGAGAAAAATCACCTGTTTCCAAAACTATGGGCTCTTTCACACGGTCCGCCTCCGCAGGCGGATGCGTGTTGCTCAGCGGGGATCGATCCGCGATCCCTGCTGAGCCGGCGGATGACAGCTCCGTCTCCGCTTGCAGAGCGGAGAGGGAGGTGTCTCAGCACCCGCTGCCCTCTATGGGGGATCGGAGGAGAGCGGACCGCTTGTCCGCTCTCATCAGATCCACTCCGCTCCGATTACTGAACGGATGGAAAAATAGGGTTTCCATCCGTCCAGATTTCAGCACAGGATTGGATGCGGATGGCAGCGGGTGTCAGCGGAGGTGACCTCCGCTGACACCCGCTGCCCCATAGAGCTGCATGGAGGATCCGATCAGATCCGCCTAAAAAACTGACAGGCGGATCTGATCGGACCGCCCGTGTGAAAGAGCCCTATATAACAAACTATGGGGAAAAAAATGTTTTGTTTTATTTCAAAATTTTTGGTCTTTTTTCGTTTGTTTAGCAAAAAATAAAAAACCCACTGGTGGTTAAATACCACCAAAAGAAAGCTCTATTTGTGTTAAAAAAATGATTGAAGTGTAGCATGATCGCGCAATTGTCATTCAAAGTGTGACAGCACAGAAAGCTGAAAATTGGCCTGGGCAGGAAGGGGGTAAAAATGTGACTTCTTTCCTGCATTTCTTGCACGTAGGGCAGCCTATTGAAATAAATGTGCCGCCCTTCACACAATGCGCAGAAACAAGCCTGCGCTCAGTCGCACATGTAGGTATGAACAAAAGCGGTCTACAAAGTGATCGATTGCCTGCAGGTTTTGTTTGCATCAGCGTCTGCCCTTGTGGAGCCCTCCTGAGCTCAGCTCCTCCGGCGATTGCCTCACCTGCCTTACCCCTGAGACGGCCCTGTAAGGAGATCCGCGGGGACTTTGTTATTTATAGGGATTCGGCATTGTCTGTTCCTGCTCCGTCTCCGGGGATATTCCGCCGCGCTCCCGCTAGCGACTCTCTCCGCCTTTCATCTCATGTTGAAAGGAGAAGCTGGTCTGCCCATGTATTTTGCATTAATCTCCTGAAAATGAATGGACGCTTTTATGCTTCAAAGAGATAAGTGAGCTCACATTATTTAGATCAATCAATAATAGAAAAACACCTCTGGGGTCTAATGAAACCTGTGATCTCTTCTTTATTTTCCAGAACTTTCTTGCCTCCATTCTTTCTGCTTCTGTAGATAAGGAAGCCGGTGTGGTAGAATAATGGAAACAACAACAAAAAAAATTAATTTATTTCAATCTAAAAATAATCAAAATTTAGGAAATGCTGCAGAAGTTGCCGAATCCCTTCAAAGATGTCCTGTATCTACTTAGAACTGCTTGAGCTTCAAGTCCAGCCCTCCCGGAATGTCAAAAAGCGATATTAAACCCAAAAGCAAACATTTATTATATTCTTAGATGTGATGGCTGCATTAGTGTTCTTTTTTTAGGCTTTCTTTCCTTTATTTTAATCTGGTGATGTGGCCAGTAAAGCTGGATACACACTATACAATTCTCATTAGATTTTATCCTTTAGATTTACCAAAACCAGATAATATAAGGTCACATCTAAACACTTTCAATTAGTAGGCAGTCAGGCAGGCCGGCCCTTGCACTGCATAGTTAAAGGTAAATCTAAAGGAAATCGAACAACAAAAGTTGTATAGTGTGCATCCAGCTTAAGCCAGTTTTTGACAAGTCCTTTATTTAAAAAAGGAAAAAACAAAAAAAAAATGTCCCCCCCCCCCCCCCCAATTAAATCCAGTGTCAATCATGAGGAAAAAGAAACAAAAAACGATCCACACCCGACACATGGCTTCCGCTGACTGACAGCTCCGCTTCTCATTCCCATCCCCTGCTAAATAAACTAAGGGTGATGTCACTGGGTGACCCCGCCCCCTTCTGACATCATTGACTGGGCATGCAAAGTGCACAGTCTATGTGTCTTCAGTAAATCCACCCCTATGAGTTTATCAACAATGTATTTCCTATACAAAAACCAAATAAAATGCACGCTATTAGTGAAAAATTCCACAATATCCAAACACTTGACATATAAGAAATACAGTACAAACAGTGCAGTGCTAAAATTAAAATATAAAAATCATGTAATGAACATGAGATAGAATTGATATTTCCAGGAAACATGTTTTATAGATGTAGCACCCTACTAGTTAGGTGCTAGTGAGAGAGAATAGTTTTTGGCTCTATCTGCCTATCAGAGGAGCAGCAGGCAAATCTATATTGCTTTCTGCCTACCAGAGGGCAGGATCTGTGAGTTCGGTCTGCTCAGTATGTGATTCATCTGGTCTAGAGATTGTTTCGCACTTGTCCAATAGGGAGGCATGTTGGACAGTGGGAGGAAACCTGACCAATGGGTACACAGGCTTTGATACAGTCCTGGTGATTGGTGGAGACCGGCTGTCCCAGTGCATTCTGGGATGCTGTATAAAAGCCAGGAACACATGTGTGGTACTTTGGCTGGTGAGCCGAGTCACAGAGGGAGGGTGGCGGCTGCCTCCTCCTCTGTAGCAGTGGCACGTGGCATCAGGAGGTCCTCCTGAGCCAGAGGAATAGAGCTGAACCCAGAGGTCCAGGAAAGCTGACTGAGGGGGAGACACTGGAGACCCTAGAAAAACAGTATCGTTAGTACAGGGAATCATGTCAAGGGGCCTGACCTGAGGCGGGCCACCCTGGAGTTGGATAGTCTGAGGACGAGTGTCAGTGGTCGAGAAAGAGGATGCTAGAAAAGTGTCCTGAAAAAAATTGAGTTAATCAAGTCATCTGGATAGAGACTTAACCCAGAATTCACCTAAGTGGCAGGGTGAATCAACAGCCTGGGTGTATCGAGAATTAGAAGTACTCCATCTTGTGAATACAGTAAACCCCCGCTCCATCGCGGTTCAGTTTTTGCGGTCCCGGTATATCCCGTTTTTTTTGTAATGTTATTTTACTATATAAATCATTAAAAATGAAATATTTTTGTGTTTTCCATAGCTCTTGCTCTGTCTCTCAGTATCTTTTATGTGTTTAAATCAGTTTCTATTGTTTTAAAAGTGTGTTTAAAGACCTTAAAATGCTTTTACACGTACAGTGACAGTAAAAAACATGCCTACAATGCATTTTAATAGGGTTTTTCTATTTCGCAGATTTTCACTTTTCGCGGCTGGGTCTGGAACGTAACCCCCGCAATGGAGGGGGGTTTACTGTAGTTAATTTGGAGTATCCCACAATTCTATTCTCCCATCCCTATTTAATAAAAAAACACCAAAAACAACTACATATCCCTGGACTGATCATTAAAGTGGAGTTCCACCCTAATTTTATACTTACCTCCATCTTCTCGCTCCGGGTCACCTGAAAAAGAAATGGATAATCGCATTTTTTTTTTTTTTTTCTTACCTCGTAGCGAAGTAAATATACTTACCTGACTTCCTTCTTCCTCCTTCCTCGGCTGCGGCCCGTCGTCACTTCCTGGCTCTGCAATGATTCCTGGGAGCTGAACGTCATCGCTCCCAGGAATCATTGCGCCTGCACCGGCCCTGACGTCAGTTCCGGGGCGCGCGCGTCATCCCCTTCTAAACAGCTTCTGGGCATGCCCAGAAGCTGTGGAGGGATGACGCGCGCGACCCGGAAGTGACGTCGGGGCCGGCGCAGGGCATCGTGGGACCGAAGAAGGCGGAAGAGGACGCTGAAGAGGATCTCGCTGGCTTCAAGCTGCCCACATCTGAGATGGCAGCGCTGGACAAGACGTTTTCAAGGTAAGTATTTGTCCTAAAAGGTAAGTGCAACCCGGGACAGATCAGAGGCTAGCCATTGTGGAATGCACTAGCCCTGACTGTCCCGGGGGTATTTTTTAAAAAAAAAAAAATTCCAGGGTGGAACTCCGCTTTAACTGAGCCAAAGAAGTAAAGTGTTAAATTGTGAATGCCAATATTGCTAACGGTAACCCAGGGGGACACGAAAATGTAATATCCAGCAGTCCTCAAGGTTGCAGTGCTATATACAGGTGCATCTTATAAAATGTGAATATCATCAAAAAGTTAATTTATTTCAGTAACTCAATTCAAAAAGTGACTCATAAATATATTATATAGATGCGTTACACACAGAGTGATATATTTCAAGCATTTCTTTCATTTCGTTTTGATGATTATGGCTTACAGCTAGTGACACCCAAAATTCAGTAACTCAGAAAAGTAGAATTTTACTTAAGACCAATAAAAAAAAAGGATTTTCAATACAGAAATGTTGGCTAATGAAAAGTATTCATGTACTGTATAGTATGCACTCAATACTTGGTCGGTGCTCATTTTTGCGCTCCTCCACCTTCCATTTGAGGATGTCCCACAGAAGCTCAATACGGTTTAGGTCTGGAGACATGCTTAGCCAGTCCATCACCTTTACGCTTAGCTTATTTAGCAAGGCAGCGGTCATCTTGGAGGTGTATTTGGGGTCGTTATCATGTTGGAATACTGCCCAGCGGACCAGTATCTGAAAAGAAGGGATCATGCTCTGCTTCAGTATGTCACAGTACATGTTGGCAATCATGGTTCCCTCAATGAACTGTTGCTCCCCAGTGCCGGCAGCACTCATGCAGCCCCAGACCATGACACTCCCCCACCATGCTTGACTGTAGGCAAGACACACTTGTCTTTGTACTCTTAACCTGGTTGCCGCCACACACGCTTGACACCATCTGAACCAAATTAATTTATCTTGGTCTTATCAGACCACAGGACATGGTTCCAGTAATCCATGTCCTTAGTCTGCTTGTCTTCAGCAAACTGTTTACGGTCTTCCTTGTGCATCATCTTTAGAAGAGGCTTCCTTCTGGGATGACAGCCATGCAGACCAATTTGATGCAGTGCGCGGCGTATGGTCTGAGCACTGACAGGCTGACCCCCCCCACCCCTTCAACCTCTGCAGCAATGCTGCCAGCACTGATACGTCTATTTCCCAAAAACAACCTCTGGATATGACGCTGAGCACGTGCCCTCAACTCCATTGGTCGACCATTGTGAGGCCTGTTCTGGGTGGAACCTGTCCTATTAAACCGCTGTATGGTCTTGGCCACTGTGCTGCAGTTTTAGGGTCTTCGCAATCTTCTTATAGCCTAGGCCATCTTTATGTAGAACAACAATTCTTTTTTCAGATCCTTTAGAGAGTTCTTTGCCATGAGGTGCCATGTTGATCTTCCAGTGACCAGTATGAGAGAGTGAGAGCGATAACATCAAATTGAACACACCTGCTCCCCATTCACACCTGAGACCTTGTAACACTAACAAGTCACATGACACCGGGGAGGGAAAATGGATAATTGGGCTCAATTTGGTCATTTTCACTTAGGGGTGTACTCACTTTTGTTGCTTAGACATTAATGGCTGTGTGTTGAGTTATTTTGAGGGGACAGCAAATTTACACTGTTATACAAGCTGTACACTCACTACTTTACATTGTAGCAAAGTGTCATTTCTTCATTGTTGTCACATGAAAAGATATAATAAAATATTTACAAAAATGTGAGGGGTGTACTCACTTTTGTAAGATACTGTAACTATGCAATTATGTAACCTGATGTAGTTCAATACAACACAGAAAAATGGCATTCCTGGTGTAGAACAATGTTTGTAGGCCAAATCAGGAGAGCAGGCTAGGGTGACAACATTGCTCCTCCATAAAGTGCAGAGAGTGTTGTCATCCTAGGCCAGGAAACGTGCTGGTGGCAGGATCAGTAGATGACAATAAAGGGGGAAAAATGAAAAAGAAAACAAATGCAGCCACCACATCTAAGGACTGATAAGCTGCAATTTATGACATTTTTGGGGTTAGATACTCTGGATCGCTTTGAAATCAGCTGCTGCTTTGTTGTTCTTCCTCTGCGCACATCAATGTAAATGTACGGTGAATGTGTCTAAAATGCGTCCCGATCGTCTGTTTGCGCTAATCCTAATGCCTACATTTCCCAGCTCCTCCCCTCCCCCTCCTGACACTTTTGTTGCTCAGACAGCGCAGTGAATAAATTAACTGTTGGGAACCGGCAGCAGTTTGGATCAAAGACTTACAGGGAAATATTATTTATATTCAGTAAGTGAATATTCTGAGTTATTCTTGCAATGTTTACTGTAGAGCGATTGCTGAGGTGACTTTAATATCTTTAAATGCTGAGTTGAAACTGAAGTTTAGTCTTCTTATCAGGGCCACTGATAGGGGGGGACCACCAGTCCTCCTATAGGGGGCCCAGGCACACGGGGGGGTCCCAACAGCATTGGGAATCAGTGCGGTCGGGAGGAGGGGCAATTACAGAAGGAAGCCCTGCGTGGCCCTCTGCAGCAGCTGAAAGCCAGCTTCTCCCACTCCTACCAGCGATCAGCTTCTGCGGGGAGAGACACAGACACAAGGGCATCCTTCCTGTAATTGCTCCCCCCCCCCCCAACAGCGCTGCAGGCTTCCCTTTCCTGTAAAAAAAAATTGCAAATTTAAAAAAATAATAATAATAATAATAATAATTAAATATTGTAATAAAAAATTAAAAAAAATGTTAAATAAAATGGTTAACATTTTAAACATTTTTAAAAAAAATTACAGCTGCCCCTTTCCACTGCCTGTGCCCCATTCCAGTCCTCCTGACTCACTAACCAGCCCTCTTGGCTGTTCATCTATCTATACTTTTAGCACACTAGAGGGTGCTACACATGTAATGAACATAATATAATTGATATTTCCAGGAAACTTGTTATATATATGTAGCACCCTCCTAGGTAGGTGCTAGAGAGAGAATATAGTTTTGGATCTATTCTGCTTACCAGAAAAATTTCCAGGTAAATCTATATTGTTCTCTGCCTACCAGAGCAGGATCTGCTAGTGAGGTCTGATCATGGTGCTCAGGTGCAGTTCAGTTTGTCTGCAGTGTTTCACACTGGTCCAATTGGGAGGCATATTGGACAGTGGGAGGAAACCTGACAAATGAGTGCATAAGCATTTAGTACAGCCCTGGTGATTGGCAGAGGAAAGTGCCTCGGTGCATGCTTTGATACTGTATAAATGCCAAGGGCACATGTGCTCAGAGTCTTTTAGCTGGAGAGTGGGGTCTCGGAGGGGGCGGCTGCCTCCTCCTCTGTAGAAGTTGCCATGCGGCCTCAGGTGGTCGACTTGAGAGTTAGAGAAGAACTGAACCTGGAGGTCCTATAGATCTGACTGGAAGGGAGGCACTGGAAAGGATCAGATTCTGCACACAGTGAGTACAGATCTGTGTCAAGGGTCCTGTCCTGAGGGGGGCTATCCCTTTAGCTTGAAGAGTCAGTGGACAGGTGTCAGTAAAGGGGATACTAGAGAGTGTCCTGAAGATAATGTAGTTCACCAAGTCTGTTGCTGGAGAGAGAGCAAGAAGACTTAACCCTTTCCATACATGTGGCAGTATGATTAAAGCAGTGTGACTTCCACAAGTAACCTGGTGAGGCCAAGTGAGAGTTGTCCTTATCAACTGTAAATTGTTCAAGTTGAAGTATCCCACTATTCTCTTATTCCATCCAAGTTGCAAAATAAATACAAAAACCCAAACCCCTGGACTGTTTATTGAGTAACGAGCAACTGGGAGTAAGGATGGATGTGTGACTGTCTGCAGATAATCAGAGGAGGATGAATCAGGATGATGAGTCCCACATGCCGTGATAGTAATGGAAAGCAGGATAGAGTAGGCGTCCCCAACCAAACCTCATGCTGCGCTTACCAGTGTGGGCAGGTGCCAAGCTCTACTGGAAAATGAAATCAGCATCTCCATAAAGCTGGTCAGCAGGGGGTAAAGTACCAATAACTGGTTTAATGATCATGGCATCACCGTGCTTGATTGGCCAGCAAACTCGCCTGACCCAAACCCCATAGAAAATCTGTGGGGTATTGTCAAGAGGAAGATGAGTGACTCTAGACCCAACAATGCAGATGAGCTGAAAGCCACTATCAAAGAAACCTGGGCTTCCATAACACCTCAGCAGTGCCACAGGCTGATCGCCTCCATGCCGCGCCGCATTGATGCAGTAATTCATGCAAAAGGAGCCCCGACCAAGTATCACATGCATTCTATACTGTACATGGGCATTCTTTTCACTAAGCCAATATTTCTGGATTAAAAATCCTTTTTTTTATTGGTCTGATGTAATGTTCTAATTTTCTGAGATACTGAATTTTGGGTTTTCACTAGCTGTAAGCCATAATCATCAACATTAAAATAAAGAAATGCTTGAAATATATCATTGTATGTGTAACACATCTATGTCAAATATATCAGTTTCACTTTTTGAATTGAATTACTGAAATAAAAATGGATTTTTGTAAAATCTTACCGTAAAATCCTTTTCTCTTAGCTCATTGACAGACGTAGTCCTCGGTGATACAGCACCTTCGGGTTATGTTGCCTCCACAGGAGCAGGACTAGACAGGAAATAAAAATGCTCTGGCCACACCCCAGGGGCAGTCCCCGAGGGTATATCCTCTCTCTCTCCGCCACAGCAAATCAGTTATGTCACAAAAGCAGTGCTTAGAGAATTTAACCCAACCCAACTCAAAAACAGAGGGGCGGGGACTACGTCTGTCAATGAGCTAAGAGAAAAGGATTTTACGGTAAGATTTTACAAAAATCCATTTTTCTCTATCGCTCATTGACAGACGTAGTCCTCGGTGATACAGCACCTTCGGGAAGTCCCAGAGCAGTATCACAAATGAGGGGTGGGAAAATGGAAATCAAATCCCAATCTAGAAGGCCCAACCGGTGCCAACTAGAAGTTTACAATGCTCATCCTTAATGATGAGACTCAACAAAAGGAAATTTTTCAAACAGAAAAAAACCCTCGAGGTAGACCACCGGTCTCCTCAAATTGCGGCCTGCAAAACCTTGCGGCCAAATGAGGCATCCGCCGATGCCATCACATCAATTTTATAGAAATTTGTAAAGGTATGTACCGACGACCAGGTGGCCGCCTTACATACCTGGACCACTGACGCCTGATGGCGAAAGGCCCAGGAAGTACTGAGCGCTCGAGTGGAGTGCGCCCTAACAGGGAACGGAGGACTCTGATCCTTAATAGAATAAAGTATGTATTCAAGTAAAAACAAAACCTCCTGCGCTTAAGTGCTGTCTGATGGAGTAGAAAGAGGTGCACTACAAACTCAGATGTAAAGAGAGCTGTTTGGTCTTGCTGCCCCCTTCAGGATCAAGGGTATCCAGAACCACTGGTAGAAAAGACAAAAAAAAGGAAAAAAGAGGGGCGCACCGACCTAGTGCATTACCATAAAAACTTTTATTAAAATATTAAAAGGTGTACAATATACTCACAAGACTGGTGTGGTACAACACACATCAAGAATAGCATATACAGTCTCCAAGGTAGCCAGGTCCCAATAGTGACAAATGGGCATACAGATAGTCGCATGGGGCTGCTGTGGCTAGGCTGACGCGTTTCAGGGGCGAGCCCCCTTCCTCAGAGCCAGAAAAGATGCTGCTAGATCACAAGCCGAACGGCCAAAGACTAAATGGGAGTAGGCCCCACCTCTTCCTGCTCCGCCTCAACCCTAAGGGCGGGACAGAGGGGAGGGGGAAGGTGAGAAAAGGGAGGAAGAGGGGAGAAGAGAAAGGAGAAGAATAAAGCGGACACAACAGCAAGAAGGAGAAGGGGGGGGAAAGAAAAATGGGGATGCTGGGACAGGGAAAGAACATGGAAGGGGAGAGGGGGAGGGGAAGAGGGGAGGACAGAGAGGACACATGTCCAGTCCGAGCCAAAACACACCCACCTTCCAAGGCCAGCTCGGACTATGTGATCAGCGGCAAAAGAAATATAATAGATAAAATAAATATACAGCAAATGAAACACTTGTTCGAACAAGAAATTTGAGGAAAAGGGATACAAAGCCGAACACATAAAGGAGGCCTATAGAAAGTACTTGTCCTTGTATGACGCTTTCCCGGTGGATACAGCGAAAGTGGGAAATCATGGAACAGAAGGGGTGTTACAAGTTAGATTCTGCACTAGGTTTAATAACCAAGCCCCTGTTATACAGAAAGTCCTGAAGAGGAACTGGAAAATCCTCCAACAGGACCCTGTGCTAAAAGACCATTTACCCCCACACCCGAACCTTATATTTAGGAAACCCAGGGACCTTAGAAGCATGGTGGCCCCTAGTAGGGTTAGAAGAGATAGGAAGACCAATGGGCTAAATGGGGCCTGGGGCAGAATTTTTGACCAAAAGGGGTGCTACAGGTGTGGTGTCAACAACTGTGGCACGTGCGTACACATGTGCCACAGGAAAAAAGATATTGCAGCTATTGATGGAAAGACCTACAAAATCAACCAGTTCATCAATTGCAGCACCACCCATGTGGTCTATGGGATGCTCTGTCCCTGTGGCCTCCTCTATGTCGGCCGCACCACTAGACCTTTGAGAGTAAGAATTAGTGAGCATAAAAGTGGCATTACTCTGCAGAAAGACAAATATTCTGTTCCTCGGCATTTTCTGGATGCACACAATAGTAGCGTTGAGGGCTTGAGGGTTTTTGGGATAGAGGCCATCAACAAAGATTTGGATGGTGGCCTCAAGTACCAAAGGCTCTGCACCAGAGAGGCCTATTGGATATTCACCCTGGGGTCTCTAGCCCCGAAAGGGTTAAATGAGGAGATTGAGCTGCACACAGTGGTGTGATAAAATCTCTTCCCTCCCTTTATCTACCCCCCCCCCCCTCCTTCGCTCCCTTGTTCCTCTGTGGTACAGCCTCTTGGGTTAGATGGCTGTAACAGCCCATTTTTGGCCATTAGTATTAGCATTGACATATGCACACAAAGACCAGCTGGTATTGGTTTGAGTGCATGCTTCCCACATTATGCATGTCCGCATGGGGAACTGTTTTCCTTCTGCGGCCTGCTTATAGACAGTGATGGCACATTGGCACTTTTTTCTTGCACCGTATATGTATTTTGAGCGGGACACACACAAAAAACAAAAAACAAATATAGATAGAGATATAGATAGAAGGTATATGCCTAAACATAAACGTATGCATAAATCTATATGCGTTTGTAGTTGTTGGCACCATTATTATGTTATATTATATTATAATGTATTATACTATATATATTTTTCAGATGTGGTTCACTTTCAACCCCCCCTCCAAAAAATCTCCTTCATGTAGTATTATTTTTCAGTGGTATTGTTGTATTATTGCATCATGTTATCAATCAATCATTTACCTCTATTTATTATTATTATCACTATTATTATTATATATATTCTTTTGTCATTGTGTCCTGATCATGCTATATGTACCTTGCAGGCTTATGCAAATGGTGCCATCATTGCCCTTATTTTTGAGCAGCCTGCCTGTTTACCACGGACATTTTATATATTTATATATACACTTGTAGCCACTTGCTTAGAGATGCATGGAGGAGGGCGGAATCGGGTAAGCGCCGCTCTGTCCATGTCCACTGCTGGCTAGCACAGCTAATGACTTGTGGAGAAATGGTCCGAGCGGCGCCCCGTAGTGATGGCGGAAGTGATGCGGGTGGAACGCATCCACCCGCACTTCCGGTTTCTCACTTCCGGGTACGGGTTGGCGTGCGTCCCAGAGAAGGGACGCAGCCATCCAAATAGGGATGTTTTAACATACAGCAGACCCCTTTTAGTCCCGGCCAGCGGCGCCCTCCTCACATCATGATCACAGGTACTATTTGTGTGTGGAGGCCAGTGAGATCCTCTTGCACCATGCCAGGCTAGCTGTATTTGCTCTGCTCCCATGGGTAGTGTCCCCCCTGCATGGCTGTAGGTCAGGGGTGGCTGACACTGCTCTGCTTGTTAGTAGATATGCACAGGATAAGCAGTGGAGCTCTCATCTGATCCAATAGAGACCTAAAGTACTGACTGTTGATGTAAGTGTATATGTGCATGTATATGTATGTATGTGTGCATGTATATATATACGTATGTAGTTATTATATGTGTATATGTATATACGTATATATGTATACCACTTCTGACCACAATGCATTACCCGTCACATTTGGTTTGTTATCTCCTTTCTTGTTCGAACAAGTGTTTCATTTGCTGTATATTTATTTTATCTATTATATTTCTTTTGCCGCTGATCACATAGTCCGAGCTGGCCTTGGAAGGTGGGTGTGTTTTGGCTCGGACTGGACATGTGTCCTCTCTGTCCTCCCCTCTTCCCCTCCCCCTCTCCCCTTCCATGTTCTTTCCCTGTCCCAGCATCCCCATTTTTCTTTCCCCCCCCTTCTCCTTCTTGCTGTTGTGTCCGCTTTATTCTTCTCCTTTCTCTTCTCCCCTCTTCCTCCCTTTTCTCACCTTCCCCCTCCCCTCTGTCCCGCCCTTAGGGTTGAGGCGGAGCAGGAAGAGGTGGGGCCTACTCCCATTTAGTCTTTGGCCGTTCGGCTTGTGATCTAGCAGCATCTTTTCTGGCTCTGAGGAAGGGGGCTCGCCCCTGAAACGCGTCAGCCTAGCCACAGCAGCCCCATGCGACTATCTGTATGCCCATTTGTCACTATTGGGACCTGGCTACCTTGGAGACTGTATATGCTATTCTTGATGTGTGTTGTACCACACCAGTCTTGTGAGTATATTGTACACCTTTTAATATTTTAATAAAAGTTTTTATGGTAATGCACTAGGTCGGTGCGCCCCTCTTTTTTCCTTTTTTTTGTCTTTTCTACCTTAATAGAATAAGCCTGTACCACCGTTTGTCTAATCCATTTGGCAATGGTCGCGGCAGATGCAGGCAACCCCTTTCTGGGGCCATCCGTGATCACAAAAAGTGAATCCGTCTTACGGAATGATTCCGTAGCTTTCAGGTATACCCTGATTGCCCGAACCACATCCAAGGAATGCAACGCATGTTCCCGATGATGATTGGGCTGAGGACACAAGGAAGGTAGTACAATATCTTCATTCAGATGAAAATCTGAAACCACCTTAGGAAGAAAGGATGGCTTAGGATGAAGTACTACCTTATCCCTATGAATCACTAGGTATGGGGACTGGCATGATAATGCAGCCAGTTCTGACACCCTGCGAGCAGAAGTGATAGCCACCAAGAAGGCCACCTTCTGGGATAAAGTAAGCAAGGGAATCTCCCTGATGTTTTCAAAGGGAGGTTTCTGTAGAACCGACAAAACCAAATTAAGATCCCAGGGCGGTAAGGGCGCGCGGACTGGTGGAGCCAGGTGCCGCACCCCCTGGATGAAATTCCGCACCAAGGACTTGGTAGCTAAAGGTTTCTGAAAGAAGATTGCTAATGCTGAAACTTGACCCTTGATGGTGCTCAAGGCTAGTTTCTGCTCAACCCCTTTTTGCAAAAAAGACAATATTCGAGTCACCGAATAGGTACGTGGAGGAAATCCTAAAGATTCGCACCACGCAATATAAGTCTTCCATGTGTGATAATAGACCTTGCTGGAAGTCGCTTTCCTTGCTTTAATAAGGGTAGGAATGACTGAAGCTGACAACCCTCTGTCCTTCAGTACTTGGGTCTCAATGGCCAGGCCATTAAAGCCAGCGACTGTAAAGCACAATGGTAAATTGGTCCTTGAGACCACAGACATTCCCTGAGACGAAGTTCCCACGGAACGTCTGCGACTAGCATGTCCAAGTCGGCCAGGCCGGCTTGACGAGGCCAGCCTAGAATTTCTAGGACCACTGGCGCTGACTGGATCTGAACCAGGCGTCCCTAGAGCTATCTGGCCCCGACCATCCGAGAAAGTCTGGTCGTTTCCTGTTCCCACACATTTATCAGATACCTGATTCCTATCAGGAAGGGTGATCTTTTCTGGTTGAACCTCAGGGACCGAAGTCACCCGGCTAGAGGCTTCTTGGTCTGTCTGGTCAACCAGATCCGATTCCTGTGGAGAATAGAGACTAATCTTAGGAAAAGGTAAAGGAAAAGATCTATTCAGGGAACGGTGACTACCGCTCCCTGTAGTACTTAAATGTTGGAAGGGAAGAATCGCACCGGTAGTGGTAGTCGATGCTCGATCTAATATCCTGAATACCGGTGAAAACGTCCCCCCACCCTCAACCCGGGTGGGGGCGCACCTTCAGGCTGTGTAATCCTTTGCTTCGGGTTTGGCTGAGTCGGTCCTCTGTTTGTCCGACCAGCCTTTCTTGAACCCTCCTGGAGGAGTCTTGCCTTTCCCGCTTGTTCCAGCCGGGCGTACGAACCCTTTATGGGCGGTAAAGAAAGGTCCTCGCTTGTTGCGAGGTCCCTTAGCTTTAGCAGCCTGTGGCAAGAAAGTGCTCTTGCCCCCAGTGGCATCCTTAATAATTTCATCTAGGGTGGCCCCAAATAGACGATTCCCCTGAAAGGGGAGATTCGTCAAGGTCTTTTTGGAACCTAGGTCAGCTGACCAGCATTTTAACCACAGCACACGTCTGAGGATTACCGCTGACATAGATGCATGCCCTAATAGGGGAGTAGTGTCCAAGGCTGCGTCGCAGATAAACTGTAGCCCTTGTATAATCTGTTCCATCAAATCAGATGTTTCCTGGGGAATATCTATTCCCCTAAGGTCTTGGTGTACCAATCTTGCCCATTCCGTAAGTGTCTGGGAAACTAGACCAATAACAATTACTGGTCTAAATGCTGACCCTATCAGAGAGAAGATAGTGCGGGACTCTGCTTCCATCTTCCGATCCACCGGATCCTTAAAGGACGAAGTGTCCTCCACTGGGATAACCGTGGCTTTATTCAGCCTGGAAATAGGTGGATCCACCACTGGTGGTACCGTCCATTTCTTAATGAAGGATTCCTCAAATGGATAGCGTCTAGCAATACACTTGGAAATCGTAAAGGTACGCTTAGAATGCTCCCATTCTCCTTTAATTTTATTCCCAAAACACTTGGGTACAGGAAAAACCTTCACCGTTTTGATGGGCTTGTTAGTACCAAAGGGAATCTCTGTTTCAGTTGCCTCTGCCGGTAAAACCTCAAGTCTTAAGGTTTCCCGCACTGCCACAACTAGTGCGTCCACCAATGCTTCTTCCTGAATTATAGCGGGAGAAGGAACGTCCTCCTCACTGTCTGAGGGAGCTTTACCTGAGGTAACAGCCCTTGCAGAGGGACCTGCAGCTGCAGTGACCATCTCTGAATCTGAGTCAGAAGTGTCAGATAATATAGGGGTAGGCGGGGGTCGCTTCCTTGACCCCCGTCCCTGAAAGGCTGCCTCCACCCGAGCCACCAAAGACTCCAAAACTGCTGTAAATGCATCCATACTCTGTGCACCGGCGGGTCCCGTGGCCCCCTCAAGGGAAACAGGTGGGGGAATTTGTGTGGCAGGGTCCATGATTATTCCAGTAACTTCCCGGATAATACAATTCAATTAAATAAAAAAAACTTTTTTTTTTTTCAGACCCCCAGCGCCACAAAAGCCCCTTAGTGTTACCTGCTAGGGATCCCTATCGATAGAGAGAGAGAGAGATAGACCCCCAGGCTCACCACTTGATGCTCAGAGTTTAACTGCAACAGGTTACAGCGCTGTCTTCACAAACAGGAAGTCTTTTGGCTGGCTGCCCAGGAAGAAAGGAGGCGGCCCCGCCCCTCTGCACGCCTTCCGGCGCCTCCCCTAGCTCCACGAGGTGTTTGGATCACCTCAAACATGGCCGACCCCATGCTGGAGACACGAGGCTACGCCAAAATGGCGGCTCGTGCGATCCAGCAAAAAAAAATGGCGGCGGCCTGTACCGAATAGCGGTGTGCTGCAGAGCACACAACACCTTCTCTGCATGGGGATTTGGCGTGGTTGGCGGTACCGGCCCTGGCGGACCGCATGGCCGTTCGGAAGGCCTGCTATAGCTGGAGATTTGACTAGGAAGGCAGTCTACATGTCCGTGGCTTCTGACTGGTAGGTACTTTATTATTATCATAGTAAGATTCCCAGACTGACACTGATTACAATCTTTTTAACATGTATACAATTAGATTGTTAGCTCCCAAACCAAGCCTCCTGGCTTTTTGCACATAAAATCACACTCAAAGTAGGGGGATCTGTGCCATGTTATAGGATAGAGGGGGACTCTATCTTACCATACAGAGAGGGGCCCGCGTTCACCACAAGACCCGTCAGGGGAAAAGGGGGAACATACTACTCACCATACCGGAACCAGGCGGGCACCAACTCCTGACAGTACCCCTCTCCACCGGGGCGGGAGGGCTGTCGACCAATACGGACGCCGTGACTCATGGTCCTTGGCGTTTCAGCGAGACGTTTAACTCGCGGGGTCAGTCCCCTAGTGGGACTATGTCGCGGCCGACCCAGCGCGGAGCTATGGCCTGCACGCGCTCGTAGGCTGAACTGGGGTGACCACCGGATCTCAACATCCAGCCCGTCGCCCAGTTCAGCTTTCTTGCTTGAAGATCTCACAGGAACACTGGAGAAAAAAAGCTGTCTAAAAAATCTTTTTAAGAAAAAAATCTTGCCAGGACCGAAGATCCCAGCAAGGTATCTAGGTCCTTACTCCTGACTAGACAGAAAAAAACTGATTTGCTGTGGCGGAGAGAGAGAGGATATACTCTCGGGGACTGCCCCTGGGGTGTGGCCAGAGCATTTTTATTTCCTGTCTAGTCCTGCTCCTGTGGAGGCAACATAACCCGAAGGTGCTGTATCACCGAGGACTACGTCTGTCAATGAGCGATAGAGAAATTACCTTTTTAAAGATATTCTAATTTTATGAGATGCACCTGTATATCCTAACCCTTGATCAGGGCCACAGTTCTGATGTATGCAGTCCTATAGATGAGGAATTACTAAATAGACATACCTATAGACCTACCATATACACTCCATGGTCTGTTGGGCTCCTGTATGTGCTTCAGTGCCCACCCGGTGATCAGTTGTGCATGGGTGCTGTGGCGCTGAGATATTTGTTGTGATGTTTTCATTTGTCCTGATGAAGCTGTTCTGGGAAAACACGTTGATACGAGGACCTGTGATCAACTATATTATCTATAAAATACTGTCAACAATCATTGTTGTGTCACATCTATATGGTTCATTTCAGCCATTAGCACACTGATACCATTGTTTTTAATTGAGATACGTGTGTGTGTTCTATTCTCTTTTTAATGGTATGTACAACATCATTTCATAATTTTTAGATATGATTCAGAGCCGATTCACACTAATCCGACTCAAAGTCGCCCCCAACTTTGGGCGACTTTGCAGTCGCCCATGCAGCACGACTTCATCGCGGCTTACAAACGACTTTTCATAATAGGCACACGCACTGAGGACATGCTGCAGGATTATTGTCGCCCAGCATCTTTATGAGTATTTGAGTCAATATACGTGCTACCTGCCTCATGTTTGATACATAATTGCAGGCTTATTGCTGCCCAGCGCCTATCTGTGATCTACAGCAGTTGTGACCTGCCATATATATCATATATGCGATTTGCAGCTTTTGATACATAGGATTTTATGTTACCTTGCCTCCCAGGATGCTCCTGTATATTCCGGTCGTATGCCATTATTACAGTATATGAAGTAGTCTATTGGCCCTGATCATGGACACGAATATGCACCTCTATATGTTCTTCCACTGAAGTTTTAGAATTACTTCGCTGGGCAAGCGTATAATACTCTTATCAACATTGATTTTGGATTAGTATTATCTTCTTGCTTGTTGTTCTGCCTGCCACCGCCTGAATCGCATCTGAGATATCGGTCTGTCTTGGTCTCTCTGGCCCTGAGGAAGCCTTGTGCGAAACGCGTCGGCTTGCTGGGGACCCTAAGACCGTGTTCCAACAGAGACCTCACGTCATCATCTGATAGAAGTTATCAGCATTCCCGTATTGGGAAGTATTTCTACAATGTGATTCTACATTTGTGATGCTTTTTACTGTATATATGGGAATTGTTCCCATGTACTTTAAATATGTACAATAAAATTATTTTTTAATACATTGTGTTGGTACGGATCCTTTTCCTCCCGTTTAGCCTGTAAAGCCCCATCTTTTCTATTTTTTGGCATATATCTATATATAGGGGTATTGGCTGTGTTTACACGGATATTTTCATAATAGAAGTCAATGCAAGTCGCTCCGACTTCGCCCAAAAATAGTGCAGGAACCTTTTTCTAAGTCGGAGCGACTTGAGTCGCTCTGATTAGAACGGTTCCATTACACAGCATGGAGCGCTACTTGTCAGGCGACCAAGTCGGATTAGTGTGAACCGGCTCTCATACTCTCCATGTTTGGCCTATATAGTCCGATTTTCCCCCTTTTTTTTCTTTTTTACATTTCATAAAAAGAACATCATACCAACAGTCAGACATGGTGGGGGTAGTGTGATGGTCTGGGGCTGCTTTGCATCTTCAGGACCTGGACGACTTGCCATAATTGATGGAACAATGAATTCTGCGCTCTACCAGAAAATCCTGAAGGAGAATGTTCGGCCATCAGTTCCTGATCCCAAGCGTACTTGGGTTATGCAGCAGGACAATGATTCGAAACACACCAGCAAGTCCACCTCTGAATGGCTCAAAAAAATAAATAAATAAAATTAAGGTTTTGGAGTGGCCTAGTCAAAGTCCGGACTTAAATCCAATTGAAATGCTGTGGAATGACCTTAAACAGGCCTTTCATGCTGGAAAACCCTCCAATGTGTCTGAATTAAACCAATTCTGTAAAAAAGAGTGGGCCAAAATTCCTCCACAGCGCTTAAAAAGACTCATTGCCAATTATCGCAAGCACTTGATTGCAGTTATTGCCACCAAGGGTGGCACAACCAGTTATTAGGTTTAGGGGGCAATTACTTTTTCACAAAGGGCCAGGCAGGTTTGGACAGATTTTTTCCCTTAATAAATTAAATCATCATTTAAAAACTACATATAATGCAGTATTTTAGAAGCATTTTCTTTTTTTTGTTAATGCCAGAAAACTTTGAAAAATGCTAAGCGGTATTTTACCACATTTCTTAAAGCGGTAGATACCGCTACGTGAATGGAGCCCTTCATGATTTCTAATGAAAATCATTTTTGTAAACCTTTTTTCTATGTGGTCATGCGACTACAAGCTTGGCCACTCTGTTCAATGTGGAGTGCCAGACAGTGGTGCGGAATCCATAAGGGTCCTGGTATCATTCCGCCGCAGTTCTTGGATCCCAGACGGCCAGAAAAAAGATGTCTGAGGGAGGAATGAGCCAGAAAAACAAAACAAAAACGTAGTATATTGCAGCTTAAGGCTCCTTTCACACGGCCGCTCCGTGTGAAAGGTCCGCTGCGGGACTTTTTTTTTCCACGGAGCGGATGACATTTCTGTCATCCGCTCCGTGTGCCCGCATATCATCCCATCCGTTTGCGGATGATATGCGGACATAATGTATGTCTATGGCACTGCGGATGTCAGCGGATGACACCGCTGACATCCGATTTTCCTTCCTTTCCATTTTTTACACGGAAGGAAAAAATAGGGTTCTGTTCCGTTCGTAAAAACGGAACAGAACTGACAGGAGGAAAATCGGGTGTCAGCGGATGGTATTCTGCTGACACCCGCAGTGCCATTCACTTACATTATGTCCGCAAATCATCCGCAAACGGATTGGATGATTTGCGGACACACGGAGCGGCCGTGTGAAAGGACCCTAACAATCAGATGTGGTGGCTGTATTAGTTTTCTTTTTATAGTCTTTTTTTCCCTCTGTTTTCACCTGGTGATCTGGCCAATAACACATCTCCTGTATTATAGTGCCCCCACTCTGGATGAAGGAGCACAGGGGGCATGTTGGATGGACTTGCAGATTTAGATACAATAACAAATTGATGCCAAACTCAAGCTCACACTTTATTCAGTTACAGCAGCCCTCAAAATTTCCACTCGCCTGCTCGTATTTGGCGAGTGGAATTTATTTGAGGGCGACTGTTTCAGCTTGGCTTAGGTGGTGGCGTATACGCTCGGCTTGGCTAGAGTGGGGGCGGGTCTGCTCGGCTTTAGACAAGCCGCATGAGCCACCTCCCGAGTCATCTCTATGGAGCGCTCTGTGAGCCACGCTGCATGCTGGGAAGTGTAGTTTCCAGCACAGCTGGTGGCAGATCCGCTCGGCTTGGCTAGAGTGGGGGGCGGGTCTGCTTGGTCTTAGACAAGCCGCACAAGCCGCCTCCCCAGTCATCTCTATGGAGCGCTCTGTGAGCCGCGCTGCACGCTGGGAAGTGTAGTTTCCAGCACAGCCCCGTGGATTCTCTTCTCACTGACATTCCGGACTTGAGGCGGCAGAGAAAATGTGCGTCCCAGGGCAACGAGGAGGAGGAAGAAGAGTCGGCAGCGAGAGAGACTTCGGGTAACAGCCTACATGCAATGCAACATGCATAGAATTAGAAAACAATAATGTGTGCAGCGCTAAAACCCCTCATACAGACAAAAAAGATTTTCTTTTTTTCGGAAAAGGCACGATGTTCCAATAGTTATGAGCAAATTTTGACTATAGCACACATGTGGATCTAAATTTTATTATAAACAATTAAAGTGACCGTGCATGTGTGACAATAGTGAAAAAAACATGAAATACTGTATGTAAACATAAAAAAAAGTCAATAGGTATTGCGAACGGCTTAAAACATCCCAGTGCCAGGTTCCAAAATGGCCCTTTTGGAACCTGGCACTGGGATGTTTTAAGCCGTTTGTGGAGTATACGTTGGCACACCTCAACCCTGCAGTCTGTATGTAGCGCATATTTACTTAACAAGGCAGTAATGATATGTACAGTGCCTATAGTAGCCAATCGTATTATATCCTTATTTTATTTATCACAGTCAAATTAATGAAATATACTTTATATTATTAATGTTAAAGTTGTTGTTAATATTTATTTTTGTAACCTAATTCTGCATACAACATTTAACAGTGTTACTTAATGAGATAATTTAAGAGGGCGTGTTTAGGGGTGGAACAATAGGCGGGGCAGGGTAAGGTTGGGTGGGGCAACTGGTGGCGAGTAACTCTTAAGGCCTGGCTAGTAGCTCAGGACTTGAAATTTTGAGCCCTGGTCTAGGGTACCATTAAAGTTCTCTTGAGCACTGATTCAGTTATGCTGACATCACATATGATACAGAACCGACGGTTGGCGCCGTGGGCCCGTCCACAACTAGTAGTATTGTAAGGAAAGGGAGAGCACCAGTTGCTGGGGGAGCGAGGAGTAAGGCAAGTAAAAATGCTTTTTTTTTTTTTTTTTTTTTTTTTATTGAATTTTTTGTTAAAAGCAACAAAAAAGTACATCCACAAAAAATAATAAATAAATAACTTAAAACAAAAATAGCATTCAGTGGTGTATACAGTAGGCACAAAGTGAAGGTGGATTACTCAGCACAAGAAACATGGTGGGAGGAATACAAAAAAAATGAAAATTTAATCCTCACAGTGTGGGGGGAGCCCCACTACACGGTTAGTTTTGACATTTCCCTCCCCCCGGAGTTCTGCTTTAAAGTGAATCTACACTCCATTTTAAACTTTTAACAACTATCATTGCTCACGAAGCGCGTTTTCACCAGCCACTGGGGTAATCAATCTAATAGCGGGTATCTTGTAGATTGATTGGTGAAGGGTTAGATCTTGATTTGCGATCTGTGTCCCTGCTGGGTAGAGTCACCCTATTTATCCTGGTGACCATTGTCATCAAGACAGTAAGTGATGGGAAACCAGGATCACCTGACTAATGGCACTTTTCCACTGCAAGTACCGGCTCGGCTCCACTCGGCCCTGCTTGGCTCGGTTTGGTTTTCCACTGCATGGTACGGTTTGGTACGGTTTGCTTTTCCACTAAAGTAGTAAGTGGGTGGGATAACAATGATTCTCTGACCAATCAGTGGCTAGTAGTGACAAACAGTCAAGGCTGCATGCAAAGGATTGTGGGATATGGTACCGGTACGGCCCTCTTGGAACCACAACCGAGGTGGTACCATTTAAGCAAGCCGTACCGTTCGGTTCCATGTAGTGGAAAAGCGCCGCCGTACCGTACCGAACCGTTCCAACACCATACCATGTGGTGGAAAAGCACAAAAGCGAGCCGAGCCGTTCGGTTCCATGCAGTGGAAAAGCGCCATAAGAGGTGAGGGGAAATTGTCCAATGGGGGACACCTGTTTTGGTGACAACTGTCTGTAAGATGTATTCCCCTCCGAGATTTCCCCTTACTTTCTGTTGCATCTTGAGGAAAGGAAGGGCAATTCTCCCCAATAGGACACAGACAACCCAAAAAAAAAAAAAGGGGGGGGGTGGGGAGGTTTACCCTCTACTCTTCTTCCAATTCTAAAAAATTTAAAATTTTAGATGTACATGCACTTTAAAACAAAACTTTACCATTTTTAGAACAAAATACAGTTTTATGTTAAATGAGAGTGTGCGATTGTTCTAGAACTTTCAAGTACATTTCCAAATATTTATTTATTTATTCTTTTGAAGTAGGAAGGGTTGGAACCACTGCCAGTTTTTTTTTTTTTTGTTTTTTCCGGATAACCATTGGGGGAAATTTCTCCTCATTTCCTGTCCTAGTGACTCAACTGACTGCAACCAGAGTACAGACCACAATAAGAAAAAAAACTTTTTTTTTTTTTGTGGTCTGTATTCTACTTAACCCCCCCCCCCATTTTGATTCCAGTGAGTTGGATAACCAGGACAGGAGGTGAGGGCGGAGTTTCCCCCAAGAGGTTAAAACAGTTTAAAACAAAAAAAAAAAAAACCTGGCACTGGTTCCAACCCTTCCTACTATAATCCAAAAAATAAATAAATAAAAACATTTCCACACTGCCAGTTTTCCTTTTTGTTTCTTGACTGGGCAACCATTGGGGGGAAATTTCCCCTCACTTCCTGTCCTAGACCCAACTCACTGGAACCAAAAGTAAGGGTAAGTAGAGTACAGACCACAATAAAAACCTGATCAGAGGTTCTAACCCTTTCACACTTTATAAAAAAAAAAAAGAAAAACAAAAGCTGGACAAGTTGGCTGAAGTTAAACTTTACTAGCAGTTCCACCTTTAATCTGTGACCTCCAAATGCATAATGAAACGTTTTTGTGGCTCCACTTGAGGTTCAAATTTGCAAACTCTCTTATATAGCCATCAATGAATGACCCCCCCCCCCCCCCAAAAAAAAAAAAAAAAAAAAAAAAAAAAAAATGCACATAAAGTCAATATTTAATTTACAGCAGCACTTTCATTTCATAACCCCAGTATCCTGACATGCAAATATTACACAAAAACTTCAAGTTTGTGCAATTTGCCGTTAAAACATCTCCCAAAATAATCACAAATACAGAAACAGCCGAAAACTTGGTTCCCTTCTTCTGGCGAATGAGCATCCTGATGCGCAAATGTGTTCAGAATGCAAAATGGAGGTGGCAGAGCATGCAGAGAGCTTGCCTTAAAAAAAAAAAAAAAAAAAAAACTGTAGCTGAAAATGGTTTTGATGATAACCACGATGCCATAGAATCTTGGCACCACTTTTTCCAAAAAAACAAAACAAAAAAACAAATGGCAGTCCAACCTAGAACTTGACACCTTCAGGTTTGATGTCCATCAGACAGTGGAATGCCCCAGTTTGTTGGCTTGAGGTCCAGTTCACATGATGGAGCATTTCCCTTTGAGCTTTTCCTTCTTCTTTTGCTGTTTGGACTTCTTCCCACCCACCTGAAGACTTACAGTTCGTCTCTTCTCCAAGTTTAAAAGTTCTTGGAACAGCTCCTGTACATTGTAGTTAAGCTTGGCCGAGGTTTCCATGAAAGAGCACTTCCACTTGTTGGCCAAACTCTCCCCTTCGCTGGTCTGGACCTCCCGTAGAGCCTCATCACTCTTGTTTCCGACCAGCATGATGGGAATGTTCTGAGTGTCTCCTTTGATGTGGCAGATCTGTTCGTAGATTGGCTGAAGCTCTGCCATGGACTGCTTACTGCTAACCGAGTAGACCAGGATGAAAGCGTGGCCTTTGGAGATGGACAACCGCTGCATGGCTGGGAACTGGTGGCTCCCCGTCGTGTCGGTGATCTGCAGCGTGCAGATGTTCTTATCGCAGCTGATGACCTGTCTGTAGGTATCTTCGATAGTCGGGATGTAGGTCTCTCTGAAAGTCCCTCTAACAAATCTGAGCACCAGAGAACTTTTCCCGACTCCCGCCGCCCCAAACACCACCACCCGATAGTCGTTGCTTTGTTCCGGCATCTTTCCTTTCGAGGATCTTGTGTTACGGGCTCAGAAGGATTCCGTCTTGAATGCAAGGGCAAGGAGAAATTACATGCCGGGATGGAGCAGGCACCTGTTGAGGAAATATTAAAAAAAGACAAAAAACATTTCAGTGCCGTGCAAACACTTTGTTCGAGTCCAACAAAAATACAAGCTACGGTATAATTGTTAGTGCATCAGTTGCAGAACGTTATTGTTGCTGGATATTGTCGCTACGTCAGGATCCCCAAGCTGGCAGTAGGCTACAAAGTGCTAGGAAGTGCCGGAGCCAGGATGATACTGGTCCAGATAACGACCTAACTGCATCATTCTGGCTCTCGGTCAGAGCATCACTTTATGGGATGGACACGATAAGATACACACATATATCCATATATACACTCACACGCTCACACCTTACCTTGCCTGAGCACTCCGCTTTGTTTCAGCCCTTCCTGCGGTCTGATTACTATGTCGCTCTCAGACGGCTCAGCTGCAGATGAAATCAGAAGCTCCCTCCCTTTTTTTTTTTTTTTGTATTATTGGTTTTGAATGCTGCCTTCAAGATTAGATTATTTTGCCATCTAGTGGATGTACCAGACTTTTTTTCCTCTATCCTTTTACATCTAGCCCATCCTTTGCATTTGATAACTGGTACGTAGCAGAGTTTATGAGCCATTAAAGCTGGTCACTATACAAAGAGCATCTGCTGTCCTGATCAGGGATGACTTAGGCTCCATGTACACGGGACGTTGTTAAAAGTCCCTTTGAATGCTGGAATTTTTAGGACGTCTGAAACGTCCGTTCGGTCGCGTTTTTTGCTTTTAGAACCGTTCCTAGAGGCCAAAAAAATTATTCCCCTTTAAAATGGAAAAACGCGAACACTAAACGCGGGTCATGGCGTTCAGACGCGTTTGTAACGCCGGGAAACACACGTTCGAACGCAAATAATTGCGTTCTAAAAAAAGTCCCTGAACGCAGCTGCCTGCAAATGACTGTAAACGACCCTGTGTACATGGACAGATAAGATAAAATGTAGATGGGTTCAGGGGCTTCTGAAAAAAACGCCCAACTGCTCCTAAACGGCCATTTCCAGCGTCCCGTGTACATGGAGCCTTACAGTGCTTTGAAAAAGTATTCACACCCCTTGAAATTGAGACAAGGAGGATAACCCCAATTGTTTGAGACTGTGAATGCCACTAAACACTAAGAAAAATGTACAACTGAGTAGTAAAATAATCAAAACCTTATTTATACACACAAGAAAAAAGATAAGTATGCGAAAAGTTAATGATACAACCAGTTACAACTGGGCATACATAACAGGTTAAAATTGCATGCAAAAACAGACCATCCTCAGCATAGAAGACTCTCAGGTACAGATGGTGAGGAGAAACGGACAGGACCCTACGCGTTTCGGTTGAATACCCTTCTTCAGGGGTCAAACAAAGTTCAGAACACGAATTGTGCCCTAGGGAGTCTTCGTATAGGGAGAGATGGGCTGTAAATTAAAGCGGAGTCCCACCCTGGATTTTTTTTTTTTTTAATACCCCCGGGACAGTCAGGGCTAGTACATTCCACAATGGCTAGCCTCTGATCTGTCCCGGGTTGCACTTACCTGCAAGACGAAATACTTACCTTGCAAACGTCTTGTCCAGCGCTGCCATCTCAGATGTGGGCAGCTTGAAGCCAGCGCGTCCCCTTCGGTGTCTTCTTCCGCCTTCTGTGGTCCCACGATGCTCTGCGCCGGCCCCGACGTCACTTCCGGGTCGCGCGCGTCACCCCTCCACAGCTTCTGGGCATGCCCAGAAGCTGTTTAGAAGGGGATGGCGCGCGCGACCCGGAACTGACGTCGGGGCCGGTGCAGGCGCAATGATTCCTGGGAGCTATGACGTCCAGCTCCCAGGAATCATTGCAGAGCCAGGAAGTGACGACGGGCCGCGGCCGAGGAAGGAGGAAGAAGGAAGTAAGGTAAGTATATTTTCTTCGCTACGAGGTAAGTAAAAAAAAAAAAAATATGCGATTATCCATTTCTTTTTCAGGTGACCCGGAGCGAGAAGATGGAGGTAAGTATAAAAATAGGGTGGAACTCCACTTTAAAACGGTAAGTATACCGATGAGGAGGAACTGCCTGGTTTCCAATAACCATAATCTAATGGGTAAGTAAATAGAAGAGTAAAGAATGGCGTACGTGCTGAGAGCCCATGAGCGCCACAATGATCCAGAAGAGGTCCTTACACAGGTGTATAAGCAGGTATTGTGTACCTGTTATAGGTGAGTATTTGCATGGCTAGAGGTCATGCGGTGTAGGATGCAAGTATCAATCCGGTATATAAAGTATTTCAGAGTATGGAGGTCTGTAACCTCGTACTGGAAGTGGCACCCCTTGAAATTTTCCACATTTTTGTCATGTTACAACCAAAAATGTAAATGTATTTTATTGGGATTTTATGTGATAGACCAGTGATGGTGAACCTTGGCACCGCAGATGTTTTGGAACTACATTTTCCATGATGCTCATGCACTCTGCAGTATAGTTGAGCATCATGGAAAATGTAGTTCCAAAACATCTGGGGTGTCAAGGTTAACCATCACTGTGATAGACCCAACACAAAGTGGCACATAATTGTGAAGTGGAAGGAAAATGATAAATGGTTTTTAAAATGTTTTTAAAATAAATGTGAAAAGTGTAGCGTGCGTTTGTATTCACCCCCCAAGTCAATACTTTGTAGAACTGCCTTTCACTGCAATTACAGCTGCAAGTCTTTTTGGGGATGTCTCTACCAGCTTTACACTTCTAGAAAGTGACATTTTTACCCATTCTTCTTTGCAGATGTAGCACTGCCCCCTAGAGAACAGCTGAGAATTACACTTTCTGGATTCCCCTGGGTTACCCTTAGCAACTGACAGCAGATAGCAACTGACAGCAGATAAACAGCAATGAAAGTTCTTGGGTCAGTCAATAATCAATCGAGGGGGTGTTGGTTTTGTAGTTTTATTGAGAACTTTGATAGGAGAAGGGATGAGTGGGATACTCCCAACTGACAACTATTCACAATGGTGAGGACAACTGACTATAGAATCCGGCAAGGCCGCTGCTTCATCCTGCCACTGAAGTGAAGATAGATCAAATGTTCGTGCTTAAATTACTCTTCAGAGCTCTAACTTGGCACCCCCTTTCCTGTGTGTGCTGACAACCCGTCCACTGGAGTGGTTCCCTTCCTGGGCAGACCCCAGGCAAGCTTCCCGATACTCAAGGACACTGTTTTTCCCAAGGTTGCTCTGCCTCCAACTCCACTCGTCAGCTTTCATGGACCTCCTGGCTCAGCTCCACACTCCTGGCTCACAAGGCCGACCGCCTGTGACCACCATCCACAGCAGCAGCAGGAGAGACAAACGTCACCCTCCTTCTGGGACCTGGCTTCCCGCCCAAAGACACCCTGTCATATGTGCCCTTGGATTTTATAGCCTATCCCAGGATGCACCACTGTCTGTGCCAACACACTGGGACAGCTACAAAAGAATGTGTGTCACTGGCTGGGTTTCTTCCACTGTCCAACAGGCCTCCCTATTGGACAGTGGGGAAACTCCCTCAGACTAGATGAATCACGCATGGACACATGTAACAGGCATAATTAATAATCAGGCTCCCCTGATAAGTAGACAGAGCAAACTAGATTTCATCTGCCTAGCACCTATCTAGGAGGGTGCTACACAGAGCTTCTTATAACCTAACCCTGTTTTAAAACTTCTCCACAACTTTATTCCTGACCTGTCTGGTGTGTTCCTAAGGTTCTCAAACACCTGTAAAGCCCCGTACACACGATAAGAAAATCTGAAGGGAAATTTCGTCCGACGACCGATCTGCTGATTTTTTCAGATTGTTAGTATGGTGCTTTCGACAGCCAACTCCCGACTTTTCGGCTGACAAACTCCTGATGTGTAGGCTATAAAATTTTTGGTGTCCGTAATACAACGTCCGATTTTCGTCTCATTAGTACAGATTTCGTCGGAAAAAAACTTAAGAGCAAGACTAGGCATGCTCAGAGACGAAAGAACACATACAAAACAATCCAACACATGACATCGCTTCTGAAGTAGAATTCTGTCGTACGGGAAAATTCGTATGAAAATAACCTCTTCACTTTCCACATCAGACTAGCATGCCACAAAAAACAGACAACAGATCGTTCGATAATCTGATCGCGTGTACGGGGCTTTAGAGTCTGAAAAAGACTTGAGACTGGGGCGGAGGTTCACCTTCCACCAGGACAACGACCCTAAACATACAGCCAGAGCTACAATGGAATGGTTTACATCAAAGCATATTCATGTGTTCGAATGACCCAGTCACAGTCCAGACCTAAATCCAATTGAGAATCTGTGGCAAGACCTGAAAATTGCTGTTCACAGACGCTCTTCATCCAATCTGACAGAGCTTGAGCTATTTTGCAAAGAAGAATGGGCAAAAATTTCACTCTAGATGTAAAAAGCTGGTAGAGACATCCCAAAAAAGACTTACAGCTGTAATTGCAGGGAATGGTGGTTCTACAAAGTATTGACTCAGGGGGGTGAATACAAATGCACGCCACATTGTTTTGAAAACCATTTATCATTTTCCTTCCACTTCACAATGAGGTGCCACTTTGTGTCGGTCTATCACATAAAATACCAAAAAAAATACATTTACGTTTTTAGTTGTAACGTGACAAAATGTGGAAAAAATTTTCAAGACACTGTAAATTGAGAGTTCTACTTCCCCTCAAAGTTCGGTGAAAGAAAAATCAGAAGATTTTGGCATAATGCAATGGAGTTAATAAATGCAAATTTTTTATTTTTTTTTTTCAAAAAGTTGAACTTTAGTTAACCACTTCGGGACCAGAAGGTTTTACCCCCTTAATGACCAGGCCATTTTTTGCAATACGGCACTGCGTTACTTTAACTGACAATTGCGCAGTCATGCGACGCTCTACCCAAATAAAATTGCCCATTTTCCCACAAATATAGATTTCTTTTGGTGGTATTTGATCACCTCTGCGCTATAAACAAAAAAAAAAAACAAAAAAAAAAAAAAAAAAGGAGCGACAATTCTGGGAAAAAAAAAAAATTATATATATATATTTATATATTACTTAAAAATCTAATTTTCTTTCATCAATTATAGGCCAATATGTATTTTGCTACGTTTTTGGTAAAAAAAAAAAAGCAAAATCCCAATAAGTGTATATTGATTGGTTTGTGCAAAAGTTATCGCGTCTACAAACTAGGCATTTCTATTTATTTTTTTTACTAGTAATGGCGGCGTTTAGCAATTTTTAGCGGCACTGCGACATTGCAGTGGACAGATCAGAAACCTAACTGACATTTTTGACACTTTGGGGGGGGGGGGGGGGGGGGCAGTGACATTACTACAGTAATCAGTGCTAATAAATATGCACGGTTACTGTGATAATGACACTGGCAGGGAAGGGGTTAACACCAGGGGCGATCAAAGGGTTGAATGTGTCCCTGGGGGTGTTTTCTAACTGTGTGGGGGGATGGACTTGCTGCATGAACACAGAGACATGTGTTCCTAAATAGGAGGAACACAGGATCCCTGTGTTCATCACTGACAGAACAGCGGTCTGCTGTGTTTATATCGGCAGACTGCTGTTCTGTCTCCACAGGGAGCGATCATGGGTGCCTGGCGGACATCGCGTCCGCCGGACCCGCTGATTGGCTCCTCCTGTGGCCAAGTGGCGCCTCCCCCCCCCCCCCCCCCCCCGTGGTGCTCGCTCCCCTACTAGTGATGTACAGGTACGTAATTTCATGGGACAGAGCCGACCTGCCACAGTATAAATACGGCGACTGTTTGGCAAGTGGTTAAAATGGGCCTCTGAAGCTCTTGCCAATTGCCATAATGTTTAAGTACATGCCTTCTGGAGGGACCTCTCCAGCAAACCTACATCCTTGCTGACCCCCTCGTCACTTCGTTGTTGTCCTCTTTTGGGTCTGGAGTCTTCTGCACTGTCCAGCCACAGAGGACAGGCGGGGCAGCTGTTAAAAATGACGGGGTCCCATACAGCCTACGTGTCAGGGCCCCCCTCCAAAAAAATATGAAATGATGGTTTTACTAAACGCTACAGCCACAATGCTATGCTTTGCAGCCATGGCAGAAATTACAGCCCCCCCCAATTGAACAAGGCCCACTCAAGTGAATAGGGCTGCTCTGCAAGGGTCCCGTAACCCTGAAAAAGGAGTTAAAGCCGGAAGCTCTGCAGGAGAATCCACAAGTATCAGCAATAAGCAGTACAGCCAGCCCTCCTGTTTGGCAGGTGCCCAGGCTCCCCTTTTGAACTGATGGGGCTTGGGCCCAGTTCAGGAGGGTGGGCTGTACTGCCTTATCAGTGGCCCACAGGATTTACTTTGTCCCATTGCACAACTCTTATGCCCCGTACACACATGCAGATTATCTGCAGACTTACCTTTTCCATGTAGTGCAAGGACCTGCCGGATTGCATACAAATTGAAAGTGTTTAGGTTTGACCTCATATTATATGGTTTTGGTAAGTCTGCAGACAAAAGTCTGCAGATAATCTGCACGTGTGTATGGGGCATTACACCTTGGTGTGTATGCCTGACAGTTCATGTAAAAAAAAAAAAAATGTAAACAATTAACAGGCCATCTATCTTCCCCTGGTTTTCCTTCTGGATTCACACTCCCTGGCAGTTTGAATAGCTGGGTCACAATGATGTCACTCTCACGCATGCACAAGGGAGTCATAACAACAGCACAGCGTTCTCTGCATTAACCACTTGCCGACCACCCTATAGCAGTTTTACTGCTACAGGGCAGCTGCACAGAAATATATATATATATATATATATATATATATATATATATATATATATATATATATATATATATATATATATATATATATATATATATATACATATACACACACACACACATACACACACACACACAATCCTGCACGTCCAGATTGTGGGCGCGAGTATGCGCTGCCAGCGGCCCGCTCCCGCTTTAGTTCTACATAGCCGATCAGCGGGTCCCGCTGACTCTATGTCCCAGCACCCGCTGATCATTTAGTACACAGCCAGAACAGCAATCTGTCTATGTAAACAAGGCAGATCGTTCTGTCAGTACAGAAGGCATGGATCCTGTGTTTCTGCAAAGCACCTTCCACTAGTAAAAGCATCTCCCACATTACACTAAAACCCAGGCTAGACACATATTTACCCCTCATTAGTACAGTGACAGTGCATATTTTTAGCACTGATCACTGTATTAGGGTCACTGGTTCCCAAAAAGTGTCAGTTAGTGTCCGATCTGTCTGCAGCAATATCGCAGTCCCACTATAAGTCGCTTTAGGTTAATTTTGTATAGAGTAGAAGGGGATTGAAACACCATCATCCGATATTTTTCTTTTTTTTGCCATCTCCCATTTGCCATGTCCCATTGGGAAGAAAGTAACTTTCACTTCCTGTTCAGCCCCAGTGACAAGGGCCACCAGAATAAATAGAAGCTCAACAGGGGTGAAAATCCTTCCTTACTTTAGCTAAAACAAAAAAAAAAGTCCAAGTGACTCATCTCTGTTGGATAAGGCTCAAATGCTCATAGCTTTGGAATAGGACTGCCCTCCCAAAAGAATGGAAGTCTCACAAAGAGGGGGGTTCCATATCAAAACCCATAGATTTGGAATGTTGGAATGGGAAGAGTGTGGTAGAAGTGCACTCACCAGATCTGACATTTCACAGACTGGCTTTCTAGAATGTTTTCAGGCTATAAAAAGCATGATGATTGTAAGGAAGCAGGTGGGAAATTGAGCTCTTAAACCTTTCTTGGAAATAGGACTTCATTTTCTGAATCCTTTGACAGTTCTAAGAAATCCCTGTGGCATCTGAAGGCTGATTTACACATTCATAAATAATAAAGTCCTCATCTCTGCTGACACTGCAGTAACGGGCCAAGCAGAGAAATTTCACAAGGGATTCCACGTTTTTGCTTACCCCCCCCCCCCCCCAGCCACTCTACTGCAACGAATCTCCTCCAAATTCATAGCTGGACATTGAACTAGTGCAGCTTACACTAATGCTCATGGTAGCTAAGCGCAAGAGGGCCCATTGGGGGTACAGGCAAAGGAAGAATCAGAACCTCTGATCTGAATGGGGGGCAACCAACTATAACCATTTTATAGTAGAGAGGGATTTCTATTGGCTAGAGGCAATTGGCAATGAAAATTGTGTCATTGTGTTGCATTGATGGCGAGTGTTCTTAAAAAAAAAAAAAAAATTTGTTTTTTTGGTCCCCCTTTTCACAGGCCCTTGTATCAGCTGCCTTGGCACCTCTCTGCATTTGATCACATGACATCTTAGCGCTGCAATGAAGTTGGTGAAGGAAGACTTGCCTCTGTCAGATGTTGGGATCACAGGTCTAAATGGGTAACAGGTAACTATATATTCTCATATGTGTCACCAGTACCAGGACAAGCACCCAAGGTTAGAATGCGGGAGTGCACCACCGCCCCCACTGTTAATGCATGCGATAGAATGTGTTTGGTAACCTATGTCCATTCTCTGCCCACTTGCTCCACTGTACCTAGAGCAGCTGGCCCTCCTGCCCACCCCTTGTTTCAGCCCTGTGTGTCACTGACTGCTAAGTGTCTGAAAAGTGAAGTATCTGCACTCAGGGCCATCAGATCAACATATCTTACTACTGGCTTGAGAGGGCAAATGCCCCTATGGCCAGTCCTTCCCTGTGTACACTGATTAATGACTCTGCAATGAAGTATCGCCACTCAGGGCCACCAGACCAACATTTTTAAGTAATGGCCTGGGAGGAAAAATGCATCCAAGTCTAGTCCTTTCCTGTGCACATTGATCAGAGTCAGATCGGTAAAGTATCTCCATTCAGGGCCCCCGTCCTAACATATCTTAAAAGTCCTGGCCCATGTCTTCCCTGTGTTCAATGAAGAATATCTGAGTGGGGAAATGTCTCTACTCAGGGCCACCAGCCTAATACATCTTCTCTATGTACACTGAACAATGTCTGAAGGACAAAGTATCTCTTTCAAGGCCACCAGCCCAACAAATCTTCTTAATACTTGCCCGGGAGGACAAATACCCCCATGGCGGTCCTTCTATGTGTACATTGAATAATGACTCAGCGATGAAGTATCTCCACTCAAGGCCACCAGACCAACATTTCTAAGTGCTGGCCTGGGAAGAAAAATGCATCCAAGTCTAGTCCTTTCCTGTGCACATTGATCAGAGTCTGAATGGTAAAGTATCTCCATTTATGGCCCCCATCCTAACATATCTTAAAAGTACTGGCCCAGCCCTTCCTTGTGTTCCCTGAAGAATATCTGAATGGGTAAATGTCTCTACTCTGGGCCACCAGCCTAACACATTTTCTCTATGTACACTGAGCAATGTCTGAAGGACAACGTATCTCTTTCAAGGCCACCAGGCCAACATATCTTCTTAGTACTTGCCTGGGAAGACAAATACCCCCATGGCCAGTCCTTCCTTGTGCACACTGATTAATGACTCAGTGATGAAGTATCTCCACTCAAGGCCACCAGACCAACATTTCTAAGTACTGGCCTGGGAGGAAAAATGCATCCATGCCTAGTCCTTTCCTGTGCACATTGATCAGTATTTTCTTACTACTGGCCCGGGAGGACAAATACCCCCATGCCCAGTCCTTCCTTGTGTACACTGATAATTGTCTGAATGATGAAGGTTCTTCATTCAAAACCACCAGCCCAGCATTTCTAATTAGTACTGGTGCAGGAGGACAAATGCCCCATGCCTAGTCCTTCCTGTATACGGGCGGGGGGGGGGGGGGGGGGGAGGAGGGCTCAGGCATCATTGGTGAAGAAGAGATGTAGGACTGTCCTATAACATGCTTTTGGAAACCACTCAAATTGAAGCAGAACTCTTGTGTAAACTGCTGAAAACAAAAGATGAACACATGCAAGTGAATTGTATTACCTGCTAAAATGTTTCTAACACTGTTCAACTAGTCTTGTGATTTACATACCTCTGCTACATTGCCAGGCAGGAAACACCTCTATTTACCAGGTTGATTCCTTTTCACAGAAGTTTCAACCCGGTAAATGCCACGCCACAATTTCATGCAGTGTGGCACCATTCGCCTCAATGGGTCATGTTTAGGGGCAGTACTGCCAGCTGAATGTGACAGGGGTGGATCATTTTTTTCTGCATCCGCAAAGCAAAGAGCTGTGGCCATAACATGTGTACAACCTCATCCGGCTGACTTTGCAGATTAGGAGGGAATGGGATGGTAAAAATGCAGCTCAACCACCTGGTTTAACATGAAAATACATGTCAAGTGGAAATCCTATTCTCCCATATGTGCCTGGTTTAAGTATTTCATTGTGATCAATTTCTATAGCTCTTTTCCCCCAGGGACCGCTTTATCTACTGTTGGAGGAGATAATGAGCTGACCATCTTGGGCACACTCTGTACACTATCATACTAGGGCCAATTTTACACAGGAGCCAATTAACCTATCAGCATTTCTTTGGAGTGTGGGAGGAAACCAGGGAGACCATGCAAAAGCCATGCTGATAGAGTCCTGACCGGGAGCTTGAACCGTGGACTCCAGTGGTGCATGGCAAAAATGCCAAACCCCCAACCCAGTTTAGTAGGAGAGAAACTCTACAGTATGTGCCCATTTACACCAACATGCAAATGGAACAGTGCAAATTAGTAATCGACCGATATCGTTTTTTGAAAGCCAATACCAATACCGATATTTTGGCCATTGAATATCGGTATCGGCCGATATTTTTGTACATTTAAAAAATTCTTTATTTTTTTTTTTCTTGACAGGTACTGTTGTGGAGGGATCTGGGGGTCTTAAGGACCCCAAAGCCCTCATTTGCACTTAAAAGCATTCAAAACGCCAAGTTTGGCTGTTTTGAATGCTGTAATTGTTTTGAATTTGGCGCCAGTACCCGGAAGTGATGTCATGACATCACTTCCGGGGTTTTTACATGGAGACCCGATCAAAACCGAATGCGGCTTTGATCGGGTCTTCAGCGGCCTTGCAGGCTGGTTGCCCGGGTCTCCCGGTGGGACGGGAGACCCAGGCGAGCCGCAGAAGGCGGCGGGAGGGGGACGTCCCCTCCCACTCCTTGTAATGACGCATCGGTTGTCATTACAAGACAGCCGACCGTCGGTTAGGGACGCCGGTACCGGGGTGATGCCTCTAGCTGCAGGCATCACTCTGGTACAAGCACTTTCCTGAAATATCGGTAACCTCAAGGGCCGATTCTGATATATCGGGGAAAGTGCATATCGGCCCTCGATATATCGGCTTTGCCGATAATCGGTCCATCCCTAGTGTAAATCGAGCCTCAATGTACTTAGGCTAGTATATGTACCTGAAGCTGCCATTATCTTAGCTTCCTGGAATTGCCTGCACAACCAGACTAAAACCTGGGATAAAAAGGGTCGATATGTCAAGCCAGGCTTCACTGCATTGCAGTTCTGTCAGTCTAACACTGGGAAACTTACTGTCAGGAGGAAAGAGCAGAGTTGAAACTTCAGCTGCTGCTCTTTTACGGTCTTTTAATCCAAGTATATCTTTAGCAATTTGCTTGGAGTTCTCAATAAAGGGAAAGAAGGGTCATTATGCCAAACCAGGCTTCGCTGCATTGCAGTGCGGTCAGTCTAACACTAGGGAACTCACTGACAGGAGGAAAGAGCAGAGTGAGGACTTCAGCAGTGCTGCTCTTTCACGGTCTAGATTTCAAATTAGTAGCGGTTTGCTTAGAGTTCTACTTTAAAGGTGAACCCTTTCTGAGAGGCGCATAGGTTAACTTTTTTTCTTTTTATTCTAAAAATAACAGTTGTCATTTTCAGAGATCAGCGATGGATGTCCCTGTGTTTCTCAGTTTATGTGCAAAGGCAACAAATAACAATTTTATGATGCAGTTGATCAGTAAATAGAGATACATCAAGCCAGGAAATGAGACAGCTGTCACCCTGATGTACTCTGCACACATCAAAGGGAATAGACAAAGGGCATCAGGACAGGACTGCGGCTTTTATATTTCTGTTGTTGCACCCCGGGTGACCGGCATAGGACACAAAGACCCCCAGCGGGTGTAATAAGCAGATCACAGCTGAGATCACACATGTGACACTGGAGCATCCCTCTAAGTGACAGCCAGGGCTTGCTCCATCCATGTGGTCCCCTTGCAGCCTAAAGGAGCATCCCTACTACCTAACCCAGCCATCCACCCACATCAAATCATGGCACCATGCAGCAGCACTTACCTGCACAGGTCAGTCAATCTGGAAATACAATCTGCAGGGTGTTACAGCATCCAACAAACACCCAAGGTGGGGCAGACCCATAGTGCAGCCATTGCGTGGGGGGAGCAAGAATTAAAAGACTCTGCTACATCCACTATACTTGATTCTGATCACCTAGCCAATGAGTCATTGGGAGTAGCACAGGCCAACCTGCCATTCTTCTGAGAAATGCCTCCTTCCCAGCACCTGCAGGCAGCAGTACTGAGTGGGTGTCAATGGCTGGATCCCCCCCATGTTTCATTCATATTTTCCACAAGTGGTACAGCCCATTCATGCAGCTGCAGAGGGAGAATGAGCTTTAACTAGATGGGTGCTGGAGGGGACTGGAGCATTGTGGAAGGGGAGGCTTTGCTGGCAGATGGCGGTATGCAGGGGTTAATGCAGCCCTGGAGCTGGTGGAAAACACAAGGCATGGGAGGTTCTGGAGGAGAAGCTGCTCACACAGACTGTTTGCTATTCATGTGTCATTACCAGCATGTGTTCATTGTGGAGGTAGTAAGACTGAGCCAGCCTCTGACACCTGTTCTGTGCAATGCAATCAGAGATGGAGCTGCACTGTGCTTCCAGTAACCTGAAGGTGACCTTCTCATGCCGGATAAACCCCCCAAAATCCCATGCTGGATAAACCCCCTGAAATCCCATGCCGGATAAACCCCGAAATCCCATGCTGGATACATTTCCAAAACCCCATGCTGGATAAACCCCCGAAATCCCATGCTGGATAAATTTCCAAAATCCCATGCCGAATAAACCCCCAAAATCCCATGCTGGATACATTTCCAAAATCCCATGCTGGATAAACCCCTGAAAATTCATTCTGGATACATTTCCAAAATCCCATGCTGGATAAACCCACCAAATTTCATGCTGCATGAACCCCTGAAAATCCATGCTGGATAAATTTCCCAAATCCCATGCTGCACGAACTCCCTAAATTTCATGCTTTAACTCCTGAAATATGTTGCAGGAACCCTGAAAGGTTCTCCTGTATAAACCCCTAAAATCTCATGCTGCATGAACCCCCAAAGTGTTATGTTGGATAATCACTCCCCCCCCAAATCTCATACTGGATTACCTCCCTTCCCCCCAAATGTCATTCTGCATGAACCCTGAAATCTCATGCTGCTTGTACCCCTGAAATCGCATTCTGGGTACAACACTCAAATCTCATACTGGATAAACCTCTGCAATCTTACGCTAGCTAGACCCCTAAAATCTCATGCTGGATAAACCACCGAAATATGCTGGAAAAATCCTCCATGCTCATATGCTGGATAAACCCCAGAAAGTTCTGCTGTATAAACCCCTGAAATTCAATGCTGCATGAACCCACAAAAAGTCATGATATAACCCAACCCCAAATCTCATGCTGTATGAACCCCGAAAGCTCATGCTGGATAAACTCCTGAAATCTCATGCTACTTGTACACCCTGAAATCTCATGCTGGATAAAACACCCAAATCTCATACTGGACAAACCCCTGAAATCTTAACCTAGATTGACACCCAAAATCTCATGCTGGAGGAACCCCAAAATCTCAAGCCGGATGATCCCCAGAAATTTCATTCTGGATAAAACACCCAAATCTCATACTGGATAAAACTCTGAAATCTTACGCTAGGCAGACCCTGGAATCCTTGAAAAGTTCTACTGTATAAACCCCTGAAATCTCATGCTGCAGGAACCCGAAAAATGTCATGCTTATTAACCACCATCTCTCATACTGGATATCTGTCTTCCCAAATGCTGTACGAACCCCCAAAATCTCATACTGGATGAATTACCCAAATCTCATACTGGATAAACCTGCAAAATTTTACACTAGACAGATCTCCAACATGAGTATCCATGTTGGAGGAACCCCTGAAATATCAATAAACTCTGTGAAATCTCATGCTCGAGGAACCCTGAAAAGTTCTGTTGTATAAAGGCCTGAAACCTCATGCTGCATGAACCCCAAAATGTCATGCTGAATAACCACCCTTTGTCATGCTGGATATCTCATGGTGTATGAACTTCTAAAATCTCATGCTGGATAAACCCCCAAATCTCATGCTGCATGTACTCCTAAAATCTCATGCTAGCTAAACTTCTAAAATCTTACACTAGATAGATCCCCAAAATCTCATGCTGGAGGAACCCCCCGAAATACCATGCTGGATAGACCCCAGAAATTTCATGTTTAATAAACCACCTTAATCCCATGAATGTTGTTCAAGGTACGTTCAATCTTGGACAACTCCTCCCACCCACTCCATAATACGCCGGTCAGTCTGCAGAGTATCATCAGTGACAGATTATTACAACCACAGAGCGACACAGGAAATCATTTTTACCTGTGGCCATCAAGTTATATACAGTAATACCTTGGTTTGAGAGTAACTTGGTTTGAGAGCGCTTTGCAAGACAAGCAAATTTTTTAAAAAGATTTTGACTTGATATACAAGCGATGTCTTGATATACAAGTAGCGTCACGTCACAACTGGGTATAAAAGAGAAGAGAGGAGCCTCTAAAGTTTAGCAATATGGTTACATTTAATGAAGGTTCAATATTTAGCAGCTCACATGGTTGATGATTAAAAGCGGCACATCTAAGTATGCAGGCATCCGGGATAAAGCTTTCCACATAGACTATCCTCCGCACTGTAATCTTCATCACACCGTTCCACGCTGCGCTCCAAAGTCTTACTTTCAGATCACTCTACTGCAGGGTAGTCTTCCCAATCACAATTGCAGACTGACATCGGTGAGAGCCAGTGGTTCAGCAGATGGTCTATGTGGACAGCTTTACCCCGGATGCCTGCATACTTAGATGTGCCTCTTTAATCATCAACCATGTGAGTTGCTAAATGTTGTACCTTCATTAAATGTCCCCATACTGCTACAATTAGAGGCGCCTCTCTTCTCTTTTATACTCTGTAGCTCCTGCTGGATTTTGCTTCCAATCCCCTTGTGGAGGCGCCATTTGCGGATGGCCATTTTATGGTTACACAACCTATTACATTGCTATAATCTTTGTATATAGACTATAAACTGAAGGATTTATGAATAAATAGTTGTGGAACGGATCATCTGAGTTTCCATTATTTCTTATGGGAAAATTCGCTTTGATATAAGAGTGCTTTGGATTACAAGCATGTTTCCGGAACGAATTATGCTCGCAATCCAAGGTTTTGCTGTATTTCTTCTCTGTGAGGGCTAGGTGAAGATTTAATTCTGGTGTATAATCAGAATTTTATTTTGTTTTTATAGTATGTTGGTATTATGTTAATTTAATATTTGGGGTAATGTTAGAGAAAGTGGTGTATTATTTGCATTTGGTAGTTTGATTTTCTGTTATTTTAATCTGTGGTATTTATTTAATATTGTATTTTAATTGTATGGATGGTTTATAAGACCCGGTTCACACCGGGGCGACTCAAAGTCACCCCGACTTTGAAGCCGCCCGTGCAACACGACTTTAATCGCGGCTTGCAAACGACTTCTCTAATAGAAGTCAATACAAGTCGCTCCGACTTCGCCCCAAAGTAGTGCAGGAACTTTATTCTAAGTCAGAGCGACTTTAGTTGCTCTGATTAGAACGGTTCCATTGCACAGAATGGAGCGCTACATGTCAGGTGACCAAGTCGCCTGACAAGTCGTGGCAGTGTGAACTGGCTCTTAGAGTGTAGTTTTAATTTGTTTTATTTGGAGCAAATGGCTGTTATTGGTAATTTTGTTATGTCTTTGTATCCTGTTCCGTTCATTGTTGTGATCTTGTGTTGACTTTGTTGAGTGTGGTTGTCGCAACAATTTCCCAATCTCCCTTTAATAAAGTATTCTGTAAACACTGGCGAGCGGCGAGATGTGGGGGGGGGGGTTGCTTCTAAAAGCGATGCATCGGCTAATGAGCCACTCGGACAGCTTTTATTAGAAAGACAGCCGCCCCTTAAAAGAAAATAATAAAAAAATACCGCGGTTGTGGCTGATATCTTCAGCCATATCCCCAGTAAACCACGTGTGTGTGTGTGTATGTATATATACAGTATCTCACAAAAGTGAGTACACCCCTTACATTTATGTATATATTTTATTCTATCTTTTCATGTGACAACACTGAAGAAATGACACTTTGCTACAATGTAAAGTGTACAGCTTGTATAACAGTGTAAATATGCTGTCCCCTCAAAATAACTCAACACACAGCCATTAATGTCTAAACCGCTGGCAACAAAAGCGAGTACACCCCTAAGTGAAAATGTCCAAATTGGGCCCAATTAGCCATTTTCCCTCCCCAGTGTCATGTGACTCATTAGTGTTACAAGGTCCCAGGTGTAAATGGGGAGCAGGTGTGTTAAATTTGGTGTTATCGCTCTCACTCTCTCATACTGGTCACTGGAAGTTCAACACTGCACCTCATGGCAAAGAACTCTCTGAGGATCTAAAAAAAAAAAGAATTATTGCTCTACATAAAGATGGCCTAGGCTGTAAGAAGATTGCCAAGACCCTGAAACTGAGCTGCAGCACAGTGGCCAAGACCATACAGCGGTTTAACAGGATAGGTTCCACTCAGAACAGGCCTCGCCATGGTTGACCAAAGAAGTTGAGTGCACGTGCTCAGCGTCATATCCAGAGGTTGTCTTTGGGAAATAGACATATGAGTGCTGCCAGCATTGCTGCAGAGGTTGAAGGGGTGGGGGGTCAGCCTGTCAGTGCTCAGACCATACGCCCCACACTGCATCAAATTGGTCTGCATGGCCGTCGTCCCAGAAGGAAGCCTCTTCTAAAGATGATGCACAAGAAAGCCCACAAAAAGTTTGCTGAAGACAAGCAGAATAAGGACATGGATTACTGGAACCATGTCCTGTGGTCTGATGAGACCAAAATTAACTTATTTGGTTCAATTGGTGTCAAGCGTGTGTGGCGGCAACCAGGTGAAGAATACAAAGACAAGTGTGTCTTGCCTACAGTCAAGCATGGTGGTGGGAGTGTCATGGTCTGGGGGTGCATGAGTGCTGCCGGCACTGGGGAGCTACAGTTCATTGAGGGAACCATGAATGCCAACATGTACTGTGACACTGATTATCCATATGGACTTTTTTTGTAGTTTTATAGACTGAGTTCATTATTTTTGATCATATGCACTATATGTTCACTAATTTTATGTTTTAGCGCTGCAACCTATTTTTTCACATGTACTGTGACATACTGAAGCAGAGCATGATCGCCTCCCTTCGGAGACTGGGCCGCAACATGAACCTTCAACGACTCGCGTTCCGCTCCCATTGTGATTGGACACAGCAGGAGCCAATCAGGGAGTCCGGCGGACGCAATGTCCACTGGGACCCACCGATTGTTCAGGAGAAAGGCAGAATGGTGGTCTGCCTATGTAAACAAGGCATATCGCTGTTCTGTGAGAGTGGAATGTGCTCATCCTGTATTCCTGCTAAGCAGGAACACGGATCTCTGTCTTCCTCCAGTCAAAGCACCTCCTCCACAGTAATCACTCCCAGGGAGCACAGTTAACCCTTTGATCGCCCCTGATGTTAACCCCTTTCCCTTCCAGTGTCAGTACAGTGACAGTGCATATTTTTAGCACTGATCACTGTACTAGTGTTACTGGTCCTCAAAAAGTGTCAGTAAGGTGTCTGCCACAAAATTGCATTCCCGCTATAGGACGCTGATCGCCGCCATTACTAGTAAATAAATAAATAAATAAAAATATCTCATAGTTTGAAGATGCTATAACTTTTGCACAAACTAATCAATATACACTTATTGGGATTTTTTTGCCAAAAAAATGTAGCAGAATACATATTGGCCTAAATTTATGAAGAAACCAAAATGGGAGAAAGGCGCTGTCCGGATGTTGGTGTTATCAGGATGCTGATAAACAAGCCGATGGATGTAAGAAACCATTTATTGGACAATTGCCAATGATAAAAAACAATTGAAGTCAATAAAAGCCAATGGAAGCCATTACTGTACCAGACCGGTATGCTCCGATAATGATGATCAGGAATGACTGCTGGGTCCACTGAGGGAAGTGTTGCCAAACCGCTGTGGATGGAGATGCTGGTCGGAAGAGCCATGTACAAGCGGGAGCCGAGTCAGGCTCGCCGGCGCTCACCGCGTGACGTCACCACGACTCAGAAGCACAGGGCAGAAGTCTCAAACCCAGAAGCATGAACCAGCCTGGAACGCATAAATTAGACGTTGCCGTGACAACGCGTTTTGCGCGCATGCGCTTCGTCAAGTCCCTTTTGGTTACATGTTGGACGGTCTTTAGTACCAACCCTGCCAGCTGCACCGATTTGGTTTGGGACCTTTCACAGTACAAGTGCCGCAGTGCTAGCGCTGGAACTTTTGTTGTTTTTTAAATGTTTTTATTAAATTTTGTCACATACGTGACAAATACAAAAATAAATAAATATAACATTACATTATGACAATGTGGAAAAATATTGGTTTACACAAGATTATAAAAAAAGTTTTGGTGTCTTCAGCTTGTATCTTACCCTTCTTTTCCTTTCCCCTTTTTCCTCTTTCCTCCCTCAAGAAAAAGTATTTTTAGTTTGGAAGTGTTCTATCTACTAAATGTATTTTATTTAGGGTGTATATACACATATACCAAATAATTGTGCCACTCAGGCCCCGTTCACATAGGGGCGATCCGACTTCGGGAGGCGACCTCCGAGGTCGCGGTGCGAGCAGCGCGCCGCGACCTCGGAGCGGCCGCCACGGACTTCATAACATTGAAGTCTATGGCGGTCGCCTCCGGGTCACCACAAAGAAGCTCTGGACCCTTTTTCTAAGTCAGAGCAACTATCGCTGTCGAACTGTCGCTCCTATTAGAACGGTCCATAGCTTCTGTATGGGAGGCGACCTGTGATGCGACCAGGTCACAGGTCGCCTCAGTATGAACCGGGACTAAATATTTCTCTATGTAAAAAAGGAAAAGTTTTGTGAAATGTGAATCGAATTAAGATACATAGTTATCCACCCAATGTAACGTGAGAAAAAAAAAATAAAAAATGTTGTGCTTTTACAAAATTTATGAAGACATTTTTTTTTTGGATGTGTTTTTTTAGCCGAAAGTAAAATACCAAATAATTGTGCCACTAAATATTTCTCTATGTAAAAAAGAAAAATTTTTGTGAAATGTGAATCAAATTAAGATACATAGTTATCCACCCAATGTAACGTGAGAAAAAAAAAAATGTTGTGTTTTTACAAAATTTATTTTTAGTTTTCCACCCAATGTAACATGAGGAAAAATAAATAAAAAATGTTGTTGTGTTTTTACAAAATTTCTGAAGAATTTTTTTTTTTGGATGTGTTTTTTCAGCAGAAAGTAAAACATTTTGTGTGTGTATGTTTTTTTTTTTTTTTTTTTTTAAATTGTCGGTCTTCTTTTGTTAATAGCGCAAAAAATAAAAAATTCAGAGGTGCTCAAATACCACCAAAAGAAAGCTCTATTTGTGGGAGAAAAAAAGGACATGCATTTTTTTTTTTTTTTTTAGTACAGTGTCCCACAAATAGCGCAATTGTAAGTTAAAATGATGCGGTGCCATATAGCAAAAAGAAAAATGGCCTGGTCATGAAAGGGGGTAAATCTTCCGGATCCCCCAGCTGTCACGTAGTTCTGCAGCCCAGATGGACAATGGAGATGAATCACATCCAGGTCTGCATTGTGTTCCAGCTGCATTGACGGGAAGTACATGGCACATTTCATGGGTGACACATGCCTGCGATGACGTCACCCTGCTTCTATATATAGACCTTTGCACTCTTCTCCTATAGGAAATAATGTACAGACCGGAAATACAACGACTGGGGGGAGAATACAAGACAATCAGGACATCTTCCCCAACATTAATTGGATACAAATGCACGTATGTTGAAGGATCACGGCAGATGGCAAGGTGACGCACCTGCTGACCTCATGACCTCATTAGAATTCCCTGTGACACCCTGGGGTCACAACAAAGCATACAATGGTGTCAACGTCATAGAGTAATAGAGTAGGGGAGGGTGATACCCCCCAAATGTTATTTATTTCTTGCTGTCTGTGTTACCTCTTGGAGATTTCCCTTCCCTTCCTGTCCTGAAGATGCAACAGGAGATGAGAGTCTTAGGCTGGCCATACATGTTCAATTATCTTGTACGATTTTCTGTTAGATTTACCACAATCCACATAATATGAGACCAAAGCTAAACAACACTTTTACTTGTATCCTATAAGGGCTCTTTCACACTGTCCGTCCATCCATCGGACGGACTCCATTTATCTCAGCGGGGGATCGATCCACCGATCCCCCGCTGAGCAGGAGGATGACAGATGTTCTCCGTGCTGTGTGCGGAGACACAGCTGTCAGTTCCCCATACATCTCTATTGGGGAATCGGATTGGGAACGGACCGTCGGTCCGTTCTCATCCGATCCCAATCCGATCGGATCCGCTGGACAGATGGGATATAGGGTTTCCATCTGTCCAGATTTGACAGATCGGATCGGATGTCAGCGGACATGTCTCCGCTGACATCCATTGACCCATAGGGATGCATGGGGGGATCGTTCAGATCCGTCAAAAAAACTGACAGGCGGATCTGAACGGTCCGCCTGTGTGAAAGGGGCCTAAGGCAGGCCTTTGTACTACATAGTTAACCACTTCTGGACCGGAAGGATTTGCCTCCTTAATGACCAGGCCATATTTTACGATTCGGCACTGCGTTATTTTAACGGACAATTGTGCGGTCGTGCGACGCTGTACTCAAATAAAATTGATGTCCTTTTTTTCCCCACAAATAGAGCTTTATTTTGGTGGTATTTATTTTTTGCGTTATAAACAAAGAAGTGTCAATTCTGAAAAAAAAAAATAAATAAAAAATCAATATTTTTCACATTCTGCTATATAACATTCAAAAAAAAAAAAAAAAAAACGTAAAATCAAAATTTTTTAACATTTTAGGCCAATTTGTTTTCTGCTACATATTTCTGGTAAAAAAAATTGCATTAAGCGTATTTTGATTGGTTTGCACAAAAGTTATCGCGTCTACTAACTACGGGAAAGATTTATGTCATTTTTATTGTTTTTTTCTATTTTTTACTAGTAATGGCGGTGATTTGTGATTTTTTGCAGGACTGCGACATTGCGGTGGACAGATCGGACCCCTGACTGACATTTTTGGAGGTACCAGTGACATTACTACAGTAATCGGTGCTAAAAATATGCACTGTTACTGTAATAATGGCACTGGCAGGGAAGGGGTTAACACTGTGGGTGATCAAGGGGTTAAATGTGTACCTAGGGGCGTGATTCTAACTGTGGGGGGGGGCGTGGCTTGTGAAATGATCATAGAGACCTGTGATCCTATATAGAAGGATCACAGGCGCTCTGTGATCATTCCAGGAAGAAGAACGGTCAGATGTTTTTACAACAGCTGAGCGTTCTTCTCTCTCAGTGGGGAACGGTCGCGGGTGTCAGACGGCAATCAGAGTCCCTGCTGATGAGCGGGGGCGGGAGCACGCAGGAGGGCTGCCCTGCTGCAGTATAACTGTGGCGGGCGGTCGGGAAGCGGTTAAAGCTAAATTTGAAGAAAATTGTACAGAAAATTGTAAGAAAATTGTACAGTGTATGGCCAGCCTTAGACAGTTGTCACCAGAACATTAGAAGAATTCCCATCACTTATGGGGGACTCACATGCTTCATTTTTTTTTTCTTATTGGCCCAGAGCCGGTTCATCTATATGGAATGACAGACATCGCATGTGATTCGCAGCGCACTGCTCCGCCAATCACATGCGATGTCTGTGTGTTGCAAATTCAACCATACAGATTGTATGGCTGAATATGCATCGCATTTGGACACAACTCACACAGGACCCTCTTTTGGGTCTGCACCAGAATAGGATCCCATGGGTGTTCACACCTATGCGATCCGATTCATGTCTGAACTGACATTTCGCAACGCAATATACAAACTGATCTGGGGTGTCGTTAACTTTTCATTGACACCTCCAGCGATTTGCATATGGCAGTATGAACTGCCTGCGAGTTGAATGTGACGCGGGAACCTGCAGTGTGTGAACCGGGACTCGATGTGCGATTTGTTCAAAACAATCGAATCCACAAATCATCAAATAGCAACAAATTGTCATACCTAAATTTTAAATGTGAAAGGTTGTGCCATTGAAATACACCATCTAAAAATCCTCTAAGTGGCGGGTCGCGTTGGTGCGATGCGGGAACCCTGCGAATCCACTATGGGTTCCCGCATCGCATCCGACTTGTAGGCAGTTCACACTGCCACATGGGAGCTGCTGGGAGTGTCAGTACAAAGTTAACAAGATTAGTTTGCATATCACAGTGCGAACTGTCAATTAGGACAGGAATCTAATCGCATAGGTGTGAACACCCATGTGATCCGATTCTGGTGCGGACCCAAAAAAAGGGTCCTACGTGACTTTGGTCCAAATGCGATGCAAATTCAGCCATACAATATGTAAGGCTGAATTTGCATCGCACAAACATCTCATGTGATTTGCAGAGCAGCGTGTGGTGCAAATCACATGCGATGTCTGTCACCGCTGAAGTGTTAACCCCGGAGGATTTGGCTGCTCAAAGACCAGGGCCTATTTTGCGATTCGGCACTGTGTGACTTTAACGGACAATTGCGCGGTCGTGCGATGCTGTACACAAAAAAAATTGACGTCCTTTTTTCCCCACAAACAGAGCTTTCTTTTGGTGGTATTTGATCACCTGTGCGATTTTTACTTTTTGCGCTATAAACAAAAAAAGAGCATCAATTTTGAAAAAATAACAATGTTTTTCACATTTTTATATATGAAATTCCCCCCAAAAAAATGTAAAAATCTAATTTTATTTATTTTAGGCCAATTTGTTTTCTGCTACATATTTTTGGTAAAAAAAAACGTATTTTGATTAGTTTGCGCAAAAGTTATTGTGTTTACTAACTAAGGGATTTTTTTTTGTGGGACTGCGACATTGCAGCGGGCAGATCAGACCCCTGACTAAAATTTTTGGGGTTACCAGTGACATTACTACAGTAATCAGTGCTATACATATGCACTGTTACTGTAAAAATTACGCTGGCAGGGAAGGGGTTAATTTTATTAGTGCTCAAGGGGTTAAGTGTGTCCCTAGGGGCGTGATTCTAACTGTCAAGGGGCGTGGCTTTTGATGTAACCACAGAGACATACGATCCTACATAGCAGGATCGTATGATCTCTGCAGTTAGATCAGGGAGAATGACAGGCGGCTTTGTTTACATCAGCCGCCTGCCTTTCTCCCTCTCCAGCGGGAGATCGCGAGTGGCCAGCGCCGTGGACATCGGAGCCGCCGGTCACCCGCGCGGGGATCCCCGTGAACGAGCGGGAGCGTGCCTCCGGCGGCGCACGCTCGCCCCCTATTGGCTCACGGTCGAGTAATGTACCGGTACGTCACTTTGCCCAGGAGGGGCTGACTGCCGCCGTATATATACTTGCGGCGGTCGGCAAGTGGTTAAGAGAGGGTTTCCCTCCCCGATGGGGAGATTTTTCTCTCATATCCTGTTGTATCAGCAGGACAGGAAATGAAGGAAAATCTCTCTAATGGGTCTAACAATTCCTTTTGCTGGTCATACACCTGCCGAAAAATCGTTCGAAAATCTGTAATTTGGTCCAATCGTCCGTTTTTCGTCCAGTTAATAGGCACAAATAGAAAATTGTTTTCAACTTTTCAGAGCCGAAAAATCGAAGGAACAGTTTTGAAAATCTGCCAGCCGATTGATAAATTGAAAGGTTAATGTGTTTCTTGGCCGAACTGTTTGCACTAGGTATATGTGATAAACTGAACTCATTTATGTCCATTGAACGATTTATCGTTCAAAATTCGATCATTACATGATGGCACGATCGTCTGCTCTCAGGGCTGATTTTTTGTTTTTCGAAAATGAGTTTGCCCGATATTTTGGCTAGTGTATGGCCAGCATTACTCTATCCAAAATGGGGTAAAAAGTTTAGGCTCTAGATATACTTCAAATTGGGGTCAGCAACAGGCCGATGACTATCTACTGCTGATTTCGGTCATGTGATGGGTAGATCGCAATCCCTGCCATGCCGGCTCCTGACCCCACCTGCTAATTCTCTGTCCTCTATGACAATTGACATTGCAGAGAGGAGGGAAGTCTTAAAGCATAACTCCTATTTTGTTGAGAAATAAACATTTCCCTCTGGGTGATCTCTGTACATTACAAGGATTTTACCAAACTTTGTTGCAGATTCCTACCTTTTGTTATTCTGAAGAAATGATTTGTTCCTCTGTTCTCCTGTGCTGAGTGGGTCTAATGGGAGTGGTTTCATAATTATCTATCAGCTGTGGCAGCTGCAGGGCTCTAATGAGGAAATCTGCTGGGCCTGCATCCCTTCAAACGTGTTCCTAATGGGAGTATCTCACCAAAAATGACATTTTTGTTGCAGGGGATGCCAGAAATCTGACTTTCTTAGTGCAGACTTCTGGGAAAATTGGTAAGCCAATCACACAGGCAGGAAATTATGTTTCTGGGGGTGTGGTCAGTATACATTCTGTGTACAGAACACCTCCAGGCGGCCATATTGCATTACTTCTGCAGAAAATGAAAACAGCTGCAGATTGAAAAGGAAAGGTAATTTTTAATAACATTTAATTACAATGTTGCACTTGTATACTCTAGAATGTTTTTTCTTTATTTGCTATTTTTTTTTCCCCACGAAAGTGGAGTTACCCTTTAAGCCTCGTAAACACGATCAGATTATTGGACGAATGTTTGTCCGTTTTTTGTTACATGCTAGTCTCATATGGAAAGTGAAGAGGTTATTTTCATACGAAAATTCCCGTAAAACAGAATTCAACTTCAGAAGTGATGTCATGTGTGAATTGTTTTGTATGTATTCTCTCATTTCTGAGCATGCCTAGTCTTGCTCTTACAATTTTTTTGGACAAAAACTGTATTATTAACCACTTGCCAACCGCCGCAAGTTCACATACTGCGGCGGTCAGCCCAGGCCAGGCAAAGTGACATACCGGTACGTCACTAGCCTGCCACTCGCTTGTGAGCCAATAGCGGACGAGTGCGCGCCCGCCCCGGCTTGTTCCCTAACAAGTCAGTGCGTGTGATCGTTCGCCGGGAAGGGAGAAAGGCAGGCGGCTAATGTAAACAAGCCGCCTGTCATTCTCCCCTGTGTAAAAATGGAGATCAGACGGTTCTACTATGTAGGACCGTTGATCTCTGTTTTTACACTAGTAGCCACAGCCAATAACAGTTAGAAACACGCCCATAGGACACACTTAACCCCTCCCTCTCCAATACAATTAACCCCTTCCCTGCCAGTGTCCTTTTTACAGTAACAGTGCATATGTATAGCACTGATTACTGTAGTAATGTCACTGGTAACCCCAAAAGTGTCAAAAATTTCAGTCATGAGTCCGATCTGTCCACCGCAATGTCGCAGTCCCGCAAAAAAAAAATCGCAGATCGCCGCCATTACTCGTTAAAAAAAAAAAAACACCAAAAATGACAAAAATCTTTCCCTTTGTTAGTAAACGCGATAACTTTTGCGCAAACCAATCAAAATACGCTTTTTGCGATTTTTTTTTTTACCAAACATATGTAGCATAAAACAAATTGGGGGAATTTCATATAAAAAAATTTGAAAAATATTGTTATTTTTGCTAAATTGACGCTCTCTTTTTGTTTATAGCGCATGATCAAAAAATCGCACGGGTGATCAAATACCACCAAAAGAAAGCTCTGTTTGTGGGAAAAAAAGGACGTCAAATTCGTTTAGGTACAGCGTTGCATGATGGCGCAATTGTCCGTTAAAGTCACGCAGTGAAAAATCGCAAAAAAAACCCCTGGTCAGGAAGGGGTAAAATCTTCCGGGGCTTAAGTGGTTAAACGAAAATTGGAAGTTGTGTTGACGTACGATAAAAATTTTATAGCCTGCACATTCAGTTTTTGTCATTCGGAAATTCGTAATCGGCTGTCGAAAGCACCATACTAACGATCTGAAAATCAACAGATCGTTCGTCGGACGAAACGTTATTTTCTTATTGTGTGTTCGGGCCCTAAGGTTCTCCCTTGTTTTTGTGGTATATGACAAATAATGACAGCCAAGAAGAGACCTCTCTCACTCGTTATCTTTCTGTAGTATGCTGACATCTAGTGATGGTTTTGGGTCACCCACTACAACCTCTTTGCTATGTGATTTAGTTTCTTCCTGTGTCCTCCCTCTCCTGTTAAGTGCTACTTAATTTTGCTCTAGCTAGACCCACCCTAATTCATCCACGTTAGTACTTTGCAGACACAGGGCTTAGGAAAGTCATTGTCTTCTTACACTTTAACCACTTCAATACAGGGCACTTTTCCCCCTTCCCGCCTAGGCCAATCGATAGCTTTTAACGCTGTTGCATTTTGAATGACAATTGCGCGGTCATGCAACACTGTACCTAAACCAAATGTATATCCTTTTTTCCCCACAAATAGAGCTTTCTTTTGGTGGTATTTGATCACCGCAAGGTTTTTTCTTTTTTGCTAAACAAATAAAAAAAGCCAAAAAAGTTTGAAAAAAAAAAAGTTTATGTTATAAAATGTTGTAAATAGATACGTTTTTTCCTGCACTGATGAGCACTAATGAGGCCGCACTGACAGGCACTGATGAGGAGGCACTGATGGGGTTGCACTGATTGGGTGGCACTGATAGGCACTGATGAGGAGGCACTGATGGGGTGGCACTGATAGGTAGCACTGATATGCAGCATTGGTAGGCACTGATAGGCATCACTGATGGTCACTGAATGGCAGCATTGATGGGCACCGATAGGTGGCACTGATAGGCACTGATAGGTGGCAGTGATAGGCACTGATAGATGGCAAAGATGGGCACTGTGGGCAGCACTGATGGGGAGGGCACTGGCAGGCAGCACTGATGGGGAGGGCACTGGCAGGCTCCCTGAGCCCTGATTGGCATCCCTGGTGGCCATGGTGGGCCTCCCTGGGGTCATAGGTGTGCATCGCTGGTGGCTCTAGTGGCACGCCTCCCAAGGCAGGGTCTGCAATGGTAATCAATCAAATGATTTTTCATCCGATCCCATCCAATCCGATCCTTCAGATGGATGGAAAATAGGGTTTCCATCCGTCTGTGTTTCACGGACAGGATCAGATTGGATAGCAGCAGGTGTCAGTGGAGATGTCAACACTGACATCTGCTGCCCCATAGAGGTGCATGGAGCATCCGATCCGGTCCGCCGGAAAAACTGACAGGCGAACTGGATTGGAAAGCCCGTGTAAAAGGGGCCTTAATATTTTTTTCACGTAGTGCATTCTATGCATTCAAGTGTTACTAAACCCACAACAGTAAAATCAGTATATGCAGTAAAGCATGCTTGTTATACTCACTGTGGAACCTAATCCTGCACATTGTGTAAAAAGGCTGTTTGATCCTGTCTTCTCTGATCCTCCCCTTCTTCCACAGTTCCCAAACCATCTCCTCCTGATAAGACAGAGCCTTTGGAGTCACTCTGCACTTGCTCAGTTTGGTGTTTGGAGGTTTTTTATTTTTTCTTGGATGGGTACACGTGATCAGCACAGGGCCAATAAGCACTGTCCAGACAGAGGGTCAGGGGCCCTGCAGCCTCATAGGACAGTCAGAGTAGAATGAAAACTCTTCCTACAATTTTTAACCAGACACTGATAGAAGTCACAAGACTGCTATATTCTGCTGATGAGAAAAGGTATTTAGCAGTTTATATTTACTAAAATGATTACATTTCCATGTACTGTGGGAGACCAGATATAGTGAATGCAGGCTCCTGGGTTTAGTAACACTTTGAGGTTAAAAAAAAACCTTCTGTGTTACAGAATCAACCCCCCCCCTCCTCTCTTTACTTACCCGAGCCCATTCCCGATCCAGCGATGTTCAAAGGCTCTCCCGGCTCTGTCCATTCTCACTAACTAGCAGCAGGAGCCATGGGTTCCCACTTCTGTCAGTCATTTCCTGTGACGAGCGGGGGGGGGGGGGGGGCAATAGATGCAGGCAGGGCGGCTCAGGATAGAGCCCACAAAGCGGCATTCTATGGGGGCACTCGCTGAAGTTGAGGAAGCAGAAGCTCCACTGGGGGACCCGAGAAGTGAAGGATTGGGGCTGCTCTGTGCAAAACAGCTGTACAGAGCAGGTAAGTATGACATGTTTATTATTTTATTAGAACCAAAGCTTTAATTTTCCTTTAAAAGACTGGAAAAACCTCTGTACTGCAAATAATCTGCAAAAAACTGAGTTGGATTCAATTTTTGTCTTATTGAAGAGTGAAGCTGCCTGTGGATGATGCTAAATCAGCAGGTGGCCATACTGTCTGTACAGGCTGGGTCTAAGGAGGTATGTCACTGCATAAAAGAAGCATTTGCAATTGAAAAATGACCTGGTGATGAAGAAGGATTATAGGCTGGTACTTGAGCGAGCCATTTGGTCTGTTATTCCTTTATTAACCCCTTTCTGTAGCTATCATTAAAACTGTGATCTGAATATTCATCACACAAGACGGCTCGTCTTCTTAATGAATTATGAATCAGCAGTCTGAATGGAATAATGAACTGAGCACAAAGGACAGTATGGGACATGAATATGCATCAGATGTTGTCTATTAGCGGCTCCAATAATGTGCCGGGAATAACTGCAGCTCTTTATTACCTGGACGTCCCCTCCATGTTCTTCATAGAGGATTGCAGCAGGTGGTTTGTTCAGAGACTGTGACAAAGGTGACAGATGTGCAAAGATATCCAGTATATGGATTGATCTTCCATACCAGTAATATCACTACCGCTTACATTACATCTAAACTCAATCATAAAAGTCTCATAGAAGTTTCAGCATGTTCATATCATTCAAAATCTTTTTTTTTTTTTTTTCAATCTATGTAAATCTGCAGCTTTATAGAAATTATACCGAGGCGGGATCACCCTGGAAGTCCTTGTTTGGGCATTTCCTTCTTACTCTGAATGGTCTAAGGCAGGGGTGTCAAACTCAATTTAATTGCGGGCCACATCAGCATTATGGATACCCTCAAAGGGCCGGTTATATCTGTAGGATTAGATGTCCAGAGCATCCCTCCCCCCCAGGGCCGGAGTGGGACTCATTTTCAGCCCTGGAGTTTCATGCCTTAGACCGGCCCACTTTAGTTCACGACTGACTATATTAAAATAATGTAAGTAAAACCTCAGAATATAAGTTTGCAATGGCTGCGGGCATGGTACAGGAGAATGCGGGGCTGCGGACATGGTACAGGAGAATGCAGGGCTGCGGACATGGTACAGCAGAATGCAGGGCTGCGGACATGGTACAGGAGAATGCAGGGCTGCGGACATGGTACAGGAGAATGCAGTGCTGCGGGCATGGTACAGGAGAATGCGGGGCTGCGGACATGGTACAGCAGAATGCAGGGCTGCGGACATGGTACAGGAGAATGCAGGGCTGCGGACATGGTACAGCAGAATGCAGGGCTGCGGACATGGTACAGGAGAATGCAGGGCTGCGGACATGGTACAGGAGAATGCAGTGCTGCGGGCATGGTACAGGAGAATGCGGGGCTGCGGACATGGTACAGCAGAATGCAGGGCTGCGGACATGGTACAGGAGAATGCAGGGCTGCGGACATGGTACAGGAGAATGCAGGGCTGTGGACATGGTACAGGAGAATGCAGTGCTGCGGGCATGGTACAGGAGAATGTGGGGCTGCGGACATGGTACAGCAGAATGCAGGGCTGCGGACATGGTACAGGAGAATGCATGGCTGCGGACATGGTACAGGAGAATGCAGGGCTGCGGACATGGTACAGGAGAATGCAGGGCTGCGGACATGGTACAGGAGAATGCAGGGCTGCGGACATGGTACAGGAGAATGCATGGCTGCGGACATGGTACAGGAGAATGCATGGCTGCGGACATGGTACAGGAGAATGCAGGGCTGCGGGCATGGTACAGGAGAATGCAGGGCTGCGGGCATGGTACAGGAGAACCAAAATGAAACAAATCACCGCTCTGGAAACAATCAGCTGAGCCAGATGGATCCCGAGCAGCTGTGGCAGTCCTGTAGGAATGGGTGCTCACCAAGGTCCGTGACCTGAGGAATCCATGTAAATGAAGAAGAAAGTGGCACTTCCAGACCCAGGAACTTGGAAACTTGAGTTTATTTCTTCAAATCATAGGTACAACATCAGACAAGACCACAAGACAGACTGGACAGCAAACGCGTTTCACACCTTGTGCTTATTCAGAGCAATGAATAAGCACAAGGTGTGAAACGCGTTTGCTGTCCAGTCTGTCTTGTGGTCTTGTCTGATGTTGTACCTATGATTTGAAGAAATAAACTCAAGTTTCCAAGTTCCTGGGTCTGGAAGTGCCACTTTCTTCTTCATTTACATGGTACAGGAGAATGCAGGGCTGCGGGCATGGTACAGGAGAATACGGAGCTGCGGGCATGGTACAGGAGAATGCAGGACTGTGGGCATGGTACAGGGAAATGCGGTGCTGTGGGCATGGTACAGGGAAATGCAGGGCTGTGGGCATGGTACAGGGGAATGCGGGGCTGCGGGCATGGTACAGGAGAATGCGGGGCTGTGGGCATTACACAAGAGAATGTGGGGCTGCGGGCATTACACAGGAGAATGCGGGGCTGCGGACATGGTACAGGAGAATGCGGGGCTGCGGACATGGTACAGGGGAATGCGGGGCTGCAGGTATGGTGCAGGGGAATGCAGGGCTGTGGGCATGGTACAGGGGAATGCAGAGCTGCAGGCATTGTACAGGAGAATGCGGGGCTGCAGGCATACTACAGGAGATGCATTGCTGCGGGCATGGTACAGGTGTACCATGCCCGCAGCACTGCATCTCTTGTAGTATGCCTGCAGCCCCGCATAATGGCAGGTAGTGCGGCTGTGGAGGAGTCTCACCTGTTCCTGAGGCGCGAGGGCCGCTCCTCTGGGTTGCCTTCGATTTAAAAATGGTGCCGCCCGGCGTCAACACGTCATTGCGGATGCTCCGCCACTCAGGAAAATTCGTATACGTTTGGCTATTCCTGGAATAGCCCAACATGTACGGCCTTACCCAAGTGGCGGCGGCGCATGCGCGGTGACATGTTGGCGCCGGGCGGCGCCATTTTAAATCTAAGGCAACCCAGAGGAACGGCCCTTGCACCGACCGGCCCACCGGGAGAAGTTCCGGTTCTGCCGATTAGCCAATCCAGCCTGCCAGCCCCCTTACACCCTTACAAGAGATGTCAAGGCCCCCCCCCCACCATCAGAAGTCAATAGTCACTCATTCTTCCTTCCATCACAATGACCCCCCTTACCTTGTGCTGCTGCCAGGAAGAAGATGCACGTGGATCTGGGACGAAGAATGTACAGGGTCTGGAGGAGGACCAGGGGGAGAGCTGGAGTCAGCTTCCAGAGTCTGCTGAATGCTGAGACCGGGGGGGGGGGGCAGAGACAAGGTGGTGTGGCGGCTGCACAGAGAGGTGCAGGATCTGTAGGAGGAGTTCTGCCCTCCTCTAAGCTGCGGACTGCTAAGAAGGGGGGGGGGGGGGGTGTGCAATGACGAGCCTTTCTGCAGCTGCATAGAGAAGCGCTGGATTTTGCAAAGGAGTTCTGTCCTCTCTGATGCCAACTACTGAGACAAGCTGGGGGAGAGACAAGGGGGGCTGCTGCAGCTGCAGGAGAGGTGCGAGGGCCACATGAAATGGCCTGGGGGGCTGCATTCGGCCTTGTGTTTGACACCTGTGGTCTAAGGTTATCAGTGGTGTACCCCAAGGTTCAGTGTTGGGTACCTTATTTGTTAATACATTTATAAATTATATAGGCAGGGCTGCTTTTAGAACTCACGCCTACCTGACAGCCTTTGGTGAAATATCAGACCCCTGATGTCTCACATTTGAGACCTAAAAAAGGACGGAGGACAGAGATTTCTCAGTCCTTTTCTCTGTGGCCTCATCTGCACTGGACAGTGAATGAGTGGCTCCCTGTTCATTCACAACTGAAGCATAGTAAACACAATTTACTATGCTTCAGTGATAAATGGACACAGTGAGTGATCACTTCCAATCGCTCACTGTATAATTTAGGAAAGGAAGGGGCTGGTAAATAGGACAGAATTACCACACACCCCTACTCTTCATCCTAAAAAATCCCCATGTGCCCTCAGCAGCAGCTGGGAGAGGAGGCAAGCTGGCAATGCTGCAGGGGAGGAAGGCACACCAGAAGGCCTGGACAGCATGGGGGTGGAGATGCAGATACCAATCCTCCTGCGGTGCATCCGGAGGAAGAAAAAGGAGGCAAAGCCGGAAGAGCAGCAGGGGGAGCCACAAGAGTTAGCAATAAGGCAGTACAGCCATTGCTCCTTCTCGGCAGGTGCCTGGGCCCCCCTTTTAAACAAATGGGGCCCGGGCCCAGTACAGGAGGGCTGGCTGTACTACCTTATCAGCGGCCCTGGATATAGGGTCTGGGATTAAAAGTACCATTTCAGTCTTTGCAGCAGTCACGGCTGGTGCTCCATCAGTCTACCCCTCGCCCACCCGCCAGCTTACTTACCTTGTTCCTCCAGACTGACAGGAGGCGGCAGCTTCCCCCTCAGGCTTCTTCATGTCCCTTCTCGGCAGCTGTCTCCTCTCCCCTTCTTGGCCAATAGCATGCCTTCTCCTTTTGGCCAATTGGGAAACAGGTCTCAGGACCTGCTTCCTGATTGGCCAGGAGGGGAATCAGTGTGGCAATAGCGAATGCTTATTCGCTTTTGTCACACAACTGGGTGGGCTCAGGGTGCCCCTGCACCCCCAATGGACAGGCCGCCACTGCTTTGCAGATGACACCAGGCTTTGCAGTGGAATAACTTCCTTACAGGACGTCTCCAACTTACAAGCCGACCTCAATGCACTGTTTCATTGGGCAACTATGTGGCAAATGAGGTTTAATGTTGATAATTAGTGATGTCGCGAACCTAAAATTCGCGGTTCGCGAACGGCGAACGCGAACATCGGCAAATGTTCGCGAACCGGCGAACCGGGCGAACCGCCATAGACTTCAATAGGCAGGCGAATTTTAAAACACACAGGGACTCTTTCTGGCCACAATAGTGATGGAAAAGTTGTTTCAAGGGGACTAACACCTGGACTGTGGCATGCCGGAGAGGGATCACGCAAAAAAAAGTTCTTAAAAATTATAATTTTTTGATAGAGAGCCAATTATTGGAAAAATTAAAAAAAAATAAAAATAAAAAATTTCTTTGGATTTAGCATCTGGGGGGTCTAAAAAGTGTACCTGTGAAGTTTCAGCTCTGTAGCATGTCCAGAACCCCTAAAAAACAGCATTTTTCTTATATTTTCAGGAATATGGCTTCTCTGCGGCTGGCTTTTTCTCTTGCAGGCATTTAGCGGGCATTTTTTTAGGCAGGCATGTCATTTTTTGTATTTAGTGTCTGGGGGGGTCTAAAAAGTGTACCTGTCAAGTTTCAGCTCTGTAGCATGTCCAGAACCCCTAAAAAACAGCATTTTTCTTATATTTTCAGGAATACGGCTTCTCTGCGGCTGTCTTTTTCTCTTGCAGGCATTTATCGGGCATTTTTTTAGGCAGGCATGTCATTTTTTGTATTTAGTGTCTGGGGGGTCTAAAAAGTGTACCTGTCAAGTTTCAGCTCTGTAGCATGTCCAGAACCCCTAAAAAACAGCATTTTTCTTATATTTTCAGGAATACGGCTTCTCTGCGGCTGGCTTTTTCTCTTGCAGGCATTTATCGGGCATTTTTTTAGGCAGGCATGTCATTTTTTGTATTTAGTGTCTGGGGGGTCTAAAAAGTGTACCTGTCAAGTTTCAGCTCTGTAGCATGTCCAGAACCCCTAAAAAACAGCATTTTTCTTATATTTTCAGGAATACGGCTTCTCTGCGGCTGGCTTTTTCTCTTGCAGGCATTTATCGGGCATTTTTTTAGGCAGGCATGTCATTTTTTGTATTTAGTGTCTGGGGGGTCACAAAAGTGTACCTGTCAAGTTTCAGCTCTGTAGCATGTCCAGAACCCCTAAAAAACAGCATTTTTCTTATATTTTCAGGAATACGGCTTCTCTGCGGCTGGCTTTATCTCTTGCAGGCATTTATCGGGCATTTTTTTAGGCAGGCATGTCATTTTTTGTATTTAGTGTCTGGGGGGTCTAAAAAGTGTACCTGTCAAGTTTCAGCTCTGTAGCATGTCCAGAACCCCTAAAAAACAGCATTTTTCTTATATTTTCAGGAATACGGCTTCTCTGCGGCTGGCTTTTTCTCTTGCAGGCATTTATCGGGCATTTTTTTAGGCAGGCATGTCATTTTTTGTATTTAGTGTCTGGGGGGTCACAAAAGTGTACCTGTCAAGTTTCAGCTTTGTAGCATGTCCAGAACCCCTAAAAAACAGCATTTTTCTTATATTTTCAGGAATACGGCTTCTCTGCGGCTGTCTTTTTCTCTTGCAGGCATTTATCGGGCATTTTTTTAGGCAGGCATGTCATTTTTTGTATTTAGTGTCTGGGGGGTCACAAAAGTGTACCTGTCAAGTTTCAGCTCTGTAGCATGTCCAGAACCCCTAAAAAACAGCATTTTTCTTATATTTTCAGGAATACGGCTTCTCTGCGGCTGGCTTTTTCTCTTGCAGGCATTTATCGGGCATTTTTTTAGGCAGGCATGTCATTTTTTGTATTTAGTGTCTGGGGGGTCTAAAAAGTGTACCTGTCAAGTTTCAGCTCTGTAGCATGTCCAGAACCCCTAAAAAACAGCATTTTTCTTATATTTTCAGGAATACGGCTTCTCTGCGGCTGGCTTTTTCTCTTGCAGGCATTTATCGGGCATTTTTTTAGGCAGGCATGTCATTTTTTGTATTTAGTGTCTGGGGGGTCACAAAAGTGTACCTGTCAAGTTTCAGCTCTGTAGCATGTCCAGAACCCCTAAAAAACAGCATTTTTCTTATATTTTCAGGAATACGGCTTCTCTGCGGCTGTCTTTTTCTCTTGCAGGCATTTATCGGGCATTTTTTTAGGCAGGCATGTCATTTTTTGTATTTAGTGTCTGGGGGGTCACAAAAGTGTACCTGTCAAGTTTCAGATCTGTAGCATGTCCAGAACCCCTAAAAAACAGCATTTTTCTTATATTTTCAGGAATACGGCTTCTCTGCGGCTGTCTTTTTCTCTTGCAGGCATTTATCGAGCATTTTTTTAGGCAGGCATGTCATTTTTTGTATTTAGTGTCTGGGGGGTCACAAAAGTGTACCTGTCAAGTTTCAGATCTGTAGCATGTCCAGAACCCCTAAAAAACAGCATTTTTCTTATATTTTCAGGAATACGGCTTCTCTGCGGCTGTCTTTTTCTCTTGCAGGCATTTATCGGGCATTTTTTTAGGCAGGCATGTCATTTTTTGTATTTAGTGTCTGGGGGGTCTAAAAAGTGTACCTGTCAAGTTTCAGCTCTGTAGTATGTCCACAACCCAAAAAAAACAGCATTTTTCTTATGATTTTTAGTAGAAAACTAATGCAGTGTCTTTCCAGCTGTCTTTTTTTCTTTCTGGCAAGCTGAAATATGATATGCCAAGGCAAACATGCCTATCAGTTGAGCTATGACACAGACAACACTGCACACATGGGGAAATATGTAAAACAAAAAACAGGAAAAGGAAATTAGGTGACGGTAACAAAACATGATATTGTGATTGGCCAAATAAAAAGTCACCTCGCGATGAGGTCGCGCCAAAGTCGCGCTAAGTCGCGCCAAAGTCGCACTGGAAGCGACGCTACTTTAGTGGTAGCGGCAGTGTAAACCAGCACTAAAACATCCAGTGTGTGAATACGATCAGGTATGATGTTTTATCGGTCAAGTAGTGTAAGGGTTACGCCCGTTGCCCGCTTCACAGTGACAGACCAAACTCTGACAGACCAAACTCCCCGTTTAACAGTCAGTCAGTCCATTTGCACAACCGCAAACTCCCAATTTGCACAAGGTTGGATACCAAGCTAGCCATGTCCCGTTCCTTGTCCTCACTGACATCATTGAAGGTCTCTTCCTCCACCCAGCCACATACAACACCAAGGGTCCCCGAAAGGTGAGAACAAGCCCCCTGGGACGCCTGCTGTGGCTGGTATTCCACCTCCTCAAAGCCACCTTCCTCCTCTGACTTCTCTTCTTCAGACTCCTCTCTCTGCGTTGCCACAGGTCCAGCAATTGACAACGACAAGGCTGCTTCTGGTGGTGATGAGGACCACAACTCTTCCTCTTCATGCTCATCTACAGCCTGATCCAGTACTCTTCGCAGGGCACGCTCCAGAAAAAACGCATATGGGATGAGGTCGATGATGTTGCCTTGGGTTCGACTGACCACCAGGGTTGTCATCTCCGCAAAAGGACGCATGAGCCTACAGCCATTGTTCATGAGCATTCAGTAACGCGGCCAAAAAATACCCAGCTCCGCAGAAAGAATGAAAGAAAATGAATGTTTTTTTTTATGAAAAATTATCCTGCGGATCGCTTTTGGTCTGTACACAATGAAGCAACGACCTTATCATCTGGGGTGTGCCAACACAATCCTAGAGGTGATCGCTTCATTGTGATACGCAAGCCCCTTCACCACGACAAGGTAACGATCACGAAGGGGAATTGACACATGTATGTGCCTTTTTTTTTGTTTTTTGTTTTTTTGCAGCCACAGTGTAGCACCAGAGGCCAGAAAAATTAGGCATGTACACATGCATGAAAAAGTAGGTATTGTTGCAGCCGCTGCTGTAGCAGCGGCCTGAAAAATTGAGGTTTTAAGGCAGAAAGTGCACTAAAACATTGCTGCTTGAACCGTAGTTGGTGGCGGAGACGTCACGTAAGTCATCCGGCATGCAGAGAATGATTATATACAGCAGCGTGTGGACCATTTTTAGGCCAAGGCATCTCAGTCATCACCAGGCCTTTTTTAGTCAAATGCATCCCCCACTGTCAGTCCCTTCGGGATCCATGCCTCATTCATCTTAATAAACGTGAGGTAATCAAGACTTTTTTGACCTAGGCGACTTCTCTTCTCAGTGACAATACCTCCTGCTGCGCTGAAGGTCCTTTCTGACAGCACACTTGAAGCGGGGCAGGCCAGAAGTTCAATGGCAAACTGGGATAGCTCAGGCCACAGGTCAAGCCTGCACACCCAGTAGTCAAGGGGTTCATCGCTCCTCAGAGTGTCGATATCTGCAGTTAAGGCAAGGTAGTCTGCTACCTGTCGGTCGAGTCGTTCTCTGAGGGTGGACCCCGAAGGGCTGTGGCGATGCATAGGACTAAAAAAGCTCCGCATGTCCTCCATCAACAAGACGTCTGTAAAGCGTCCTGTCCTTGCCGGCGTGGTTGTGGTGGTAGGAGGAGGATTACTTTCACCTCTTCCCCTGTTGGATTCCCGTTGTGCTGTGACATCACCCTTATACGCTGTGTAGAGCATAGTTTTTAACTTATTTTGTAGCTGCTGCATCCTTTGCGACTGCCGGTAATTGGGTAACATGTCACAGACTTTCTGCTTATACCGGGGGTCTAGTAGCGTGGCCACCCAGTACAGGTCGTTCTCCTTCAGCCTTTTTATACGAGGGTCTCTCAACAGGCATGACAGCATGAAAGACCCCATTTGGACAAGGTTGGATGCCGAGCTACTCATGTCCAATTCCTCGTCCTCACTGATGTCATTGAAGGTGTGTTCTTCCCCCCAGCCACGTACAACACCACGGGTACCAGATAGGTGACAACGAGCACCCTGGGATGCCTGCTGTGGTTGGTGTTCCTCCTCCTCAAAGCCACATTCCTCCTCTGACTCCTCTTCCTCACACTCCTCTTCCAGTGTTGCCGCAGGTCCAGCAATCGATGGTAAGGCTGTTTCTGGTGGTGGTGATGGTGACCACAACTCTTCCTCTTCCTCTTCACGCTCATCTACGGCCTGATCCAGCACTCTTCGCAGGGCACGCTCCAGGAAAAAAACATATGGGATGATGTCGCTGATGGTGCCTTCAGTGCGACTCACTAGGTTTGTCACCTCCTCAAAAGGACGCATGAGCCTACAGGCATTGCGCATGAGCGTCCAGTAGCGTGGCAAAAAAATACCCAGCTCCGCAGAGGCTGTCCTAGCACCCCGGTCATACAAATACTCGTTGACCGCTTTTTCTTGTTGGAGCAGGCGGTCGAACATTAGCAGTGTTGAATTCCAACGTGTCGGGCTGTCGCAAATCAAGCGCCTCACTGGCATGTTGTTTCGCCGCTGAATATCTGCAAAGTGCGCCATGGCCGTGTAGGAACGCCTGAAATGGCCACACACCTTCCTGGCCTGCTTGAGGACGTCCTGTAAGCCTGGGTACTTCTGCACAAAACGTTGCACAATCAGATTCAACACATGTGCCATGCACGGCACATGTGTCAACTTGCCCAAATTCAATGCCGCCAACAAATTGCTCCCGTTGTCACACACCACTTTGCCGATCTCCAGTTGGTGCGGGGTCAGCCACTGATCCACCTGTGCATTCAGGGCGGACAGTAGTGCTGGTCCGGTGTGACTCTCTGCTTTCAGGCAAGTCAACCCCAAGACAGCGTGACACTGTCGTATCCGGCATGTGGAATAGCCCCTGGGGAGCTGGGGGGGTGCAGTTGGTGTGGAGCAAGACGCAACAGCAGAAGAGGACTCAGCCGAGGAGGTTAGCAAAGAGGATGGAGTAGGAGGAGTAGAGGAGGTGGCAGCAGGCCTGCCTGCAAGTCGTGGCGGTGTCACCAACTCCTCTGCAGCAGAGCCACGCATTCCATGCTTGGCAGCCGCCAGCAGGTTTACCCAATGCGCAGTGTACGTTATATACCTGCCCTGACCGTGCTTTGCAGACCAGCTATCAGTGGTCAGATGGACCCTTGCCCCAACACTGTGTGCCAGACGTGACATGATTTCTTTTTCCACAATAGAGTACAGGTTGGGGATTGCCTTTTGTGAAAAATAATTTCAGCCGGGTACCTTCCACTGCGGTGTCCCAATAGCGACAAATTTTTTGAAGGCCTCAGACTCCACCAGCTTGTATGGTAAAAGCTGGCGGGCTAAGAGTTCCGACAAGCCAGCTGTCAGACGCCGGGCAAGGGGGTGACTCTGCGAGATTGGCTTTTTGCGCTCAAACATTTCCTTCACAGACACCTGACTGTGGGCAGGTGACGAGCAGGAACTGCTGAAGGTGAGAGGCGGAGGGGCGGGTTGTTGATAGGGGGCATGGAGGACAGCAGTGGTTGACGTGGCTGAAGATGCTGGACCAGGAGGAGGATGGTGGCTTTCAGTTTGTGTGCTGCTTTTACTCATGTGTTGATCCCATAGGCGTTTGTGATGTGAGATCATGTGCCTTCGCAAAGCAGTTGTACCTAGGTGGGTGTTGGACTTCCCACGACTCAGTTTCTTTTGGCACAGGTTACAAATGGCATCGCTGATATCAGAGGCAGACACACAAAAAAAATGCCACACTGCTGAGCTTTGCAAGGACGGCATTCTGGTGGTGGCAACAGCTTGCGTTGATTGGCGTGCTGTCTGGCTGACCCCGGGTGCCGAATCTACATGCTGTCTGACTGCGCCACTAGCTCCTTGCGATGACCTCCTCCCCCTGCTTCCAACTCGTCTCCTCCTCCTCTCTGTCTCCCCATCTGAACTTTCCCCCTCTTCTTCTGCTCTTCGAGCAGGCACCCAGGTGACATCCACAGACACATCGTCATCATCAGCCGCTTCACTTGACAACTCAGCAAAGGCAGCAGCAGCAGGTACAACATCATCATCATCACAATGTACGTCCATGTGTATAATGCTGCCTGACTGAGACATATCCCCGTTATCTACATCCTCTGGCACTAATAGTTGCGCATCACTTATTTCTTCAAACTGATGTGAAAATAACTCCTCTGACGGATCAAGTGAAGCGGCTGTGGTGCTAGTGTTGGTGGTGGTGCCGGCGGGCTGGCGAGTGGTAAATTGAGAGGTGCCCGAAGCTGAGCTGGAGGAGGATGGTGCATTAAGGTTCCGAGCGGAAGCTGTAGACGATTGGGTGTCCTGTGTAAGCCAGTCAACTATGGCCTCAGAATTTTTTGAGTTCAGGGGCTGTGGTGGCCTCTGAACACTGGGCATTATTCTAGAGCCTAAGGAAATCACAGCACCACGACCACGACGGCCCTTGCGGGGTGGCCTGCCTCTGCCTGTCATTTTTTTTTTAATGTGTTGTTACTGTTGTACTATGAGTGCAAGCTGCTGTGCCACCTTATATATCAGTGGTGGGTGGGCAGTGGCACAGTACACTCTCTGTGGACCTGACAGCAGTCACTGGCACCCAGGCAACTGCAATTTAAAAAATATATATATTTTTTTTTACTTTGCAAGCTGCTGTGCCACCTTATATATCAGTGGTGGGTGGGCAGTGGCACAGTACACTCTCTGTGGACCTGACAGCAGTCACTGGCACCCAGACAACTGCAATTTAAAAAATATATATATATTTTTTTACTTTGCAAGCTGCTGTGCCACCTTATATATCAGTGGTGGGTGGGCAGTGGCACAGTACACTCTCTGTGGACCTGACAGCAGTCACTGGCACCCAGGCAACTGCAATTTAAAAAAATATATATATATTTTTTACTTTGCAAGCTGCTGTGCCACCTTATATATCAGTGGTGGGTGGGTGGGCAGTGGCACAGTACACTCTCTGTGGACCTGACAGCAGTCACTGGCACCCAGGCAACTGCAATTTAAAAAAATATATATATTTTTTTTACTTTGTGAGGAAAGGGGAGGTAATATGGCGCTGTCAGGCTAATAAATAGGAAAAAATAAATAAATATGTCTTAAAGTGCACTGGTGATAAGGTGAATATAAATCAAAGTATATAAAACTTCATATGGTGAATCCTTAAAAAGTGTAAATAAGTTTGAAGAATTTGGTAAAAAAATGTGTATCTATATAATGATAAATAGATAGGAAATTTAAGATATAAGTGATAAATTATTAAAAATCAATGTGTAATCTTAAAGATATATGTATGACTATATAAAAGAATTATAAAGTGGTGTTATAAATATCCTCCATATATACTTAAAGTGCTAATTAATCAGATATATATTGTGCTAGTGGGCCAAACAGTAAATAGCTTTGTATAAATCTGTGCACATACAAATCATAAATGGTGTCCCAACAGTTTAAATAGCATAAATAAATAAATAAATATAAAGCGAATATATAGGAAAATTGTCCATATAAATAACCAAATATTAAATGGTGCTGCAAATATAATTGAGTCCCAAGAAGGGTGATGAAGCAGGGATTTGACAGGATAAAATGGATTACAGGACTTCCAGACTGATGGGGGTGCTCAATACAGGAATCAGTGCTCCCCTCCTATTATTCCCGCACTCACCAGATGGTGGTACCCCCACAGGGGTAATCAGCGTTTGGGGTGACTCTCAGAGGTCCCTCCGAAGGCTGGCTAGTAATCCACTTAATCCCGACTTCGTATCTTACTCCAGGGGAAATTGATGAAAAATCCCTCCTCTTAGAGTACTCCAAAGTGTTTGAGAGATCCGGATGAGGAAAGAAAAAAGGGCTCCAATAGTGAAGTATTGCAAAAGATAGGTGCTTTGAATAAAGCACCTATCTTTTGCAATACTTCACTATTGGAGCCCTTTTTTCTTTCCTCATCCGGATCTCTCAAACACTTTGGAGTACTCTAAGAGGAGGGATTTTTCATCAATTTCCCCTGGAGTAAGATACGAAGTCGGGATTAAGTGGATTACTAGCCAGCCTTCGGAGGGACCTCTGAGAGTCACCCCAAACGCTGATTACCCCTGTGGGGGTACCACCATCTGGTGAGTGCGGGAATAATAGGAGGGGAGCACTGATTCCTGTATTGAGCACCCCCATCAGTCTGGAAGTCCTGTAATCCATTTTATCCTGTCAAATCCCTGCTTCATCACCCTTCTTGGGACTCAATTATATTTGCAGCACCATTTAATATTTGGTTATTTATATGGACAATTTTCCTATATATTCGCTTTATATTTATTTATTTATTTATGCTATTTAAACTGTTGGGACACCATTTATGATTTGTATGTGCACAGATTTATACAAAGCTATTTACTGTTTGGCCCACTAGCACAATATATATCTGATTAATTAGCACTTTAAGTATATATGGAGGATATTTATAACACCACTTTATAATTCTTTTATATAGTCATACATATATCTTTAAGATTACACATTGATTTTTAATAATTTATCACTTATATCTTAAATTTCCTATCTATTTATCATTATATAGATACACATTTTTTTACCAAATTCTTCAAACTTATTTACACTTTTTAAGGATTCACCATATGAAGTTTTATATACTTTGATTTATATTCACCTTATCACCAGTGCACTTTAAGACATATTTATTTATTTTTTCCTATTTATTAGCCTGACAGCGCCATATTACCTCCCCTTTCCTCACATTTACCAAATATAGTTATCTATATTTTTGAGGTAGGCTGCAGTCATTTATTTACTTAATTTCCTCCAATAGCGCGGAAACTTTCCCCCTATATTTTTTTTACTTTGCAAGCTGCTGTGCCACCTTATATATCAGTGGTGGGTGGGCAGTGGCACAGTACACTCTCTGTGGACCTGACAGCAGTCACTGGCACCCAGGCAACTGCAATTTAAAAAAATATATATTTTTTTTTTACTTTGCAAGCTGCTGTGCCACCTTATATATCAGTGGTGGGTGGGCACACAGTGGCACTGCAGTGGGCACAGTACACTCTGTGGACCTGACAGTCACTGGCAGCCCAGGCAACTGCAATAATAAAAAATATTTTTTTTTTCAATTTATTGCAACAAGATGCTGTGCCAACGTATATATATCAGTGGTGGGCAGTGCACTGCAGTGGGTACAGTGCACTCTGTGGACCTGACACAGCACTCACTGCAATTATGACAGAGAAAAAAAAAATATTTTTTAAAATGCCAGGTACTGTGCCTGTGCCACCCGAAATGAGTGTGGTGTGCACACAGTACAGTCTGTGGTAGGTCTGTGGCCTCTCACACACAGCGGGCAGGCATGGCAACTGCAGTGTACAATAGATATATATATATATATATATATATAAAGAAAAAAATCTATTACCTTACCAGCCCTTGAAAGGGCTTATGGGGACACTATATATATATATATATATATGTATATATATAAAAATAAAAAAATCCTCAATTACCAGCCCTTAAAAGGGCTTTTGGGGACACTAGATAGATATAGATATATATATATATATATGAAGAAACAACTCAATTACCAGCCCTTAAAAGGGCTTTTGGGGACGCTAGGTATATATATATATATATATATAAAAAAAAAAAAAACCACAAATACCAGCCCTTAGAAGGGCTTTTTGGGGTGCTGATATTACAGCAGTAGTGGACCAAGAACACTGCAAGACCAGGAACACTGACTAACTGTCCCTAGCTTAACAGCAGCAGCAGCAGCAGCAGCAGCAGCTCTCTCCCTATTCTCACTACACACACTGCTTCAGAATGATCTAAGATGGATGCTGCCCTTGCTTATTTATAGGAGGTGGGAGGGTGTGGGAGGGAGGTACGCTGATTGGCTGGAAATGTGTCTGCTGACTGTAAAGTTCAGGGTCAAAGTTTGCCTCAATGATGTCTTATGGGGGGCGGACCGAACATCGCATATGTTCGCCGGCAGCGGCGAACGCGAACATGCTAAGTTCGCCGGGAACTGTTCGCCGGCGAACAGTTCTATACATCTCTATTGATAATTGTAAAGTTATGCTCTTGGGGGCTAAGAATATGCATGCATCATATATACTAGGGGGAGTAGAACTGGGGGAATCCATAGCGGAGAAGGATCTGGGTGTTCTAGTAGATCATAAACTTAATAATAGCATGCAATGCCAAGCTGCGGTTTCCAAAGCAAGCAAAGTCCTTTCTCGTATTAACAGAGGCATGGACTCCAGAGAGAGAGATTTCATTTTTCCTCTGGAATAAGCAGTTCAGTTTTGGGCACCAGTTCTCAAAAAACATATCGGGGAACTGGAGAAAGTGCAGAGAAGGGCAACCAAACTGATAAGAGGCATGGAGGAGCTCAGCTATGAGAAAAGATTAGAGGAACTGAATTTATTCTCTCTTAAGAGGAGGAGATTAAGGGGGGGGGGGTATGATCACCATTTATAAATACATAAGGGGTCCATATAGTGAACTTGGTGTTGAGTTATTCAATATAAGGAGAGGAAAAAGAGATTTTGTCTCCAAATACGGAAAGGTTTCTTCACAGTAAGAGCTGTGAAAATGTGGAAAAGACTCCCTCCAGAGGTGGGAGCCCCCTCCCCCGTAATATAGTTTCATTATTTGTTGATCCTGCTAGCAAATATGTTATTTTTCCAGGCCAAGCCGTCCACCAAAAGTTTTGGTTACAGGGATTGGAACAAACCATTTACACAGACAGGGTGTTTACAATGGGCAACTTTAATTGCTCATTTTTTGGTAATCCTTTCTTTTTTTTTTTTTTTAAATGCTTTTTCTTTTAAATTTTTTTTTTCGTTGTTCCAAAAGGGGAAGTTGTTGTTAAAAATTGTGTTTTCTTTTTACCACTAATATTCTTTTATACTGGCTTTTGACATTTACAAATGCAGCAATATAAAAATTAGATGAAGCCCTCATTGACACTGAACCCGGATTTCAAATCGTGGGAGTTTATCTGAACTCGCACAATTTGTATGCCACATTTCTATCCGACTTTGGGGGCGACTTCAAAAGACATCCGTGCAGTTTCATGCACAGATGTCTATTGAAATCGTCCCCAAAGTCGCAAAAAATAGCACAGGACCAACTTTTGGAAATCGGTGCGGCACCGCAAAGTCTGCGTCGCACTGATTGGGACTCTTCCATTGTTGGCAATAGGCTGCGATTTGACGTGCGATTTAACCTGCCAAATCGCATATCAAATTGCGCCGATGTGAATGGGGGGGGGGGGGGCGTAAGGTTTAGCACTGGGAAACAATCAAGGCAATTATCCCCAAGTGTAGCCCAAATTTCCCAACAAGTAGTAATACTCAATACCACTAGATGGCGTGGGCGTCTGTTGAAGATTAATGGGCCGTTATAAACTTGAATATAACCAAGGGCACTTTCACACTGATCCATAGCAAAAACATGGTAACATTGTAAAAACGCATATGTGTTTTTACTGCGTTTGTGGTGCGTTTTTCACAGGACATGTGACTCAAAAACGCAACCACGGGTTTTTTTTCCACCGCACAAAATATGTAGTAATCAGGATTTTACCAAACGCAGCGGACCTGCAACGGATCAGTGTTAGAGCTTCATAGGATTACATGGTCACACGTTTTTCCTTTAGGTTTTTTTTTTTTTTTTATGCAAAAGCAGAAGAAAAACAGATCAGTGTGAAAGCAGGTACACATATATGCAGGTTGCAGTTAATGCATTTTTTTGACACGTGTTTTTAATGCTTTGCATTTTTGGGCGGTATCTGTTAGAGCCCGGTTCACACTACTCCGACTTGTCAGGCGACTTGGTAGCGCTCCATTCTGTGCAATGGAACCGTTCTAATCAGAGCGACTTCAAAGGGGACTTCAAAGTCACCCAAAGTCAGGGCGACTTTGAGTTGGAGTAGTGTGAACCGGCTCTCATCATACAGAAGAAACCAGAAGCAGCAGGAACACATCAAAAACGCAAGCACTGCATTTTTCATGCATTTCCATTGAGGTTTATAGAACCAAAAAAAACCTGCTGTAGGCAAAAAAGTACATGACCATTTCCAAAAACGCACTGGTTGAAAACGCACAGATGTGTTTGTGACCCATAGGAAATCATGTTAAATGAACTGTAGTGCGTTTCTGCAAATCTAAAAATGCACTGAAAAACGCATAGGTGTGAACCAGGCCTAGGGATAGGGAGAGATAGCGGCATTGGAAACTTTGTGGTTGCTGTGATAATTTCTTCATATGTTTCCCACTGTAAACATTGGATGAGACCTGTGCTTTTCTTTATTCTTTATTCTTTGTACTATTTAACCACTTCTGAAGGTTTTACCCCCTTAATGACCAGGCCATTTTATGCGATTCAGCACTGCGTTACTTTAATGGACAATTGCGCAGTCGTGCAAAGCTGTACCCAAATAAAATCAATGTCCCTTTTTCCCCACAAATAGAGCTTTCTTTTGGTGGTATTTGATTACCTGTGTGATTTTTATTTTTTGCGCTACAAACAAAAAAAGAGCAACAATTCTGAAAAAAAAAAAGCAATGTTTCTCTATTGTTCATTGACAGACGCAGCTCCATATTCTTCTTAACCATTGGGTTATGCTGCCCCCTACAGGAGTAGGACATTAGGCAGGAAAAAGCTTTACCATGCCTATGGGGTTGTCCCTGCAGGCATGCACCCACACACTCTGCTATAGCCTTCAGTTTGTTTCTGCCTAGTTTAGGAGTAGGACGGAGTTACCTGCTGGGACTTCGGTCTTCGCTTTTTTTTTTTCTGGGAACCTTTTGTGTTGGCATCCTCGGATGCCTCTTTTTGCCATTCGCAGGCTGCTGTCTAAAGAGAACAGTTTCTCTTTGAGGGTGTATGTTGTTTCTAGGTGAGCTCTAGTTGTTCCTGGTTGGCTAAGGTCTAGCCTTTGAAGAATTACGTTCTTTTTTGCGTTTTCCCACCTCTCATGCAAACACTGCTTTGAGACGTCCCAATGGTCAAGAAGAATATGGAGCTGCGTCTGTCAATGAACGATAGAGAAAACTGGATTTTTGACTTACCGTTAAATCCTTTTCTCTGAAGTTCATTGACAGACGCAGCACCCACCCCTCTATTTCTGACTGGAATGGGGATGTTTTCTTCTAAACACTGCTTGCAACAAAACTGAAGGCTATAGCAGAGTGTGTGGGTGTATGCCTGCAGGGACAGCCCCCTAGGCATGGTAAAGCTTTTTCCTGCCTAGTGTCCTATTCCTGTAGGGGGCAGCATAAACCAAGCAGTTTTGCACTGACTGCACTGCAGTAGTGATTTAGAATTATTGCAGTGATTGAGTGCACTACTGCAGCAGTTTATGCATCATTCACAATCGGATGATGTGAAACTGATGTTCCTGCAAGTGCAGTTTTCCTATCAGTTTTCATGCCGTTAAGGTGTGAAGAACGAGCCCTTAATGTTAAAAATGTTAATAAATAAACATTAACATGTTCAGTAACAGATTTGTGTCGAAAAATTGTGTTTATTTAAATGTACAAAATATCGGCCATATCGGCCGATACCAATATGCGATGGCCAAAATATCGGTATCAGCAAAGAAAAACCGATATTTGTCGGTCCCTACTGGGTTCCTCCTGGTGCACGGCAATGCTCGGCCTCATGGGGCGAGAGTATGCAGCCAGTTCCTGGAGGATGAAGGCATTAACCACTTAAGCCCCGGAAGATTTTACCCCCTTCCTGACCAGGGGGTATTTTGCGATTCGGCACTGCGTGACTTTAACGGACAATTGCGCGGTCGTGCGACGCTGTACCTAAACGAATTTGACGTCCTTTTTTTCCCACAAACAGAGCTTTCTTTTGGTGGTATTTGATCACCTGTGCGATTTTTTGATCACGCGCTATAAACAAAAAAAGAGCGTCAATTTTGCAAAAATAACAATATTTTTCACATTTTTTTATATGAAATTCCCCCCAAAAAAAAAGTAAAAATCAAAATTTTTTAAAATTTTCGGCCAATTTGTTTTATGCTACATATGTTTGGTAAAAAAAAAAAAATCGCAAAAAGCGTATTTTGATTGGTTTGTGCAAAAGTTATCGCGTTTACTAACAAAGGGAAAGATTTTTGTCATTTTTGTTGTTTTTTTTTTAACGCGTAATGGCGGCGATCTGCGATTTTTTTGCGGTACTGCGACATTGGGGCGGACAGATCGGACCCTTGACTGACATTTGTGACACTTTTGGGGTTACCAGTGACATTTCTACAGTAATCAGTGCTATACATATGCACTGTTACTGTAAAAATACACTGGTTGTGAAGGGGTTAACTTTATTTGGGAGGGAGGGGCTGTGTGTATCCCTAGGGGCGTGCTTTCTACTGTGATTGGCTGTGGCTTGAGCTGTAAGGACACTGATCAACGGATCTACATACTAGATCCGTTTGATCAGTGTCTTTACAGCGAGGAGAATGACAGGTGGCTTGTTTACACAAGCTGCCTGACATTCTCCCTCTCCCCCGCCGATCGCCGAGTGACCGGCGGACATCGGGTCCGCTGGTCACACGCGGGGGGGGGGGTCCGTGACCACGCGGGAGCGGGAGCGCGCCTCCGGGGGCGCGCGCTCGCTCCCTAGACCCTCACAAGCTAGTGACGTAGCCCTACGTCACTTTGCCTGTGAGGGGCTGACTGCCGACGTAGATCGGCGTTAGGCAGTCGGCAAGTGGTTAAAACCATTGAATGGCCCCCATTCTCGCCTGACCTAAATGATATTTGTCCCCTTTGAGAAATGATGTGTTTCTTCATTTTTTTTTTTTTGAGCAGTGTATAACATTTGTATCGTGTTTTTTCTGAATTTCAGATTGATATTCTGTCTCTATCATTTAAAGCACACCTATGATAAAATTATAGACCCTTCATTTCTTTGTAAGTGGGCAAACATACAAAATCTGTAGACGATTCAATTATTATTTTCTCCGCTGTATATACATTTTTTTTTTTTTGTTTAACCAGAAATGGCAAAAAATTGTGTGATGTTGTCATTTTCCATATTGCCCGGTGGCAATCCTCTTCTGTAACGTAAAGGCAAAACTCATCTACAGTGTCATAGCAGAGGAATTCTCATTAACAGGCTGCAGGCAACATCTCAGTCACAGCATTTAAGTGGCTTTATTAAAACCTATTCAAGCAAGACGTCCCTAGATAGGCCGCTCTCTCCGCTCATCTGTAAGCAGATTGGGTCTCCTGTGAGATGCAGGGATGGAGGCAGATTTTCTGATACACATACCAACAATTTGAATGCTGGTCAGAATTTCTTCAGGCGTATTTCTTTCTGCAGGCCGTATGTAGATCCTGAGCTTGAAGAACCACAAGTGAATGCATGCCTTGCTAGAAATAACAGAATTTGTATTTCCTTAATAACATACAGTGCCTTGAAAAAGTATTCATACTCCTTGAAATGTTCCACATTTTGTCATGTTACAACGAAAAACGTAAATGTATTTTATTGGGATTTTAGGTGATACCAGGGTTCTTCAAACTATAGCCCTCAAGCTGTTCAGGAACTACAATTCCCATCATGCCTAGTCATGTCTGTAAATGTCAGAGTTTTACAAAGCCTCATGGGATGTGTAGTTTCGCAACAGCTGGAGGGCCGTAGTTTGAGGATCCCTGTGATAGACCAACACAAAGTAGCACATAATTGTGAAGTGTAAGGAAAATGATAAATAGTTTTCAAATAAATATGTGAAAAGTGTGGTGTGCATTTGTATTCACCCCCCCCCCTCTGTGTCAATACTTTGTAGAACCGCCTTTCACTGCAATTACAGCTGCAAGTCTTTTTGGGGATGTCTCTACCAGCTTTGCACATCTAGAGATTGACATTTTTGCCCATTCTTCTTTGCAAAATAGCTCAAGCTCTGTCAGATTGGATGGAGAGTGTCTGAACAGCAATTTTCAAGTCTTGCCACAGATTCTCAGTTGGATTTAGGTCTGGACTTTGACTGGGCCACTCTTAACACATGAATATGCATTGATCTAAACCATTCCATTGTAGCTCTGGCTGTATGTTTTGGGTCGTTGTCCTGCTGGAAGGTGAACCTCTGCTCCAGTCTCAAGTCTTTTGCAGACTCTAACAGGTTTTCTTCTAAGATTGCCCTGTATTTGGCTCCATCCATCATCCCACCAACTCTGGCTAGCTTCCCTGTCCCTGCTGAAGAACAGCATTCCCACAAGATGATGCTGCCACCACCATGTTTCACGGTGAGGATGTTTAGGGTGATGTGCAGTGTTATTTTTTTCCCCCACACATGGTTTTTTGCTTTTAGGCCAAAAAGTTAAATTTTGGTCTCCTCTGACCAGAGCACCTTCTTCCACATGTTTGCTGTGTCCCCACATTCTCGCAAACTGCAAATTGAACCTCTCATGGCTTTTTTTTTCAACAATGGCTTTCTTCTTGTCACTCTTCCATAAAGGGCAGATTTGTGGAGCGCACGACTAATAGTTGTCCTGTGGACAGATTCTCCCACCTGAGCTGTGGATCTCTGCAGCTCCTCCAGAGTTACCATGGGCCTCTTGGCTGCTTCTCTGATAAATGTTCTTCTTGCCCAGCCTGTCAGTTTAGGTGGACGGCCATGTCTTGGTAGGTTTGCAGTTGTGCCATACGCTTTCCATTTTCAAATGATGGATTGAACAGTGCTCCGTGAGATGTTCAAAGCTTGGGATTTTTTTTTTTTTTTTATAACCTAACCCTGCTTTATACTTCTCCACAACTTTATCCCTGAACTATCTGGTGTGTTCTTTGGCCTTCATGATGCTGTTTGTTCACTAAGGTTCTCTAACAAACCTTTGAGGACTTCACAGAACAGCTGTATTTATAATGAGAATAAATTACACACAAGTGGACTCTATTTACTAATTAGGTGACTTCTAAAGGTAATTAGTTCCACTAGAGTTTAGTTATTTTTCACTAGTTTTGCATCTGGCTAGGGTCAGTGTCACTACTGGTAGCACGAGGCCATACCTGGACCCTATATAGGTTTCACAGGCAGTCCAACTCCTCCAGGATGGCACATCAATACATACCATTGCAAGAAGGTTTGCTGTGTTTTCCAGCACAGTCTCAGGAGCATGGAGGGGATTCCAGGAGACAGGCAGTTACTCTAGAAGAGCTGGACAGGGCCATAGAAGGTCCTTAACCCCTCAGCAGGACCGGTATCCGCTCCTTTGTGCAAGGAAGAACAGGATGAGAACTGCCAGAGCCCTACAAAATTACCTCCAGCAGACCACTGGTGTGAATGTCTCTGACCAATCATAAACAGACTTTATGAGGGTGACCTGAGGGCCCGACGTCCTCTAGTGGGCCCCGTGGAGCTGGATTGGCATTTGCCATTGAACATCAGAATTGGAAGGTCCGCCACTGGTGCCCTGTGCTTTTCACAGATGAGAGCAGGTTCACCCTGAGCACATGTGACAGACACGAAAAGGGTGTGGAGAAGCCATGAAGAACGTTATGCTGCCTGTAACATCGTTCAGCATGACCGGTTTGGTAGTGGGTCAGCGATGGTCTGGGGAGGCATATCCATGGAGGGACACACAGACCTCTACAGGCTACACAATGGCACCCTGACTGCCATTTTGTATCAGGATGAAATTCTTGGACCCATTGTCAGACCCTACACTGGTGCGATGGCTCCTGGGTTCCTCCTGGTGCACAACAATGCCCGGCCTCATGTTGTGAGAGTATGCAGCCAGTTCCTGGAGGATGAAGGAATTGATACCATTGAATGGCCCCCACGCTGGCCCGACCTAAATCCAATAGAACACCTCTGGGACATTGTTTTGATCCATCGGATGACCACCAGCACCTCAGTCTGTTCAGGACCTCAGTGATGCCCTGGTCCAGATCTGGGAGGAAATACCCCAGGACAACATTAGTCATCTCATTAGGAGCATGTCCGGACATTGTCAGGCATGAATACAAGCACATGAGGGCCATACACACTACTGAGTAACATTTTGAGTTGCTGCAATGAAATTTCAACAAAATGGACTCGCCTGCTGCATCACTTTTTCTTTTTGACTTTCGGGATCTTTGAATTCAGCTCTCTGTAGGGTGATAATTTGCATTGCAATCAAACGATGTGGTATTCTTTCCTTCCTAACACATTACCCAGTCCATACCAGTATAGATATCCAGCATGATATTTTTCCCCATTGAGATCTGATGTGTTTTCAAAGTGTTCCTACGCAGAGACCTTGAAATTCTAGGTATGTTTTTATCTCCAGTGTATATTTGATCTGTGCATTTAGTAGTTTGCCTGGGGTTTAGCTTTACATAGCTCTAAAGCACACATGTCAAACACAAGGCCTGAGGTCCATTTTATGGGGCCCTTACACCCCTCCTGCAGTTGAGGCACCCCCTCGTGTTCCACCCCACCGTATCTCAGCAGTCAACAGCAGAGAGGAGGACAGAACTCCTTCAACAGATCCTGTGCTTCTCTGTGCAGATGAGGAGAGACTCATCTCTAAACCCACCACCCCGTCTTAGCAGTCAGCAGCAGAGAGGATGACAGAACTCTTCTTACAGATCCTGCGCCTTTCTGTAAAACCTCAACACCCCTTTCTCTCCGCATCCCCTAGTCTCAGCATTCAGCAGACTCCGGCTCTCCTCTGGTCCTCCTCCAGACCCTGCACTTTCTTCTGTTCAGCTCAGCCCTCAGCTTCTTCCTGGCAGCAGCATATGAGGGGGTGCCCACCTAATTGACACCTAATGTAAAGAGGGGGGGGGGTGCTCTGGACATCTACTTATAATTATTATGAGAATAATACAATTCTATGCTTATAAAAAGGAGGGTCGCACATGCTGGGATCACCCACAAGAAACGTTATTGGAAGCTGCTCAGACAGAACATAAGGTAAAGTCTACAGGCTTGGAAAGATCAGTTTGTAAATCAGGGGTGGGGAACCTGTGGCCCAGGGGCCGTATACGGCCCTCGAAGTAATTTGGTCCAGCCCCCCATTCAGCTGAGTCTGTGTCTCTCAGCTGATGCATCAGAACGAAGCCGATGTGTCCTGTAGAGTTCCAACTCCGTTCTGACAGTCTGAGTGAGTCACAGGCAGAGTGATATCAAATGCACTCCGCCTGTTACCAATAAAGGAAACATCGCCTCTTCCTCCAGCGCGGCGCCGCTGCTAGCCAGCATTTCCCACCAGCAGCACACAGCAGTACCAGCCAGAGCCAGCAGTACTCACAGCAGTACCAGCCAGAGCCAGCAGTACTCACAGCAGTACCAGCCAGAACCAGCAGTACCCACAGCAGTACCAGCCAGAGCCAGCCGTACCCACAGCAGTACCAGCCATAACCAGCAGTACCCGCCAGAACCAGCAGTACCCACAGCGGTATCAGCCAGAGCCAGCAGTACCCACAGCGGTACCAGCCAGAGCCAGCAGTACCCACAGCGGTACCAGCCAGAGCCAGCAGTACCCACAGCGGTACCAGCCAGAGCCAGCAGTACCCACAGCGGTACCAGCAGTACCCACAGCCGTACCAGCCAGAGCCAGCAGTACCCACAACAGTACCAGCCAACAGTACCCACAGCAGTACCAGCCAGCAGTACCTACAGCAGTACCAGCCTGAGCCAGCAGTATCCACAGCAATACCAGCCAGCAGTACCCACAGCAGTACCAGCCAGCAGTATCAGCCTGAACCAGCAGGACCCATAGCAGTAAAAGCCAGTAGTACCAGCCTGAGCCAGCAGTACCCACAGCACAGTACCAGCCAGCAGTACCAGCCTGAGCCAGCAGTACCCACAGCAGTACCAGCCAGCAGTACCTACAGCACAGTGCCAGCCTGAGTCAGCAGTACCCAAAGCAGTACCAGCCTGAGCCAACAGTACCCACAGCAGTACCAGCAAGAAGTACCCACATCACAGTACAAGCCAGCAGTACCAGCCTGAGCCAGCAGTACCAGCCAGCTATACCCACCAGCAGTTCTTTTCAAAACTTACCACTAGAAAGAGTCGACTGCGCTCCAGACTGACCGACGCAAACCTGGAAAACCAGTTGTGAGTAGCAACATCATCAATACCAGCTAACATCACACACCTCAGCTAACATCACACAAGATGATCTAACATCACACAAGAGAAGCAGTTGCAGCCATCACATTAGGGGTGAGTTAAATAAATGTTTGACCAAATATAACAGGCACATTTTTTAAGTTGATAATTTTGTACGGCCCACAAATGATTTTATAAATACCCAAATGGCCCTTGGCAGAAAAAAGGTTCCCCCACCCCTGTTGTAAATGGATAAAAAATTGGCTAAAAGATAGAATTCAGAGAGTAGTGGTTTATGATTCTTACTCTGAATGGTCTAAGGTCATCAGTGGTGTACCCCAAGGTTCAGTGTTGGGACCCATACTTTTTAATATCTTTATAAATGATATAGGATCTGGGATTAAAAGTAGCATTTCAGTCTATGCAGATGACACCAAGCTTTGCAGTGGAATAACTTCTTTACAGGATGTCTCCAACTTACAAGCCGACCTCAATGCACTGTTTCATTGGGAAACTATGTGGCAAATGAGGTTTAATGTTGATAAATGTAAAGTTATGCACTTGGGAGCTAAGAATATGTATGCACCATACATACTATGGGGGGAGTACAAGTGGGGGAAGTGAATGGTGGAGAAGGATCTGGGTGTTCTGGTAGATCATAAGCTTAATAATAGCATGCAATGCCAAGCTGCGGTTTCTAAAGCAAGCAAAGTTCTTTCTTGTATTAACAGAGGCATGGACTCCAGAGAGAGATATAATTTTGCCCCTGTACAAATCATTAGTACGACCTCATCTGGAATATGCAGTTCAGTTTTGGGCACCAGTTCTCAAAAAGGATATCGGGGAGCTGGAGAAAGTGCAGAGAAGGGCAACCAAACTGATAAGAGGCATGGAGGAGCTCAGCTATGAGGAAAGATTAGAGGAAATGAATTTATTCTCTCTTGAGAGGAGGGGATTAAGGGGGGGATATGATCACCATTTATAAATACATAAGGGGGGATATGATCACCATTTATAAATACATAAGGGGGGGATATGATCACCATGTATAAATACATAAGGGGTCCATATAGTGAACTTGGTGTTGAGTTGTTCACTTTAAGGTCATCACAGAGGAGAAGGGGGCACTCTTTACGTCTAGAGGAAAACAGATTTCATCTCCAAATACAGAAAGGTTTCTTCACAGTTAGAGCTGTGAAAATGTGGAATAGACTCCCTCCCGAGGTGGTTCTGGCCAGCTCAGTAGATTGCTTTAAAAACAGGCCTGGATTATTTTCTGGGTGTACTTAATATAAGTGGGTACTAATATTTATAGGTAAAGTTGATCCGGGGAATATCCGATTGCCTCTCAGGGGATCAGGAAGGAATTTTTTTCCCCTGCTGTAGCAAATTGGATCATGCTTTGCTGAGGTTTTTCCAGCTTCCTCTGGATCAACAGCGGGTATAGGATTGGTTATATGGGATTGTATGGTTGGGTTTTCAATACTGTTTTTTTTTTGTTTTTTATTGGTTGAGCCAGATGGACTTGTGTCTTTTTTTTAAGCTGACTAACTATGTAACATGGTTCTGCCATGGTGTTCTGTCAGAGCAGTCTCCCGTAAATAGTCTTTCGGATACAACTGGCCCTTTGGGGGGCCGCCATAATGCTAATGCAGCCTGCAATAAAAAGTTGTTTGACACCCCTGCTCTAAAGCATTAAAAATAATAAAATGAATAGTGTAATATCACATGTAGGCCAACAGATGGCAGCATCATACAATGTTAGTGCTTCCAACTTTTTTTTCCTCCTCCAGTGTTTTGGAGCTTCAAGGTAGGGGGTGATTATTTTTGGCACAGTTGCAATGCTTTGAACACCCCAATCTGCTGCCTTTGCAGGTTAAAGGCTGCTCAACCACATCTAAAACACAGGTCTAAACGTGCCCTAAACATACCGATCATTTTTGTCTTGAGCGAAGCCATCCTTTGACTAGTTCTATCAACAACAATTAAAAGAAAAAAAAAAAAACACCACCAGGTACAAAAAACAAAGAAATTCATTTTATTGCTTATTAGATATTGCTTATGAAGAAAGGCAGTATGTTTCTATATACCGTGAGTCTCAGTGCAACCGCGCTTTAGAACACCAGAATGACCGAACGCTGAGCCGACAGACTGAGCAGCAGAAAAACTAAAAAAAAACACTGAATATTTTACCAGTGTAAGGCTGCCCATACATTATACAATTATCCCTTAGCCAAATAATAGGAAACCAAAACACTTAATTTGTATGCAATCAGGTAGGGCCGTTGCATTACATAGTTAAAGGTAAATCTATAAAGTAAATTGAAGAAGAAAATTGTATAATGTATGTCCAGCTTAAGTGAACACTTTCCACCAACGTATCTTTATAATATAATATATATATGTATAGAAAAAAGCTACATTACAAATAGTCATTTTTTTTCCCCACTCCTCTAACAGAGCATTCCAGCTATAAATACGGGAAATGTAAGGAAGGCTATTTATTGTCAGTGTTCAAGTGGGATGTATTGAAACTAAAAAATGTCTACATCAAAGCCACCCTTGGGTGACGGGACTTATTCCTGAGACTCTTTTCCGGCCAGTCGATACAGTTCCGTCGGTCCGTCGGCGTGCGTGATCGTGGTCGTTAACTGTAGCTCCTCCCCGCTGCTCATGCCGTCCCTGCCTGCAAAGGAATGACAGCGATTAATATGGAGAGCATGGATGGAAATTTTGTAACCTTTGTTATGGGCGTCCATCACCTGCAACAATGTATCCAATATATTAAACGCAGTTTGTTATTCCAAAGCTGCCCGTACATTAGTAGAATTTATTTTAACATTTTTTGTTTTAAGAACATTTGTTCTATCTTGTAATCATTAGTGGGGGTCAAATAGACATTCGTTTGGTGAGAAAATGTGAATGAGTAGGATGGGAAATGTTTCACAAACTTTCTAACAGCGAATGTGGTTGTCATTTTGGGAATGTGCATTCACTCCAAAATCAAAAGGTTAAAATCAACAAATGTTCGTTCAAAGATCTACTAGTCTATGGCCAGCTTTATTAAAGTGCTACTAAACCCAAAACCGTAAAATCAGTCTGTATATGCAGTAAAGCATGCTTGTTCTACTCACTGTCGAATCTAAGGGGTATATCCTCCGCACTTTGTAAAAAGGTGGTTTCATCCCGTCTTCTCTGATCCTCCCCTTCTTCCACTGTCCCAAATCCATCTCCCGATAGTACAGAGCCTTGGAGGAACTCTGAACATGCTTAGTTTGGAGTGTATTGCTAGAGTGTTTTATTTTTTCTTGGGAGAGTGCATGTGATTAGCACAGGGTTAATCAGCACTGTCCAGACAGAGGGTCAGGAGTTCTACTGCCTCATAGGACAGGGGAGAATGATCCTGTGTTCTCTGATCCTTCCCTTCTTCCACAGTCCCCAATTCATCCGCTGATAGCACAGAGCCTTGGAGGAACTCTCATACTTGCCAACTATCCCTTTTTTCCTGGGACAGTCCCTGCAAATAGGAGCCTGTCCCAGGTCATTTACATTGTCCCTGGAAGCGCCTGTTAATCAGGCTGCCCATAAATGTTACACAGAAGTAGTGCAGCTGAATGGGAGAATTATTCCAACTCTGCTACTGTGGCCTTAAAGTGGAGTTCCACCCTAAAATTACACTTCTGCCCATCTTCTTGGTCCGGGTCACCTTGAAAAGAAATGGATAATCACATTTTTTTTTTATTTTTACTTACCTTGGATAAGAAGAAAATATACTCACCTTACTTCCTCCCCTCGGCGGCCACGGCGATTCGTCACTTCCTGGCGTGCAATGATTCCTGGGAGCTGAATGTCATCGCTCCCAGGAATCAATGCGCCTGCACCGGCCCCGACGTCCGTTCCGGTGCGCGCGCGTCATTCCCTTCTAAACAGCTTCTGGGCATGCCCAGAAGCTGTGCAGGGATGACGCACAGGCACCGGAAGTGACGGCGGGGCCGGCGCAGTGCATCGTGGGACCAAAGAAGACGGAAGAGGACACAGAAGAGGATCACGCTGGCTTCAAGCTGCCCACACCTGAGATGGCAGCGCTGGACAACACATTTTCAAGGTAAGTATTTCTTCTTGCAGGTAAGTGCAACCCGGGACAGTTCAGAGTTTAGCCATTGTGGAATGTACTAGCCCTGACTGTCCCGGGGGTATTTTTATGTCATTTTTTTTTTTTTTTTAGGTGGAACTCCGCTTTAAGTTTGAAATTCCCTTTTTAATTCCCTGTAATTCTCTCTATATTGAGTAGACCCTATAATCTGATAAATAGGCGAGAGTGGGCGGAGCTTCAGGGAAGTGGGTGTGGTAAGTAATTGATAGCTGTGCTGCAAAGTGTCCCTGGAAATTTATTTTAAATGTTGGCAACTATGCACTCTGCACATGCTCAGTTTGGTGTGTATTGCTGAGGGTCAGGGGTTCGGTAGCCTCATAGGACAGTCAGAGGAGAATGAAAACTCCTCCTACAAGCTTTAACCAGACACTGATAGAAGTCACAAGACTGCTATATACTGCTGATGAGAAAAGGTATTTAGCAGTTTATATTTACTAAAATAATTGCATTTATATGTTCTGTGTACTGTGGGAGAGCAGATATAGTGAGTGCAAGCTCCTGGGTTTAGTAACAGTATAAGCTTTGACAAAAAAAAAAATTAAAGTCGATGGGTTTCTCTGCAGAGTTGCACCAGGTTTTACACTCTCCAGTAGTGACCGCAGGCTCCTGGGTTTAGTAACACTTTAAAATCAACAAAGGTTTGTTCAAAAATCTACTTGCATTATGGCCAGCCTAATTAAAGATTTAGTCCAACTTTGTGATTGTGTGCAAATTTTACACCCAAAGTTAGGGTGAAACGTGTAGTGGTCACTCTCTCTCCCCCCCCCCCCCCCTTCCCCGAATTATGGCTTTCTTCTATCCAAAACATTTTGTACTCTCTCATATTGGACATGGTTGTGTGAGCAATATGACTACAAAGCCCATTTTCCACTGCAGCAGAGGCACTCGTATATCTCAATGGAGGACAAGAGCTGTAAAATCACTACGCATGGCTGTGTGGTCAATGTCAATGGAGACTACAAGGCCCATTTTCTACCACGGCAGAGGGACCCGTAGATCTCAAACGAGTACGAGTGCTGTGACGTCACCACACTTGTAGTCCATAGATACCACCTCCAGCTCCATTATCAGCTGGTCTGCACCTCCATTCAGTGCTGGGGCTGGGATATCATTTTGTTTGTATGGACACTGCACAGTAGTACAAAAGGGAAAAAAAGTTGCTGGAAAGCCTAACTAGCAATCACAATAAATCAAGTGAATTGATCATATAGTCTACTCAGTCTCAAAAAATCAAAAGTAAATTTGCAGAGTGATACTCATATGGCAAATAGCATATATGTAGAAAAAAAGGGCATATAGAAAAAGATGCCCAAAAGCGCCATAACATGTTGAGTATACCAAAAAATACACCCACAAATGTTCCTAATATAAACATAACATTTTTTGAATCAGGGAACAAGGGTGCTAAAATAAACAATAGACCTTCCACCAAGATACCCAAAAGTAGACCACGTAGTCACTAAAACCACACACATCCCATGCACCAGCTGCAGTCAATCACCAATAGAAAATCCTGTATGCCGGGTGTAATGCTTAGTATCTGCATGTATGGACTCTGCACATTACCGCTTCTCCTGTCCTGTATGCTGGGTGTAATTCTCAGTATCTGCTCTTATTCTGTATATATGGACTCTGCACAGTAGCACTTCTCCTGCCCTGTATGCTGGGTGCAATTCTCAGTATCTGCTCTTATTCTTTATTTATGGACTCTGCACAGTAGCATTTCTCCTGTCCTGTATGCTTGGGTGTGATTCTCACTATCTGTTCCTATTCTCTAGGTGTGGCCCCTGTTGCACTTACCTTGTCCTGTATGGTGGGTGTATGTTTTGGTCCTGGACACAACCTGTCCACCTCCAATTGAAGTGAGAAGCCACTAGGTACTGTTCGACAACCCCCCCCCCCCCCCCCCATTGAAGACCAAATATGCAACATGCAAAATCAAATGCATGGTTTTCATCTGTGCCTTTTCACACCCAAGTGTAGCCTGTAACTCAAAAAAATACATGAGCTTCTTTGAGCTACAAGCTCCAACCCTTTTTGACCCCAATAGAATTCAATAGGAGTGCCTGCGTATTGCAAATTTTTATTTCCCCTGGGAGCTAGCTTTCCATTGGCTAAATATAAAAAAAAAAAAATACATGCTCAAGCCTAAAAAAAAATGCCAGCCACCCAAATTAATTACAAGTCATTTTTAATGTAAAATACTTGTGAAAGGACTTTTGACAGCACAGACATAAACACAGCAAGAGTTTTGGGGACACATATGGACGCCTACAACTGCCTACCCCTAAAGAATAAGTACATCCTAACACTAAAACCCCTGCATCTCTAGATCTCCATGTTCTAATACTAAACATATCTAAACCTGTAAAGAAGAAATCAGTATACAGGCATACCCGGGCAGAGAATCGTTTTTTTTTTTTAACATACCCCCGGGACAGTCAGGGCTACCACATTCCACAATGGCTAGCCTCTGATCTGTCCCGGTTCGCACTTACCTTTTAGAAGAAATACTTACTTAGAAGTTTTCTTCCACAGCGTTTCCATCTCGGTTGTGGGCAGCTGAAGCCGGCGCGGTCCTCTTCTCCGTCTTCTTCCGCGTCTTCGTGTCCCAGAATGCGCTGCACCGGCCCCTCTCTTCACTTCCGGTGCGGCGCCGCATTCCTAAACAGCTTCTGGGCATGCCCAGAAGCTGTTTAGCAGGGGAATGCGGCGTCGCCCGGAAATGACGAGCGGGGCCGGTGCGGCGCATTGATTCCTGGGAGCTATGACGTTCAGCTCCCAGGAATCATAGCGAGACAGGAAGTGACGGGGTGAGCCGCGGCTCCGAGGGAGGAAGCTGTCATAGGTGAGTATTTACGATCGTCAATTACAAGGTGAGTTTTTAAAAAAAAAAAAATCTAACTATCCAATTCCTTTTCAGGTTAGGCTGAACTAGCGGACGGGCACAAAAAAACAATATCGTTTTTGTGCCCGGAACTCCGCTTTAAGTACACAATGGGACCAGAGCATGTATGTAAAACGAAAATGTACTTAAAGTGAAGCAATACCTTTTTTCATTTCCTAGGCAAGCTGGCTGGCCACAAATAGGATATGTTGTAGTCCTGGGTCCCCTCACATCGCTCCCTAAGTTTGGTATCCCTGTCACTTATGGTTTGGGAGTAGTGCCATGTCAGGCTGACCAAGATTTCCCATAGATGCCAATGTTAAAAACTGGGAGTAGTGCCATGCCAAGCTGACCAGGCTGTGTCCATACTCGAGAGTGTACGTAAAGTGAGTGTACTTAAAACGGGGTATGCCTGTACTTACCTTTTTTGAAGCCGATCCAACCAATTCCTACGCTGTGCTGTCAGCCACGGCTTCGCTGTGTAGGCCCTGTAAAGAAGAAATCCTTATACAGACCTTTTTTGAAGCCAATCCGATCCGGTCTCCAGCGGCAGAAGCTCTGCAGAGGACACAGCCAACAACGGAAGCCCCATAGTAAGTCTATAGGTGAGGAAACTTCCCATTCCTTTCACAGCCGTTGTCGGCCGTGTCCTCTGAAGAACTTCCGCCGCTGGAGATCGGGTCCGATTGGCTTCAGGAAAGGTATGTATACTGATTTCTTCTTTACATAGCTAGATAGGTCGGTGTTAGAACGTGGAGATCTATAGATGCAGGGATTTTAGTTTTAGGGTGGACTTATCCTTTAATTTATCCATTGCTATATTAGCAATATTATTCTCCCACATGGAGACTCCCAAAAATTAGAGCTAGGACCACAACTTTACAGAGGAGCTTTGGTGAGGCATTGCAGCTTCCACGTATATTTGCAAATGTGGAACTAAATGTTTTAATCCCAGTGGCTGAACAAAGAGCTTCATGGAAGGATCACCAGGCATTATTTTAATCAAAACAGAAGATTTAGAAAAATTGAAATCAACTTTTAAAATTAATGTTTGAAAGTTCATATGAGATTTTAATGATTGAGTTTAGATGTACTTTAAACTTGAATCTGCTTGACTCACATTCCAGCCGGGTTTGGCGTAGTCTGGTTTTTATCCTTTCATTAGAGCTGTGGGTTGCGGGAGCGCACCTACTGGGGATGCCAGAACTCCCTCCTTAGAGCCTATCACAGACAGACAACATTTAAAAACCTGACAAAGGGACCAAGTCCTCCCGACTCTAAAGTTAAATAGTGCTGTGCACAAGGGCACTGGAACCACTAATGCCCCGTTTCCACTGGGCTTTCTGGTACGGTTCGGTACGGTACGCTATTTATGCCGTTTCCATTATGAATGGTACCCTTATTCCGAACCATACCACTTTTTTGGTACCCTTTCGTTGGGGTACCAAGAACATTAGTACCGTACCAACTGGGTGGAGCTACACTCTGCAGAACTTTGATTGGTTGACAGAGAATTCTCTATCACAGCTTTCCTGCTACACCACGCCTATCATGAAAGGGTACTATTGGCAGTGGAAACGCAATGTGTACCGTACCGAACCGAATCGTACCGTACTGAACCGAACCGTACCGTACCACTCAGTGGAAACGAGGCATAAGTCAACAATTCGGGAATAGCTAATCCCTGTTTTTAAAAAAAGAAAGTTTAAAGTGATGATGAAGTCCATTTTACTTACAGGTAAGCCTATAATAAGGCGTGCCTGTAGGTACTGTGTGTACCGTTTAGGAGAGGTTTACTTGTGTAGCAGCTGGTGATGCCACAGACGCATGCGCTCTGAAGGAATCACATACCAGTGCCTTTCCTTCGGAGTTCTGTGACGTAAACCGCATGCGTGGGAGTGACGTTATCACAGCTCGGCCAAAGGACCGGAGTCCGCGAAACCCAGGAGGAAGACAGGATGAAGATAGAAGCAGTGACAGGACTGAAAGCGCACCACTGGAGGGTTTCTTTTTAAAGTGGTTAAGCCATTTCATAAACCACACACAATTCCCTCTGTTATAAAGCCTTCTATTTTGCAGTGTATGTTTTGTAAAAAAGATGCCTCTTTCTACCTGAATTCACAGCACAGATTGGCGCTCACGTGACTCTTCGAGGCTCCCTCTCCCGATATGACAGCTAGAGCGGGAGGGGCCAAGAATCCCCAACTGACGTCAGTCAGGAGGAGAGGAGGAGAGAGCCAAGAATTCAGCCGGGGAGGAGGGGAGCCTCGAAGAGTCACGTGAGCGCCAATCGGCGTTGTGAATTCAGGTAGAAATAGGCATCTTTTTTCCAAAGGGAAATATAAAGCTGCAGTGTAACAGAGGGGATTGTGTATGGTTTATAAGGGTATTTCAGCAGCAGGAAGGGGGGGGGGACACAGGAGACAGAGAGGTGAGCTGTGGATGATGGAGGCATGTAAGCTGACCACAGTGTCAGGGCTCAGCAGCCATGATACACCATGGTCAGTTTACGGGGGGGGGGGGGGTATAGCCAGGTGTTTCAGGTGATACAAGGGGCCAAATTACACAGCACAAGCACTGTGCTATATAACAACATGTTTTAAAGGAGCAGGTTCCATTTTTTTTTTTTTGTTTGGTTAACAAACCCTTTAAGGTAAGTTTCACATAATGTGCTAGTATGCATACAGTACTAGCACATAATACATTGGGGGAAATATTTATTTAATCCCCTGCAGATTTCATAAGTTTGCCAACTTGCAAAGATATGAAGGGTATAATTGCCAAAGGACAGCCAAGAAACCTTAAGGATTTGGAGAAGATCTGTAAAGAAGAATGGACCAAAATCCCTCCTGAGATGTGTGCAAACCTGGTCACCAACTACAAGAAACGTCTGACCTCTGTGCTTGCCAACAAGGGTTTCTCCACCAAGTACTAAGTCATGTTTGGATTGGGGATGAAATACTAATTTTACTTACTGAACTGCAATTCAATTTATAACATTTGTGTTATGTGTTTTTTCTGGGTTTTTGGTTGATATTCTGTCTCGATTATTTAAAATACACCTATGAGAAAAATTATAGACCCTTCATTTCTTTGTAAGTGGGCAAACTTACAAAATCTGCAGGGGATCAAATCATTTTCTCCACTGTACCATTGCCTTTTTTAATTTATTTTCCAGTTAACTACCGCTTTAAGAAGTGTTAAAGTGCCAAGAAACAAACATAATATACTGCACATACACTGCACACTCCTACGACATTCGTGGCAAAAAAAAAAAAAAAAAAAAAAAAAAAAAAAAAATCGCACTGCATTTCTGCCCGTGATTCCAAATCGTTCGTTGCAAATAAGGCCTTAGACTACATATACATCCCCCCCTCTATTACGTATTAAAGTGTTTGTAACCCCAGCATTTCATATTGTTGATATGTGCCTGCTGTACCATGTACTTGTATGAGAAAGTATCCTGTTCTCTTTGTATTGCGTCCTTTGTGTGAACTTCCTGTCAGTCCCCTTGCTTTTCTAATAAAAACTGACCACACCAAGCAGGAGAACAGACCGTGATCAGTTCTCTAGCTTTTCAGGGAACTCAAGTGTGCTCTCCTCCAATGATCAGACTTGTCCTAACACCCCCTGCACAGCCATTCACTGGAAAGATCAGTGTGCTGCTGGTTCTTCTCCCCCAGCTCTTATGCAGCTGAGAACAGAGGGAAGGTACTCGCTTTTAAAAATGGGGAAAAAAGTATTTTATAGCTTTTTTTTTTTATATATCCATCTATACAAAAATGTTTTGCCTTTTATTTCCATTTTAAACGTAAATGGTTGCTTTACAAGGTGATCGATTACAATCACTTTGAGACCACAGAAAATGACATGAACAGGATCAATGGGTATGTTTCTGTACTTAAAAGGAACAAAAAATAAATAAATAAAAAAAAATTAAAATTAAATATATAAATTATATAAATATATATATAAAAATTAAAAAAAATAAAATAAAATAAAAAACCCTAACAAGGACCAGTAATCTGTTATTTATAACGTTTTTGTGGTTGAATTTGCATATTTAAAATGAGCTTCCGGTGCAAAAAAAAAAAAAAAAAAAAAGGATTTAAGGATTAGGTAGCCATACCCAGAAAACACAACCGCCTGTATGAAAATCTGATGCACTGGGCATGAAATTTTCATTTTTGTTTCAGGAAATCTATGACATCTGAGGTTTTGGCGAGAGGCTCTCTTCTTACCATTCTTTTGGTCATCGCCGTAATTCTTGTGTGATGGCGCGTACAGGAACATAAGGGCGAACACATACAGGTTCCACATGCCGTAGATGCCCGTGAAGAAGGCGCTGTTCAACTCAATAGAGTAGTCACCCCATTTCCAGTTACCTTCTGATACCTACAGACATACAGAAGTAGACAATGGAGGTCAAAACTTGTACTTGGACATATACCTGGCCCCTAAATATTTTAGTCTCCCCTGCTTTGGTTTCAGGACTTCCAAAGGCGCTGACTCAGAAGAGTCAACTAGAAGTCCAAGCGGGCAAATAAATAAGGTTCAAAGTGAACAAACAGAGAGAACTGTTGTGCTGACCTGCGTTGTGATGAAGAACACTGTGGTTAAAGCTGCACAGGCCAGTGTGACGATCATCAGAAATTTGAATCTGAAAATCAAACCCTGCAAGTCAAAAGTAAAAGTCAAAATTAATGGAAGGTGAAAAGAGGAAAATTAAAGTGTAAATCTAGGCAATACCAAAATTTGCTTCATTTTTTTGGCCTTCTGCCTTGTCCCTATAGCAGGAAACTTCCTTCTTGTTAATGTATTTATTGATCTTAAATTCACAGCAATTAGGCTCCTTTCACACTTGTGAGAAGACAAAGTCGTGCGACTTGCATTGCAACTTTGATGTGACTTTGCATTCTCTGAACCAAAGTTGCATCAAAATTCGGACCAAAGTACTGCAGAAACCTTTTATGAAGTTGCAGCGACTACTGTAGTATCAGTAGGAACAGCTCTCATAGAAACACATTGAGTTTCACACGTCCTGCGACTTGGGGTTTCACAAGTCCAATACCACGTCGCACAAGTGTGAAAGGAGCCTCCATGTTACAAGATAACACAATATGGGAAAACGAGGCTCAACTGTGACATACATGAAATGAAGGATTCCATATTTATGGATAAGGCAGTTACCATCCCTATAGAATATATAATTACAGGTATCATATCACAGTAGTATGCAAAGGGGGAATGGGGTTTCTGGGTGAGGAGTGTAGCTTGCATTGTCCTAGAGCAGGGGTCTCCAAACGTTCTACACAAAGGGCCAAATTACTGTCCTTCAGACTTTAAGGGGGCGTGTGGCTAGTGAAAGTAGAAGATGCCCTGGCATTAGTGGGATTAAATAATGCCTCAGGCTTGTTTGTCCGTGATAGTAAGAAATGAAATAGCACCTGTGGCCATTAGGTGGAAGAATAGTGCCCCATCATTGATACTGCTGAAAGGAATAGTGCCCCCTTGTTGGTGTCCGCGAGAGGAATAGTGCCCCCTTGTTGGTGTCCGCGAGAGGAATAGTGCGCCCCTGTTGGTGTCCGCGAGAGGAATAGTGCGCCCCTGTTGGTGTCCGCGGGAGGAATAGTGCCCACCCGTCGGTGTCCGCGGGAGGAATAGTGCCCACCCGTCGGTGTCCGCGGGAGGAATAGTGCCCACCCGTCGGTGTCCGCGGGAGGAATAGTGCCCACCCGTCGGTGTCCGCGGGAGGAATAGTGCCCACCCGTCGGTGTCCGCGGGAGGAATAGTGCCCACCCGTCGGTGTCCGCGGGAGGAATAGTGCCCACCCGTCGGTGTCCGCGGGAGGAATAGTGCCCACCCGTCGGTGTCCGCGGGAGGAATAGTGCCCACCCGTCGGTGTCCGCGGGAGGAATAGTGCCCACCCGTCGGTGTCCGTGGGAGGAATAGTGCCCACCCGTCGGTGTCCGTGGGAGGAAAGGTGAGAGGTAATACTCAAAACTCCAAGGTGGATAGGAACAGAGTTGTGGGTCTCAAGGTGGAAAGCAGTGCTGGACTGGTTCCCCCAGAAGGCTGCCTAGCAGGAGATTACTGTATGAAGGGAATCGATTCCAATGGGTTTTTATCCTAATTGTAAGTGGTAGGTAATAGACTCCATTGGGGTCTAGGGCTGCTACCTTTCTGATAATGACGATGAGGGCATTTCCACAGGGAACTCTTGGGTAACTGGAGATGAGCGCCAAGTGTCCAGAAAAACATCTCGCTTGATGATTATTAAAATTGATTATTGTAGATAAAAGTATACAAATGGAGCCAACGCGTTTCGGGGGAATAGCATCCCCACTTCTTCTGGGCTGTATTTCTTGGAGAATGGTTAAGCTCTGGGAGGGTTAAATATATTCGTTCAGAGGCTTTGCTGCCTCTGCTCCACATTGTCGGCATACTGCAGAGCATCTGATTGAATATGATTAACCCTCTCAGAGCTTAAAGTGGAAGTAAAATTCCATCGATTGTTTGTACCTATAGGTAAGCCTTATCATAGGCTCACCTATAGGTACTGTAATATCTCCTAAATGTGTACCATTTAGAATTTTACTGTAGATGTAGCCAATAATGTCATTCGTCACACAGTCAGAGTTTGCGGATCCGGAAGGACAACAGGTGAAGATGGATGCGGCCTCCAGTGAGGACACCGAGGGCTTCGTTTGCAGGCAAGTTTCACATGATGTGCTAGCATACTAGCACATTATGCCTTTACTTTTGCAGGTCAGAAAAAAGAAAAAAAAAAAAGCAGTGCTTTACTTCCTATTTAACTATCTCCCATGAAGAAAGGAAAGGCAATTCCCCTGATATGCATCGGCTCCACTTGTATACTTTTATCTTCAAAAATGTGCAGAACTAAAAAATTTGTTAGGATTCGCTATTTAAATACTTTCATATAGTTTAACTTGTTTAATTCATTTTCAGAATTTCAAATCTTTTAGTGTCGGGGAACTGGAGAAAGTGCAGAGAAGGGCAACCAAACTGATAAGAGGCATGGAGGAGCTCAGCTATGAGAAAAGATTAGAGGAACTGATAAGAGGCATTGAGGAGCTCAGCTATGAGAAAAGATTAGAGGATCTGAATTTATTCTCTCTTGAGAAGAGGAGATTAAGGGGGATATATGATCACCATGTATAAATACATAAGGGGTCCATATAGTGAACTTGGTGTTGAGTTATTCACTTTAAGCTCAACACAGAGATCAAGGGGGCACTCTTTACGTCTAGAGGAAAACAGATTTCGTCTCCAATTACGGAAAAGTTTCTTCACCATAAGAGCTGTGAAAATGTGGAATAGACTCCCTCCAGAGGTGGTTCTGGCCAGCTCAGTAGATTGCTTTAAAAAAAGGTCTGGATTCTTTCCTCGGTGTACATAATATAAATGGGTACTAAAATTTTTTTTAGGTAAAGTTGATCCAGGCAATATCCGATTGCCTCTCGGGGGATCAGGAAGGAATTTTTTTCCCCTGGATCATGCTTTGCTGGGGTTTTTGTTTTCGCCTTCCTCTGGATCAACTGCGGGTATAGGATTGTATATATGGGATTGTATGGTTGGGTTTTCAATACTTTTTTTTTTTTGGTTGAACCAGATGGACTTTTTTCAACCTGACTATGTAACTGTTTTGGATTCAAATTTTTCAAATTTGGTAGAACTTTAATTAAATTTGACCGAATTCGGGAAATATGAATTGGCATTCGAATTTATTCTATTCACAATTTTCAGAAGATGGTTATATTCTATTTTAATCTATTCTATTGTTATTTTTTAATTCTAATCTAATCGAAATTCAAATTTCGGAAGGCGGTTACATTTTATTTTACTCTAGCCTATTGTTTTTTCTGCTCCATTCTTTTATTCTCTATTCTATTCAAATGTATTCTATTCAAAATTCGAATTGTGGAAGATGGTTATATTTTATCCTATTGAATTCAATTATATTTTTTCTTCTATGCTATTAATTTCTATTATATTATTATACTCTACTCTTTATTTTCTATTCTATTCTTGACTTTGAATTCAATTCAAATTTCGTTTCATTATTTTGAAGCACACGTCTAATCTTCGATAAACAATTTTTAAAAACAATAAGTGAGAAATTTTTCTAGACATTGGGCGCTCCTCTTCATTCACCTAAAGAAACACAGCTGGGAATTATGGCAGGTAGAACTTGCTTTTGGACATATATGCCAGACATAAGAAGCTTGAGTTGATTCGACCATTCTTGAGGTGGAGAACATCCACCAGGCTCCTCCTAAAACTAAAATAAAACCTTGGAGTGGACTATCTTAAAAAAACAACCCCAAAAACATGCCTATCTTACTTAAACTCTTCTGGATCGCCCCATGCATATATACTGCGTTAGGTCGGCCCTCCTGCACGAAATGTTAAACAAGGCAGACCGCCGTTCTGTCAGAGGAGAAGATGGAGATCTTGTGTATCTGCTAAGCAGAAACACAGACTTTTGTCTTCCCCCAGTCAAAGAATCCCCCCCCCCCCACCTACCCACAGGCAGCAAGCCCTCCCAGGGAACACATTGCTTTGAACGCCCCTGATGTTAATTCTTTTCCTGTCAGTGTCAGTACAGTGACAGTGCATATTTTTCGCACTGATCACTGTATTAGTGTCACTGGTCCCCAAAGTATCAAAAGTTAGTGTCCGACTTGTCCGCCAAAATGTCGCAGACCCGCTAGAAATCGCTGAGCGCCATAAAAATTCCATAAAAATATCTCATAGTTTGTAGAGACTATAACTTTTGCACAAACGAATATACGCTTATTAGGATTTTTTTTAACCAAAAATATGTGGCAGAATATATATTGGCCTAAATTGATGAAGAAATTAGATTTTTTGGGGTATGTTTTATAGCAGAAAGTAAAAAAATAGTGTTTTTTTTCAAAATTGTCAGTCTTTTTGTTTCTAGCGCATAAAAAAAAAAAAAAAAAAAACCCTGCAGTGGTGATCAAATACCACCAAAAAAAGCTCTATTTGTGGGGGGAAAAAAAGACAAAAATTTTATTTGGGTACAGCGTTGCACAACAACACAATTGTCAGTTAAAGCAATGCAGTGGAAGCTACACCCCGGTGGACGCTTGGGGATGACAGCCTAGAGCGCCTTATCGAGAGCAGCCCACGTGAGACTGTTCTTACCCCTTTTTGTTATATTGTTCCCTTTTCTTTTTCGGGCGCTGTATCTGCTCTTCTGAGGTGTCTACAACCCCCAATATATGGGAACTGTCGATATAATGGACCGAAGCGGTCCCTGTGGATTTGAACTGTTTTTTCTTTAGGTCACCGTTGTCATCCTGCAGTTAACAGTTTTTGGATTTTTGTTTTTTTTTTTTTATTTTTTATGTTCAATTGTTTTTACATATTTTTCTGGTGGGCACACTAAGGGATGAAGACTCGGCCTCCCGGGTCATAACCAGACTACAGTTGGGCCTTGATGTTTTTGTTGCTGTTGCCCGAGTATGTTTACACTGTGCATTGAGCCTCTGGGACAGTCCCGCCTCATGATACCCGGCGAGTAGCTGGGATGGTTTGGAGCGGAACTGCTCGGGATGCTTCCACATGCCACTGACCATTTGCGATTTCGCTCATGGCTTAGGCTGTGAGCGATCTCGCATGTTTTTTGGGGAAAGCTGGACCCCACAACCAGCCTTGTTTAGATGATTTTCAGGTTTTCGATGGCGTATTTCCAATCGCCCCCCCCCCTTGGAAATGGGGGGGGGGGAGGGCTCCCTCTCCTCGCCCCTTCTTTCTTTCACTGCTTTCTCCTCCCCTCTTTCTCCCCTTCCTCCTCCCCCGGGTTTTCCCATGGTGTCCAGGTCTTGCAGTTTCCGCAGACATAGTCGTGCTTCCCTCAGGTCTGCCTATACAGGGGGGGGGATTCCTAGTGTATTTGGCCGAGTGCAGCTTGCTGAACCACAATGACGAATCAAGCCCCAATTCCCTTTAAGATCCTGACCCATAATGTTCAGGGTCTTAATGCGCCAGTGAAACGAACTAAGGCCTTGCAATACTATTCCAAGCAAGGTTTTGACATCCTTCTCCTACAGGAGACTCATTTTGCCCACTCTTCCTCCCCGAAATTTCTGAGTGCGAAATATCCTACCTGCTACATGTCCAACAGTTCTGATAAGAAGAAAGGGGTGGCCATATGCATAGCAAAAAAGGTCCCATTCATGCCTAAAAGTGTGATACGCGATAAAGAAGGTAGATATGTTATGGTGCATGGCACAATCAATGAACACGAGGTAACGTTGGTCTCCTACTACGCCCCGAATGTGGGTCAACTGGAATTTTTCCGGTCTATGCTCACGGTCATCATGCCGCATGCAGCGGGCCATGTCATCTTTGGGGGAGATAGTAACCTTCCGCTGGACCAAGTCATGGACAAGTCCTCCTCCCTCCGAACTTCCCACCGGCATGTCCCTAGACAGGGAGTCAAATTGGCTCGCCTGCTGCATTCGCATGATTTGGTGGACGTCTGGAGGAATGACCACCCTACCACTAGAGACTTTACGCACTATTCTCATGCCCACAAGACCTACGCCCGCATCGACCACCTGTTCACTATGTCACCGCTCCTCCCGTTTGTCTTGAAGTCTCGGATACTAGTAACCCCCTGGTCGGACCACTCACCTGTAGCTATGACAGTTTCTGACCTCTGGATGAAACCAAAACCCGCTCCCTGGAGACTTAATGCCTCCCTACTCACTGACCCGACTATTTTCAAGGAGGTGGAGGGCGCTATAACCCAATACTTCCTGGACAATACTGCTACTGCCACTTCCTCGGCGATTCGTTGGGCGGCGCACAAGGCCACGATCAGGGGTAAGTTACTTCAGATAGCTTCCAGGAAAAAGAGAGAACGTGCCCAGGATATACACAGGCAGGAGTCGGACCTCCGGGACCTGCTGAGAGAACAGAAACGTAACCCTGACATTGACTTACGACCAAAAATAGACTCCGCCAGGCTGACCCTCAACATGAGTTTGACTACCCGCGCGGAAAAATCTCTCCGGTGGTCGGGCAACCGATACTATACCATGGGCGACAAACCACATACCCTGCTGGCTCGCAAGCTGACCCCACGACCATTCTCCCCTGCTCTCCCAAAATTGAAACTTCGCAATGGCAATAGAACGCAAAACCCGCAGCTGATTGTTAACGAATTTTACGATTTTTACACTAAACTGTACTCCTACCCGGGTCCTCCTCAGGGCTCTCGGTTGGATGAGTTCTTCCGGGACCTCCCCGTACCGCGATTGTCCGTAGAACACGGTAACATAATGGACGGGGAATTTACGGAGTTTGAAGTTTTATTGGCCATAAAAACCATTAACCCTTCCAAAGCCCCGGGCCCAGATGGCTTCTCGGGCCACTATTATAAGAAGTATAGCGACCTTCTAGCCCCTCATCTCTGTTCTTATTTCAATGAGATTAGACGCGGTTCCCCCATCCCTCGGTACGAAAACAATGCCTTTATACACGTCATCCCTAAGCCAGGCAAGGATCACGGCGACTGTTTGAATTATAGACCAATCTCCCTCATCAATTTGGATGTGAAAATTATGACTAAAATTTTGGCCAACCGCCTGAACTCATTTTTAGCACACTACATTCACCCTGACCAAGTAGGATTTGTCCCGACTAGACAGGCATCCGACCAAACTAGACGGGCTATCAACGTTATATCTGCTTTACAGTCTAATTGGGATGGGGAGGGGAGTCGGAAAAATGGATTTTTGTAAAATCTTACCGTAAAATCCTTTTCTCTTAGCTCATCGACAGACGTAGTCCTCGGTGATACACCACCTTCGGGTTATGTTACCTCCGCAGGAGCAGGACTAGACAGGAAATTAAAAAGCTCTGGCCACACCCTAGGGGCAGTCCCAGAGGGTATATCCTCTCTCTCTCTGCCTCAGCAAATCAGTTATGTGAAAAAGCAGTGCTTAGAGAATTTAACCCAACCCAACTCCAAAACAGAGGGGCGGGGACTACGTCTGTCGATGAGCTAAGAGAAAAGGATTTTACGGTAAGATTTTACAAAAATCCATTTTTCTCTAGCGCTCATCGACAGACGTAGTCCTCGGTGATACACCACCTTCGGGACGTCCCAGAGCAGTATCACAACTGAGGGGTGGGAAAATGGAAATCAAATCCCAATCTAGAAGGCCCAACCGGTGCCAACTAGAAGTTTACAATGCTCATCCTTAATGATGAGACTCAACAAAAAAAAATTTTCAAACAGAAAAAAACCCTCGAGGTAGACCACCGGTCTCCTCAAATTGCGGCCTGCAAAACCTTGCGGCCAAATGAGGCATCCGCCGATGCCGTCACATCAATTTTATAGAATTTAGTAAAGGTATGTACCGACGACCAAGTGGCCGCCTTACATACCTGGACCACTGACGCCTGATGGCGAAAGGCCCAGGAAGTACTGAGCGCTCGAGTGGAGTGCGCCCTAACAGGGAACGGAGGACTCTGACCCTTAATAGAATAAGCCTGTACCACCGTTTGTCTAATCCATTTGGCAATGGTCGCGGCAGATGCAGGCAAACCCTTTCTGGGGCCATCCGTGATCACAAAAAGTGAATCCGTCTTACGGAATGATTCCGTAGCTTTCAGGTATACCCTGATTGCCCGAACCACATCCAAGGAATGCAACGCATGTTCCCGATGATGCTTGGGCTGAGGACACAAGGAAGGTAGTACAATATCTTCATTCAGATGAAAATCTGAAACCACCTTAGGAAGAAAAGATGGCTTAGGATGAAGTACTACCTTATCCCTATGAATCACTAGGTATGGGGACTGGCATGATAATGCAGCCAGTTCTGACACCCTGCGAGCAGAAGTAATAGCCACCAAGAAGACCACCTTCTGGGATAAAGTAAGCAAGGGAATCTCCCTGATGTTTTCAAAGGGAGGTTTCTGTAGAACCGACAAAACCAAATTAAGATCCCAGGGCGGTAAGGGCGCGCGGACTGGAGGAGCCAGGTGCCGCACCCCCTGGATGAAATTCCGCACCAAGGATTTGGTAGCTAAAGGTTTCTGAAAGAAGATTGCTAATGCTGAAACTTGACCCTTGATGGTGCTCAAGGCTAGCTTCTGCTCAACCCCTTGTTGCAAAAAGGCCAATATTCGAGACACCGAATAGGTACGTGGAGGAAATCCTAAAGATTCGCACCACGCAATATAAGTCTTCCATGTGTGATAATAGACTTTGCTGGAAGTCGCTTTCCTTGCTTTAATAAGGGTAGGAATGACTGAAGTAGACAAACCTCTGTCCTTCAGTACTTGGGTCTCAATGGCCAGGCCATTAAAACCAGCGACTGTAAAGCACGAAGGTAAATAGGTCCTTGAGACTACAGACACTCCCTGAGACGAAGTTCCCACGGAACGTCTGCGACTAACATGTCCAAGTCGGCCAGGCCGGCTTGAAGAGGCCAGCCTAGAATTTCTAGGACCACTGGCGCTGATTGGATCTGAACCAGGCGTCCCTAGAGCTATCTGGCCCCGACCATCCGAGAAAGTCTGGTCGTTTTCTGTTCCCACACATTTATCAGATACCTGATAGTTATCAGGAAAGGTGATCTTTTCTGGTAGAACCTCAGGGACCGAAGTCACCCGACTAGAGGCTACTTGGCCTATCTGGTCAATCAGATCCGATTCCTGTGAGGTATCGGGACTAATCTTAGGAAAAGGTAAAGGAAAAGATCTATACAGGGAACGGTAACTACCGCTTCCTGTACTTAAATGTTGGAAGGGAAGAATCGCACCGGTAGTAGTGGTTGATGCTCGATCTAATGTCCTGAATACCGGTGAAAACGTCCCCCCACCCTGAAATCGGGTGGGGGCGCACCTTCAGGCTGTGTACTCCTTTACTTCGGGTTTGGCTGGGTTGGTCCTCTGCTTGTCCGACCAGCCCTTCTTAAACCCTCCTGGAGGAGTCTTGCCTTTCCCGGAAGTACCAGCCGGGCGCCCTTTATGGGCGGTAAAGAAAGGTCCTCGCTTGTTGCGAGGTTCCTTAGCTTTTGCAGCCTGTGGCAAAAAAGTACTCTTGCCCCCGGTGGCATCCTTAATGATTTCATCTAGGTTGGCTCCAAATAGACGATTCCCCTGGAAAGGGAGATTGGTCAAAGTCTTTTTGGAACCTAGGTCAGCTGACCAGCATTTTAACCACAGCACACGTCTGAGGATCACTGCTAACTTAGATGCATGCCCTAACAAGGGAGTAGTGTCCAAGGCTGCGTCACAGATAAACCGTAGCCCTTGTATGATCTGTTCTATCAAATCAGATGTCTCCTGGGGAATATCTTTTCCCCTAAGATCTTGGCGTACCATTTTCGCCCATTCTGTAAGTGTCTGGGAAACTAGACCAATAACAATTACTGGTCTAAATGCTGACCCTATCAGAGAAAAGATAGTGCGGGACTCCGCTTCTATCTTTCGATCCACCGGATCCTTAAAGGACGAAGTGTCCTCCACTGGAATAACCGTGGCTTTATTCAGCCTGGAAATAGGCGGATCCACGACTGGTGGTACCGTCCATTTCTTAATGATGGATTCCTCAAACGGATAGCGTCTAGCAATACGCTTGGAAATAGTAAAGGTACGTTTAGAATGCTCCCATTCTCCTTTAATCTGATTTCCAAAACATTTAGGTACAGGAAAAGCCTTCGCCGTCTTGATGGGCTTATTAGTCCCAAAAGGCCTCTCTGTTTCAGTTGCCTCTGCCGGTAAAGCCTCAAGTTTTAAGGTTTCTTGCACTGCCACAACTAGTGCGTCCACCAATGCTTCTTCCTGAATTATAGCAGGAGAAGAAGCGTCCTCCTCACTGTCTGAGGGGGCTTTACCTGGGATAGCAGCCCTTGCAGAGGAACCTGCAACTGCAGTGACCATCTCTGAATCAGAGTCAGAGGTGTCAGATAGTATAGGGGTAGGCGGGGGTCGCTTCCTTGACCCCCGTCCCTGACAGGCCGCCTCCACCCGAGCCACCATAGACTCCAAAATTGCTGTAAATGACTCTATACTCTGTACACCGGCGGGTCCCGAGGCCCCCTCGAGGGAAACAGGTGGGGGAATATGTGTGGCAGGGTCCATAATAACTCCAGTTACTTCCTGGATGATATAATTCAAAGTAAAGAAAAACCTTTTTTTTTTTTTTTGACCCTCAGCGCCACAAAAAAAAACCCCTTAGTGTTACCTGCTAGGGATCCCTATCGATCGAGAGAGAGAGAGATAGACCCCCAGGCTCACCACTTGATGTTCAGAGTTGAACTGCAACAGCTTACAGCGCTGTCTTAGACAAACAGGAAGTCTTTTGGCTGGCTGCCCAGGAAGAAAGGAGGCGGCTCCGCCCCTCTGCACGCCTTCCGGCGCCTCCCCCAAGCTCCACGAGGTGTAGAATCACCTAAAACATGGCCGCCCCCATGCTGGAGACACGAGGCTACGCCAAAATGGCGGCTCGTGCGATCCAGCAAAAAAAATGGCGGCGGCCTGTGCTGACTAGCGGTGTGCTGCAGGCACACAACACTCTCTCTGCATGGGGATATGGCGTGGTTGGCGGTACCGGCCCTGGCGGACCGCATGGCCATTCGGGAGGCCTGCTATTAGCTGGAGATCCGACTTGGAAGGCAGTCTACATGTCCATGGCTTCTGACTGGTAGGTAGCTTATACTTAACCCATAAGATTCCCAGAATGCCACAGATTACATCTTTAAAAACATGTATACAATAGATTGTTAGCTCCCAAACCAAGCCTCCTGGCTTTTTGCACACATAAAATCACACTCAAAGTAGGAGGATTTGTGACATGTTATAGGATAGAAAGAAACTCTTTCTTACCATACAGAGAGGGGCCCGCGTTCACCACAAAACCCGTCAGGGAAAAAGGGGGAACATACTACTCACCATACCGGAACCAGGCGGGCACCAACTCCTGACAGTACCCCTCTCCACCGGGGCGGGAGGGCTGTCGACCGATACGGACGCCGTGACTCATGGTCTTTGGCGTTACAGCGAGACGTTTAACTCGCGGGTTCAGTCCTTTAAATGGGACTTTGTCGCGGCCGACCCAGCGCGGAGCTATGGCCTGCACGCGCTCGTAGGCTGAACTGGGGTGACCACCGGATCTCAACATCCAGCCCGTCGCCCAGTTCAGCTTTCTTGCTTGAAGATCTCACAGGAACACTGGAGAAAAAAAGCTGTCCAAAAATCTTCTTAGAAAAAAATTCTTGCCAGGACCTAAGATCCCAGCAAGGTATCTAGGTCCTTACTCCTAACTAGACAGAAAATAACTGATTTGCTGAGGCAGAGAGAGAGAGGATATACCCTCTGGGACTGCCCCTAGGGTGTGGCCAGAGCTTTTTAATTTCCTGTCTAGTCCTGCTCCTGCGGAGGTAACATAACCCGAAGGTGGTGTATCACCGAGGACTACGTCTGTCGATGAGCGCTAGAGAAAGGTATGTTATTATCCCTCGATTTGCATAAAGCTTTTGATTCTCTGTCCTGGGACTACCTGTGGCACACATTGGAGAGATTTGGGTTCGGGCCCTCTTTCCTCACGCTGATGCGGACTCTATACAGCGAACCAGTGGCAAAATTGTCGATTAAAGGTTATAGCTCAGATTACTTAGAAATCGGCAGGGGCACCCGTCAGGGCTGTCCTTTGTCCCCCCTATTGTTTATCCTGGCCCTAGAACCTTTGGCGATCAAGCTCCGTCTCAACCCAAATATCCAGGGTATTCCCTGCGGAACCAGGGTGCATAAGTGTGCCCTCTTCGCGGACGATATTCTGTTGTACCTGTCTGCCCCGTTGGTTTCGATTCCTAACTTGCTTCAGGACTTGGAGCTGTTCGCTGCGGTCTCAGGTCTGCGGGTGAACCGGTCCAAGTCCCAGGCCCTGAACCTCACTTTGGATGACGTTACTGTGTCGACCCTTCAGAGCGCTTTTCATTTCCGATGGCAGGAGAAATCTCTACCGTATTTAGGCATCTATTTGACATCCTCGATCACTACGCTTTATGCAGCTAACTACCCTCCCCTATACAAAACCCTGGGGGCTGATCTTAACAGATGGGCGACCAGCCCCCCGTCGTGGTTCGGCAGGTTGCACTCGGTCAAAATGAATATTTTGCCATGTTTACTCTATTTATTCCGTACTTTGACAATATCCATCAATATACCAGACGTCAAAGCATTCCAGAACAAGGTTGTACAGTTTATATGGGGGGATAAGAGGCCTAGGGTAAATAGACGCACCCTGTATACACCTAAATTGAGGGGGGGTTTGGGTGTCCCTGATTTTCTCAAATATTACTACGCTGCACAGCTCACTCATTTAATAAAATTTCACTCCAGAGAACCCCGCCCGATTTGGATGCAGCTGGAGGCCAGTCATGTATCTGCTCATTCTATTGAACATCTACTGTGGCTACTGCCAAAGAACCGCCCCGCAATCCTTTGTCCCACCCTGTCCCTGTCTCTGGGAATATGGGATCGACTGGCGAAACGACATGGTTTCAGATCTCCTCATGCCCCACTGGCGCCCTTACTGGGTAACCCGCGATTTCCCCCGGGCCTCTGTTTCCTAGCTTTCGCTTGATGGACCAACAAGGGTCTACTTCGCCTAGCCGACTTATGTGATAGTAGGGGTGTTCTCTCCAGATCTGTATTGAAGGACAAATATTCTCTTCCAGAAGGGGAGATGTACCGCTACACTCAAATCTCCCATTATGTTTCCTCCCTAAAGAGTGTTGGCGATATAGCTACCTCAACTCCAATGGAGTACCTTTGTACCAATATAGATAGACAGAAGGGATTTATCTCTTCAATATATACAGTGTTACAGGATGATGATGTTAAACTGCCATACATGGTTCGATGGGAGGCAGACCTGGGGGAGGAGATGGACAGGGCCGAATGGAACCAGCTAGCGTTACTGAACTCAAAGTCACTAATCAGACCTGGGGGAGGAGATGGACAGGGCCGAATGGAACCAGCTAGCGTTACTGAACTCAAAGTCACTAATCAATACCTCTTTGATAGAGGCCAATTATAAGGTACTTCTGAGGTGGTACATGGTCCCTGTCAGGCTGGCAGCGGCGATCAGAGAGGCCTCCCCTTTGTGCTTCCGGAGCTGCGGACAGCCTGGCACGGTCATGCATATTTGGTGGACCTGCCCCAAGGTCCGTAGATTTTGGATCCGAGTATACAATTTCATATATTCACTCACTGGCGTTAACCTGCCTAAATCCCCTACCCAGGCGTTGCTGGGTAAGCCAATAACTATGGCTCCAAAACACACTAAACGTCTGGTCGCTCTCGTCTTTACGGCAGCCAAGATTGCCATAGCTCGCTCATGGCGATCCCCGGTAATATTATTTGAACTTCTAAAGGCTAAATTGACATGGATAATGGTGAACGAGCGAATGGTGGCGATCCTCCAGGACAAATTGCCTCTATTCCAGAAAACCTGGGACCCCTGGATGCGATATCTAGCGGGACCTCAGTAGTAAGTGAGGTTCTCCTGGGGAGCTCCCCTGGGAGCGCCTCCCCATGGCTATTCGGTTTCCTTGTGGCGGACCTGGACACCACCCTCCCCTTGCCCCCGTACCTTACTCCTTCTCTACCCCCTACCCCTTATTTTCCTTCCCAGACTTTCTTATTCTCTCTCTCTGTTTTTCCTTTTTCCTTCCTGAACCTCTGTTGACCCTTATTTTTTAAAGACGCGGCCCCCTTGGGACCCCGGTGGGTTTGTCAGTGCCGCATAGAGCGACCTTACTAGGCACAATAGTTCTCTTATCTGGTATATTACTGCGGCTACAGAGCTCCCCTGAGGCCGGAGGTTGGTGTTCGGCTGGGATCTGGACGACCGCCCCCCTCCATTCGGCGCAGTGTGTTCCCCTGCGGGGCGCTGGGAGGGGGCGGATCCGGGCCTAGCCCGGACCGACCGGCCGGGGACGTGGCAAACAATGTATCACTTGGAAGTATTGTATGCTATTATGTATCCCTTTGGGGACTGTGTCACTCGTTGTGTTTTAAGTTGTACCCATGTACTCTACAACGGACGTTCTCTGAACTGTTTTATTGTGTACCCTTTCCCTTTCCATTTAAAACAATAAAAATCTATTGAAATTTAAAGCAATGCAGTGCTGTATTGCAAAAAATGGCCTGGTCATGAAGGGGGGTAAACCTTCTGGGGCTGAAGAGGTTAATAATGTAATTTTACACCACAGCTACAGACAAGACTTTAAGTGATTGTTAAGCCACTTTGTAAACGACAATTCTCTCCATTAGAGAGCATCCAATCCTGCAGTTTATGTGCTTTGGAAAAAAGCTGCCCATTTCTACCTGACTTTAGAGCGCCGCTTGGCGCTCACGTGACTCCTCGCTGCTCCCTCGCCCGATCGGACAGCTAGAATGGGAGGGGCCGAGAATACCTCGCTGATGTCGAGACGTCACCCGAGGAGGAGCGAGTCGAGACGTCACCCGAGGAGGAGCGAGTCGAGACGTCACCCGAGGAGGAGCGAGTCGAGACGTCACCCGAGGAGGAGAGAGTCGAGACGTCACCCGAGGAGGAGAGAGTCGAGACGTCACCCGAGGAGGAGAGAGTCGAGACGTCACCCGAGGAGGAGAGAGTCGAGACGTCACCCGAGGAGGAGCGAGTCGAGACGTCACCCGAGGAGGAGCGAGTCGAGACGTCACCCGAGGAGGAGAGAGTCGAGACGTCACCCGAGGAGGAGAGAGTCGAGACGTCAACCGAGGAGGAGAGAGTCGAGACGTCAACCGAGGAGGAGAGAGTCGAGACGTCAACCGAGGAGGAGAGAGTCGAGACGTCAACCGAGGAGGAGAGAGTCGAGACGTCACCCGAGGAGGAGAGAGTCGAGACGTCACCCGAGGAGGAGAGAGTCGAGACGTCACCCGAGGAGGAGAGAGTCGAGACGTCACCCGAGGAGGAGAGAGTCGAGACGTCACCCGAGGAGGAGAGAGTCGAGACGTCACCCGAGGAGGAGAGAGTCGAGACGTCACCCGAGGAGGAGAGAGTCGAGACGTCACCCGAGGAGGAGAGAGTCGAGACGTCACCCGAGGAGGAGAGAGTCGAGACGTCACCCGAGGAGGAGAGAGTCGAGACGTCACCCGAGGAGGAGAGAGTCGAGACGTCACCCGAGGAGGAGAGAGTGGAGACATCACCCGAGGAGGAGGTGGAGCAGCGAGGAGCCACGTGAGCGCCAAGCAGCGCTATGAAATCAGGTAGTAATGGGCATATTTTTTACAAAGAACAGACACTGCAGCATAGGACACTTTCTAACAGAGAATGTGTGTGTTATCTACAGTTATTTCAGAAGCAGGGAGGGGGGGGGGGGCGGTCACTGATAAGAGCTGACAGGCAGGGAGGGAAGGGGTGGAGAGAAGGACAGAGGAGAGCGGATGATGGAGGCATGTAAACTGACCACGGTCTATCATAGCTGCAGGGCTCAGCAGCCATGATAGACCATGGTCAGTTTACAGGGGGAGGGTAGAACCAGGATCAGCCAGGTATTTCAGGTGATACCGGGGGCCAAATTATTCAGCACAAGCACTATGTATAAAATGCTTTAAAGTATTTTTTTTTATAGGGATACAAACACTTTAAAAAGAAAACCAATCAATTACCCACCTCGTAGTGTAGGCGGCGGGCTTTACTCATCGCTGGCAAACTGCTCTGCTTTCCGCCAATGTTGCGAAAAACCTGGTAGACCATGAAACACAAGAACAAGAAATAAAGGCAAGCACAGATTCCAGCAACAATGATGAAAGCCATCTGAAGAGGCCAATTAAGGAAAACCTTCGCTGAATGACAAAGTTGTGCGTTCCACATACAGATGTCTGAGCACATCACAAACCACAACACTCCGGGCAACTAAAAACCCTTTAAAGTTTGAAGAATGAGATGACCCCAGAAGACGGGAGGAGGGGGGGGGACATCTGGAAACATTTGTACGTAACAAAAAGGAGAACAAAAACATGCTTCGAGCAATGGTAAATATTTAAACACGCGTTATATTAGGAGTTGCTATGAACATTGCTGGATATTAATCTAGGAGCTTCCATATTTAAAAGGCACTTAAATTCCTACGCTGCATTTTCTCTGCAGGCGTTTATAAACCATTTCACATAAATCGCCCATTTAAATGGGATCACCACCAAAAAGGGGAAGTTACGCTCTTCTTGCTCACCCCTATTCCTTTACATTTGGCACTTTATTTATTTTTTTGGTCTAATCCCTACAGCGATCTGAGTGGAAGCTTGACCCCATCTTTCACCCGCAGCCTCTTGGGACACATCACAAGCCCCAGGAGACTGCAGGACCATTCACAGGGCGCAGAGTGACTTGCACATGCAAAGGAGGCAGCTGGCTGTGAAGCCGCAAGGAGTCACAGACACAGGCAGCTGTCCACAGTTAGGCTGCCAATACCTGGACCCAAAGACCAGCAAAGAGTCGGGTCAGGTGAGGAAATCGCTGGATCCTGGGATCCTGCGTATTCTCCTTTGCTTTGCAGAAAGAAGTCAGTTGTTAAGAGAACTAAAAAGCTCAAGCTGAAATTTGCAAACATTGAAATCAGTCATAGAAACAACTTATCAAAATGGCCAAGTCCAAGGTTTCAATTAGACAAACTAAACCTCAAAGCAGGTAGTGTCTGGTGATGTAGATCGAAAAAAGAAATATGTGGACATCCCCCCAAACTAAGTTTAGGTGTTTTCAGTAAAGGGTACTGTTAATGTTACAGCATACAAAGGCATTTTGGACAATTGAGCTTTTCCAACCTTCTGGCAAGTTTGGGGAAGCCCCTTTTCTGTTCCGCCATGACTGTGTCCCTATATGCAAACCCAGCTCCATAAAGGTTTGATGAGGTTGATGTGGAGGAACTCAATTGTCCTACACAGAGCCCTAACCACAACCCTACTGAATACGTTTGGCATACCTCCCAACTTTCTGAGATGGGAATGAGGGGCACCTATTAGCAAAAGTACGTAGGCATAGGACACACCTCCTGTCAAGCCTCCTTAACCACTTAAGCCCCGGAAGATTTTACCCCCTTCCTGACCAGGGTTTTTTTTGCGATTTTTTACTGCGTGATTTTAACGGACAATTGCGTGGTGGTGCGACGCTGTACCTAAACGAATTTGACGTCCTTTTTTCCCCACAAACAGAGCTTTATTTTGGTGGTATTTGATCACCTGTGTGATTTTTACTTTGTGCGCTATAAACAAAAAAAAGAGCATAAATTTGGCAAAAATAACAATATTTTTCACATTTTTTATATGAAATTCCCCAAAAAAAAATGTAGAAATCAAATTTTTTTAACATTTTTGGCCAATTTGTTTTCTGCTACATATGTTTGGAAAAAAAAAAAATTGCAAAAAGCGTATTTTGATTGGTTTGCGCAAAAGTTATTGCGTTTACTAACTAAGGGAAAGATTTCTGTCATTTTTGGTGTTCTTTTTTTTAAACGAGTAATGGCGGCGATCTGCGATTTTTTTTGCGGTACTGCGACATTGCGGCAGACAGATCGGACCCTTGACTGCAATTTTTGACACTTTTGGGGTTACCAGTGACATTACTGCAGTAATCAGTGCTATACATATGCACTGTTACTGCAAAATGACACTGGCAGGGAAGGGGTTAACTTTATTGGGGAAGGAGGGGTTAAGTGTGCCCCTAGGGGCATGCTTTTTACTGTGATTGGACATGGCTACTAGTGTAGGAACAGTGATCAACGGTCCTACATAGTAGAACCGTATGATCACCATTCCTACACAGGGGAGAATGACAGACGGCTTTGTTTACATTAGCCGCCTGCCTTTCTCCCTCTCCACCGACGATCGCCGAGTGACCGGCGGACATCGGGTCCGCCAGTCACACTCAGGGACTTCCTAGGGAACGAGCCGTGGCGGGCGCGCGCTCGCCCGCTACTGGTTAACAAGGAAGTGACAGGTTAGTGACGTATATATACACGTCACTTTGCCTGGCCGGGGCTGACCGCCGCCGTATATAGTCGTGCGGCGGACGGCAACCGGTTAAAGGAGAAATGTACAAAAAAACATTATAGGTTAAGTCCACAAGTGCTTTATTATCACTTCTATTCCTTTATATTGGCTTTTGTAATTTTACAAAGGCAGCGCTTTAGAAATTTGATGAAAGGTTTAGCACTGGGAAACACATTTTAATTAAAAAGTGCATCTATTATACAACTATATAGATTAGACTAAAATTAGGGACAAAATGAGGTGGAAAGAGGGACAGAGGGACTTTGCTCTGAATGAACAAGGTGATGAAATGTGATTAGCCAAACAAGGATTCCTCGAAAGAGTCCAAAGCTTTATTCTTTGGTCACATGATAAACATGTAGCAATGTTTCGGAGCCACGCAGGACCCCTTCATCAGGCAAGTGGGGAATATTGCGTATGGATTAGTTCTGAATGAGGGACGGTTCCTCAAAATCAGGGACACTTGGGAGCTATGCCTTTGGGATGAACTGGAATGCCGATTGTGATATAAAACAAATATAAAAGCAACAGTTTAAAAAACGTCATAAAAAGGAATTCACATATAGCTGCTCCATAAGCGTTTTACTTTCTCTTTAACAAAACAAAACAGACTGTCCTTACAGCACACCCAGAATTTCACAACCATGTTAACTGGCAAGACCGAGGGCCGCACCCAACCCGGCAAACATCTTCGTCTCATTCACACATTGAATACTTTTTTCTATGGATGGAAAAAAAGCAGAAAAACTACGCAAGGCAGAGGAAATCGTGATTACTGTCCCATATAAGGACAATTGTATGAAAATTTTTTTTGCTGATTATCTTTTCATCCTTCCTCCATGAGAATAAAAATGCATGCTCAGCCAATTTGAAAACGGTTTGTATAAAAGACCTTTGGCAAGTCAGATTTTATTGGTAAATCTCAGTGGGATCTGATGTCTAGGGGTACCTTGGCTTCACCATCACCACTTTAATATTCCACATACTGTATATATATATATATATATATATATATATATATATATATATATACACACACACACACACACATATATACAGGGCTTTTTTTCAGCGGGAACGCGGGGGGAACGCCATTCCGGCACCTCCACCACTGAATGTATGCCATGGCAAGGGGTGCTGGCTGCTCGGGGATCTATTTTTGCATGGCAATCTATTGTTGCTGGTGGAGGATCTTTTGATACTGGGGGTTAATTGTTGCTGGAAGGAATCGACTGTTTAGTGAGGGGTCTACAGTTTCTGGCTGCTAGAGAGTCTATTTATGCTGGCTGCTGGGAGATAGTTTGCTGCTGCTGGGGGGGGATCTATTGCTACTGGCTGTGGGGGGGTTCTATTTTATTGCTTTTCTTGTTGTCATAACCAAATTCCATACATTCCACTACAAAATTATACTTGGCTCTATATTTTCTAAAAGGGGCTGTACTAGAAGCTGGGTAGGGGGTGGAACCAAGGGTCGGTGCTCGGAGGTGGGTATGGGTGGAACCAAGGGTTAATGCGCAGAGGTGGGTAGGGGTGGAGACACTAAGTAACTTAGAAGGGGGGAGTTCCTGCACCTATTCTCTGAGATAAAAAGCCCTATATATATATATATATATATATATATATATATATATATATATATATATATATATATATATATATATATATATATATATATATATATATATGTTACTTACACACACACACACACACACAAGCAAAGTAGGAGTATAGCCTTCTTGGAATAGAAGGCACCTACTTTTCCTATTACTTAACAAATCTCCAAAGTAAAAGGCTATTCCTCATTTTAGGCCAGTGGGCCAGGCCATACAAATCATTATTTTTTTGCCCCTGGGCCAACTGTGTCTCCAGTCTTGCTAGTTTACAGCACAGATAAAGCCTATACATACAGACATTGGTTCCAAACTGCAACAACGATATCAGGTTTGCTGGCCACCATTAGGGTCATGCGTGTATACAATGACTTCTACCAGTTAGCGCTTGGGAACCAACGAAAAAATATAATTTGACATTGTTATGGTGAGGTGGGCCAAAAGTAGGTTTTTAGAATAAAAGGTAGATCTCATTCCTTCACAAACCCCAAAAAGGGGGTTATTCCTTTATTCCTCATTCTAGGACATTGGGCAGAGCCACTCAGTTTTTCCCTTAAGCCCCTTGGCCAACTTTACATCCAGAAATATCCTGAGGGGATTTTGTGAAGGAATCGGAGATGAAGATGCCTTCTGTTTTGAGGTGGTTTTGCTGTTCATTAGAGGGCTTTTTAGTTTCTTTTGGCCCACCTTACCATAACCTGTTGAGTTTTACCTTCTCGATGGTCCTCAAGCCTACCCCATAGGTTTTTGTGCAATGCACGGATGAAGACCAACAAGCCTAAAACTGCTGTATGCAGTCTGGAGGAAATGGCTCTAGAACAGGCTCTCTCAACCTTTTCGACACAGAGGAACACAAAACTTAAAGGTTTCAGGGAACCGCTGCTAATAATTACTATACCTACAACTCATGATACTGTACATTAGTGTTATTGTCAGTGGCAAGAATGCACCCTACACTTGTGGTCATTGGGAAGAATCACCCCCTTACAGTTAGCTAAAAAGATCAATGGTGTCAGTGGGGACTTATCTGAGAGCCAAAAACTGCTCATTGCTCAAGGAACCCCTACAAAGGGGAGAAAACCACAAGCGCCATTCTAAGTGTAGCAGTAAACCATTTTAATACAATATAAATAAGGTCTTACTCACAAGAGTAGTTTAAAAACAAGCATTTGGTTATAAAAGGTGGTCCTTGGCATCAGCAACATGGGGGTCCCTATCGGTGCGGTCACAGCTGTTCCTTGGAGTGGGGGGGTCATCAAGGAACCCCTAGCAACCTCTGGAGGAACCCTAGTTGAAAAACTAGAATTTCAAGCTGTATTCTGTGCTGTGTTAAACAAGCGTTTCTGGATGTACAGCTGGCAATGAGCAAATATATGGCTCCGTCCAGTATCCTAAAATGAGCAATCTTTATTTTTGTGATCTACTGTGCTTTACACAGTGGTCCAGTGGGAAGGCTTTTTGCTCCTTTTGACCCTCCTCACTATAACTTTTTATACTTACTTACATGTAAAAGGTTACAAATCCTGAGCAGTTTGGAAGACCTTAGAACAATCGCTTAATCAAAAAAAAAAAGAAGAAGAGCGAAGGAACGGGTTGCGTAATACATAGCTGCTCCAGCACTTGACATGAAATCAGTGTTACTGGATGCGATAGGAACAGGGATAAATTATTGAATTCATTAAGCACACTTGTATGAGCTGAGCTAAGACTTATCACTTCCACTCAGCTGGTGTGAAAGGAATGCTCGAGGGAAGGTGCTAAGTGCGCGCTGTTCACAGGACCCCCCCTGGAAAGCTTTCACACTATTAACCGGTTTTATTAACCCTTTGGAGTAAGCCTCAAAGAAAAACGTGGGGGCTTCTGAAAAAGAGGATTACCCACTTTAGGTATTGTCTGAACCTCTGACCTGAGACCAGGGCCGGTGCTAGACTGTTTTGCGCCCTAGGCAAGACCAGTTTCTTGCACCCTCCCCCACCACTACCTCATTGGCTGGATACCTCTTCTTCATTGCAGAACATCAGTGTGTGGGGAACTGAGCAGCCATCAGAAATTTTGGGGCCACTTATGCAGCTTTAGAGTTTACCACTTTTATTTGGGTCCCCAAAGTCCTCTCTCCTTAAATCAGGGTCCCCAGAGTTCACCCTTACAACAGAGACTCCACTTTCATTAGGATCCCCAAAGTCTTCCCTTACATTAGCATCCAAACGTGGAGTCTCTGTTGTAAGGGTGAACTCTGGGGACCCTAATGAGAGTGGTAAACTGATGTAAGGAGGTCAGGCCTGGGGGGCCCCAGGCCCTCCTTACATTAAGGTCCCCATAGCCCCCACTTACGCCAGGGTCCCTAGAGTCGTCCTGGCCATAGCTGGGCCCTAGGAAGCAGTGCACCCTAGGTAAATAAATGTACCAATCTTTTTGCAATGAAGATATATACAGACAAGCCATATTTGTTGCCTTGAGTTGCTCTCGAACACATTTTTGAGACTCCATGACATGACAGGAAAGGATACAGCAAGATTGGCCCCGACATCAGTTGTCCAAATACTGTAAAATGGATCCTTCAGTTGCACTCCTCTGGGTAAGAAAAAGAGAAGAACATAGGCTTTTATCAAATAAAACAGTTTATAGAAGCCATTAACAAATATACACCTTAAAGTGGCTGTAAACTCTCACATATACCCATTAAAGTGACTGGCCTCAGGTAATACACAGATGAAACATTCTTCTGCATAAGTTGTACCAGTTTATCACCAGCTCTCTCTTCTCTACATCTGTTCAAAGTTCATCATTTATAAAGCTTGTCTGAGATTTCAGAAAGCAGGAGTGGGGAGATGAAATTACACTCAGTGAGGGGAGAGGAGGGGGAGGGGGAAGGAAAGGGTGAGGGGGAAGGAAAAGGGGAGGGGGAAGGAGAAGGAAAGGAAATGGGAGGGGGGGAAGGAAAGGAAATGGGAGGGGGGGAAGGAAAGGAAATGGGGGGGGGGGGAGGAAAGGAAATGGGAGGGGGGGGGGAAAGGAAATGGGAGGGGGGGGAAAGGAAATGGGAGGGGGAAGGAAAGGAAATGGGAGGGGGGAGGAAAGGGGAGGGGAAGGAAAGGGGAGGGGAAGGAAAGGGGAGGGGAAGGAAAGGGGAGGGGAAGGGAAGGGAAGGGGAGGGGAGGGGAGGGGAAGGGAAGGGGAGGGGAGGGGAGGGGAAGGGAAGGGAAGGGAAGGGAAGGGGAGGGGAGGGGAGGGGAAGGGAAGGGGAGGGGAGGGGAAGGGAAGGGAAGGGAAGGGGAGGGGAGGGGAAGGGGAGGGGAGGGGAAGGGAAGGGGAGGGGAGGGGAGGGGAGGGGAAGGGGAGGGGAAGGGAAGGGGAGGGGAAGGGAGGGGAGGGGAAGGGAGGGGAGGGGAGGGGAAGGGGAGGGGAGGTGGAGAGGACCCCCCCCCCCCCCCCATCCACACAGCTGGCAGGAGCAGAGCTGAGGCTGTCAATGCAAGAAATCCTTCCCCTGTCAAAGTTTTTCTCTTGGTGTCAGGAAAACTTGCCAGAAGTGACTCATGCTAATAGAGGAACTAGACAGTGGACAGAAATTAAACTTCGTGCTCTACGGGTTGCAGGAAAGAAATTTACTCGATTCCCCCTTCAACACAGACAGTGTTGATTGGGGAATCCCTCCCGCTGATCCATTGGTAATTGTGACAAAAGTCTGCATCCATATCCTACCTATTACACTGTACCTGTGGCATTTTGCTCATACCAATAAAGGGAATTGTTTTTAAGTGAACCCAGACTTTCTCTCTCCAGGACAACGAAACTCCAAATTACCTCTCACACATATCAAATATAAAAAGGCAGCAGGAACCAAATGCTATTGGGCCAACTTGCTTCCAGTATACGGATATACGATTTCTTTCAGACTGGTCCTATAAAAGGAAAAAAAAGAAAAGAACTTGAAATACTTCTAGATTTAGAGAAAAAAAAAAAAACAACATGTAGCCAATACATTCTGACTTGAATAGCTGAGAGAACAGATTACACAGACTGCAGAAAGTCAATGCTTATCAAATCTTCTGATTAAGGCCCCTTTCACACTTATATGACTCCAAAGTTGTGCTGACTGTGGAGTGCAACTTTGACACAATTTTGGATAGGTGCAACTTGGATACGACTTTGGCTTTGCCCAGTTTTAATGGACAACTGTTGCACACAAGTTGCATTGTATAACACTGAGGTATGACTTTCATGTAACTTCTGAGGAATAATATTGAAGTCTATGGCCCTCAAGTTGCATGAAAGTCGGACCAAAGTAGTGCATGAACTACTTTGAAGTTGCTGCAACTTTAAGTTGCGCATATATGAACTGCATCATTGAAAACATGGGGAACGACTTGTCGTGCAACTCTGCAACTCTGATGTCCAAAGTCGCATGACAAGTTGCAAGTTGTGTGAAAGGGGCCTTGGTCAATTTAGAAATGCTGTCTACAAGCATATTTATATTATATATATATATATACATATACACACACACACACACATATATATACACATACTTATTTATAATCGTTAGGTTTAAAAAAAATGTAAAGTTGATGAATAAACATACTTTTCCTTACTGCCGGTTTACACTGATCCGACCTGTCAGGCGACTTGGTCACCTGACAAGTAGCTTCCAAAGCTGTGCAATGGAACCGTTCTAATCAGAGCGACTCAAGTCGCTCCGACATAGAAAAAGGTTCCTGCACTATTTTTTTGCAAAGTCGGAACGACTTGCATTGACTTCTATTATGAGAAGTCGTTGCAAGCCGCGCTAAAGTCGCGCTGCACGGGCGACTTCATTGGTCGCCCGAAGTCGGGGCAACTTCAAGTTGGATTAGTGTGAACCGACTCTTAAAGTGCAACTCCACTTTCGTTGAGAAAAGCAAAACAAAAAAAAAAACAATCCCTTGATCAATGTATATAGCAGTAGTTTAATAAACTTTGTATCACACACATTATCTGTTTTTTTTTTCTACCATGTCCTTTGCAGAATGAATCTGAATGGGAGGGTCTAGTTCATTATAATCACCTGGTGATTATAACCAGAAATTCACAATGGCTGCATACTGAACTGGAACGGTAATGTTTATTAACATTAAATAACAATACGACTTTGTAGTATTGTTGTAGTATTGTATAATCTTCATAATTTTTTTTGTTTTTTCTCAATTAAAGTGGAGCAATCCTTCAAGAAAAGGTTAACAGGACATAACCAAAATTGGGAAAATTATCAGATTAAATGGTTCACTGCAACCAAATGTCCCAGGGTAAGGATAAGGGGGGGGGGGGGGGGAGACCTCCCTCCCATAATTCCCTTTCTTCCGGTCTCCCTGGGGATTTTGGGTGTTCCCACCCACCTTCGTGTATTCCAGCTCCCCATATAACATTCTTTGTAATTTAAAATTTTAAAAATTAAAAAAAATAAATCAGCAGGGAAAGTGGGAGCTCCTAAAAATGGCCACAAGTCTTTGATGACTAGCCAGCCTTTACAAAAACCTGAAATGTCACTTTTAGATTGACTAATATTTAGAAAAAAAAAAAAAAAATAAAAAAATCTGGTCACCACCTAATAAAATATGAAAAATAAAAAATATAACCAAATAAATTAAGAAAAGTAGCTTTTAAAATTGTCCTGCTGACTGCACCGCCATTCTCTACTATAATAAATAGAAATCACTGCCTAACAAATGTTCAGCATCTAAAACTTTCAGGAGTGTTGGATGCATGGTGCCCACTTTGCGCTCTGTGGTTCCTTCCGCTGACCCATACATCACTACTGCACCCCTGTGGTGACCTAGGAGTCGGCTGAGGAAACATCACATCACACGATACAGCAAGGACCAAGCATTTGATATGTTCAAAAGTGTCAAAGACAGATTGTCCAACCTGTGGTATCTCCTAAATACAGGAGGAGAATGGTGGTAGGCAGCAGGACAAGAAAAATACAAGTACTGTATTCTTCCAAGCAGCTTTTTTTTTCCATTGCCGTTAGGCAGTAATAGGGTTACCTTAGGGCCCCGACAACTTAAACATTTTCAGATATTTGGTGAATAGGGTTTGAATTTGCTGGGCAGCAATGAAAAGAGTGAGTAGAGGAAAAGTAACCTAGGTCCGAAGCCTCAGGTAGTAGAAGGAGGCCTCTGCTTACCGGTCAAGCCTCAATTCTTACCATCATGTGTTCCCCACAGAAGATGATCCAAAAGGATAGCAGAGTCACATAGAAGATGCCTTGGCGGATATCTCCGAAAAGGAGCATCCATGTCCAGTTAAAGCCAATAGAGAACCATTCAACGGGAATGTTAATAAAAGTCATGGAAATGCCCAGAGCGAAGATAACCCTGAAGGAAGAAATTAGGATTAAAAGATATCTGTAGGATAAATATTTGCCAACCAGAAACAATTCATCAGTTGCAGGTTGGAACTGAAGTGCTGCAAATATACCAAATCCCAAACAGGGACACCAGGGAGAAGATAATTAATTTAGCTTTGTGCTCATTAATACAACATTAAACATACTTTTAAATGCAAGTCATGTAAAGCAGTGGTCCTCAACCCTGGCCTACAGGGCCCACTAACAGGCCAGATTTTAGGTATTACCTTGGGGAGATGCAGACTAGGGTACTGCAATCACTGAGCAGCAAATGATATCACCTGGAATGTATTTCAGTTATCTTGAAAATTTGGCCTGTTAGTGGGCCCTGTAGGCCAGGGTTGAGGACCAAGGATGTAAAGTACCGGATTTTGATTTCATATCAGCCTTGTAGTCCCTGTACAGCATGGGTGTCCAACCTTTTGGCTTCTCTGGACCACATTTAGTGTAGAAAAATTTTCTCGGGCCGCATATAAAATATATACTATAGTTAAGGTATATAATTAATAAAATGCCGCCGCACCCTTCCCGCGCGGCCGCACCCCCCGCACTAATTAAACACAACTAGAGGAAGATCAAATGAAATGGAATCAGTATACAGAGGTTTACTTCTTCTGAGAGATTTTAAAGGAACACTCTAACCACCAAGACCACTGCAGTGATTTGAAATGGTCATGGTGGTAGGAGTCAGAAACACTGCACATGCTCACATCCCCCCCCCCCTCCCCTCCGAGGCAGCCTCTGCCTACGTTAGTTGGAAGTTGCTGTGGCCATGCCCCCGACCCGACTTCCTTCCTCCCCAGCAAAAATAAAAATTGTCAGGGGGCAGTGGTCCGCATTGCCTGGGGTCCCGGTCCGCAGGTTGGACATGCCTGCTGTACAGCAAAACTAAGGATTGGGGGAAAGAGAAGCAGCACAAGAAGCCAATCAGCTCTTCTGAGGTGCTGACAGAAGAGAGCCAGAGTGATAGAAAGATGAGCTCATCAGTCTTCTGCTTCTCCTCTCACTGTCCAGTCATATGCTGGGGGAGGGACAAGACCTGAATATGTTACTTAACTGCAGCAGAGAGAAAAAAAAAAAAAAAAGGTCTCTTCTGTTGCTAGACAGGTCAGCAGGGCGTAGCCAAACCTCTTAAAATGTCAGGACTGGATGGACAGAAATACAAATTTGTTCACAGGAAAAACACCCAACTCCCTTCTATGCATTTAAAGTGGAGTTCCACCCTCAAACGTTTTTTCAATAAAAATAGCCCCGGAACAGTCAGGGCTAGTGCATTTCAGAATGGATAGCCTCTGAACTGTCCCATGTTGCACTTATCTTTTAGAAGAAATACTTACCTTGAAAATGTCTTGTCCAGCGCAGCCATCTCAGGTGTGGGCAGCTGAAGCCAGGGCGTCCTCTTCGGTGTCCTCTTGGGTCCCAGAATGCCCTGCGCCGGCCCCGCTCCTCAGTTCCGTGGAAGGCGCGTCATCCCTGCACAGCTTCGGGGCAAGGCTCCCTGCGTGAAACTCTTTACACTTATGGACACCACACCACTATGTTCCTTCACTGCATGCTTATTAAGACATGCTTACCAGAGCCATTTGACCCTCCATTTAGGAGAAGTCAACATGCATTTCTATATAATCTCAAAAAAAGAAATCCCCTATTGGTGGGACTTTTAAGGCACTCATGAATACACAAATTTTGAAAAATGTAATATTTTATTAGAAAATACAATATAACAATAAAATATAAAAGGCAAGTAAAGTAATATACATCACATGTGCAATTTAGAAATAACCACACCAATTCAGGGAGGAGACTCAGATCCCGACTAGTTTCGGAGTTATACAATTACTCCTTCTTCAGGGGGAGAGTAACCCTGGATGGTGGTATTCTATGCAGTGATGAATGGCACTGTGTACCTGCCAAGATGTGTTAAAATCAGGTGCTGTATATGCTCCGCCGAACTTATACTTTGGCCGTGTTCAAGGTATGGTTGAGGTGCTGAGACCCCATACAATTGTATTAAGGAGGGAAGGAGTATGCCATTCCTTGGTGGATGGTATTTGAAGGATACCAAGTCAGATCAACTGGATCCCAAATTAGGGCTGAACAGCTTGTTATGATGGTAAAAGGTCTGGGTCATACCAGACACACCGCCCTCGATATTAGCAGCAAGCGAGCATTTGAATACAATTAATACAATTGTATGGGGTCTCAGCACCTCAACCATACCTTGAACACGGCCAAAGTATAAGTTCGGCGGAGCATATACAGCACCTGATTTTAACACATCTTGGCAGGTACACAGTGCCATTCATCACTGCATAGAATACCACCATCCAGGGTTACTCTCCCCCCTGAAGAAGGAGTAATTGTATAACTCCGAAACTAGTCGGGATCTGAGTCTCCTCCCTGAATTGGTGTGGTTATTTCTAAATTGCACATGTGATGTATATTACTTTACTTGCCTTTTATATTTTATTGTTATATTGTATTTTCTAATAAAATATTACATTTTTCAAAATTTGTGTATTCATGAGTGCCTTAAAAGTCCCACCAATAGGGGATTTCTTTTTTTGAGATTACATATTGGGATGTGGCACCACCAATAGCACCCAACACAGGTATCCCTTTTTGCATTTCTATATAAGGGATCCTCTGGAAATGTAGCACTCCACATACACGGATCTCTACTGGCTCCCCCCAAAGCTCCAAAAAGTTTATAAAAAGAAAGCCATACAAGTTAAAATCATATGGGTAAAAATGTATTAAAACAGCCAAAATACTCACAAGTATATACTGTAAATGAACAATGCTTATGCAAACACAAGCCAGTCCCCGGAATCAAATGGGCCTCTTCCAGACTACAATATGCGTGATGACGTCACAAATGGGCGAAGGCAAAGTTTATGACGTCATCACGCATCTTCTAGTCCAGAAGCAGCCCGTTCGATTCCCAGGACCGGCTTGCATACAGACACATATTGTACAAACAAGCATTGTTCATATATAGATATACTTGTGATTATTTTGGATGTTTGAATACATTTTTTTACCCATACATTACATTATATGGCTTCCTTGGCTTTCTTTTTATGAATCTTTTGAAACTTTGAAGGGAGCTACATTTCCAGAGGATCCTTTATATACAAACGTATGTTGACTTACTAAAGGGAGGGTGAAATGGCTCAGGGTAAGCATGTCTTAATGCTTGATTCCCCTATCAGTTTTAGTGAGGAAGACAATGGTGTGGTGTCCATAAAGGTGTGAAGAGCTGCACTTTATTACCAACGAGGGAAGATATAGCACAAACTTATGTCTATTTGTTTTGGATGTTGGACTGTTATATACAGTAGTTATTTGGACTCTTATTATTTCTTGCAGACGGTGTAATTAAAGTTTTGATCTGATTCTTGGCATTATATATTTGTTTCCTAGCGCAGCACTTATTTTATGAATGTAATCAGTCATGTGCAACAATTCTTACTCCTTAACAATCTTAGTCTATTTGACCCATTGTCTGGAGTCAACATGCCAGGTTAGAAAATATTTGTATGTCCATATTGAAAAAGTCACCATCATCAAGTATTGTACAATCTTTCTCTGAACTGGTATATTTGCCAAGAGATGACAGCAGAGTTAAGAAGAAAACGAAATGTGTGTCAAAGGACAGATTGCTTCATATAAATGGCTGTTAAAGCGGAGTTCCGCCCCCCCTCCAAAAGTTAAAAGTCAGCAGCTACACATACTGTACGCATACTGTAGCTGCTGACTTTTAATATTAGGACACTTACCTGTCCTGGAGTCCAGCGATGTCAGCACCGCAGCTGATGTTTCCATTGGCTGTTGGGTGCTACCGCCGCCATTGCTGGTAAGGGAACCCGGCAGCTTCACGGCTGGGTCCCTACTGCGCATGCGCAAAGCGCGCTGCACTCGGTAATTGGCCACGAAGCAGAGGGAGGAGTAGGGGGCCTAACCTGTGATGAACCCTGCCGCGGCGAGGTCTGACGGAAGTGGGACAGGGTACCTGTCAAGAACAGGCACTCGCTGGCTCCTCTGAACACCGGGGGGGGGTGTTGGTGATTGGGTCAATCCCACCTCTTGATACTCTTAATAGTCCCTGACTATAATCAAAGTCTAATCGGATCTGTGTAAGAACGGAGCCTCCGGGAGAATCCTTTTCCACTGGGGGGAGACAGATAAGCGGACTTTTGAGTGGAACTGCGCTTTAACAAAAAGGCTGCAAATATTCAACATTTCAAAAAGAAACCGCTCATCTAATAGGACACCATTTACTGTAAAACTATGTATTATGTTGCATTTTTTTATTCCCGTATCGCATGACCATGGTACAGAATCTGCAGACTGCTGCTATTCAGACAACGCAAAGAAGAATTTACTACTCCCTTACTTTTCCAGCAGCACCGGCGACCGCGTCATCATAACTATCCTCCTCCAGTACCAGATCATAATGATTAGGATGCTCGGTGTCAGGAATGTCTTCATAGCAAACCACACTCTGGTAAAGCCTCCATTCTGGAAAATGGTCTACATAGGGGAGAAAAAAAAATAAAAAATAATAATAATAATCAGAGGCAAACATGCAATGTACCTGGAGCAGGGTCGGCTATCTATGGTGGAGTCAGGACAATCTAGGAGCTACCAGTCAATTAAAAGATAACCTGCTGACTAGCTTAGAACAGCAGTCCTCTATTGTACGATAGCAGGGAGGTTAGTGTCATGTATCCCCCCCATACCTGTTACCGATAATTTCTAGGCTTTAGTCATGCAGCATGTAGAGAAGACAGACACTAGCCGCTTGATGTCAACCTGTTACTTTTCCTAGAACGTGAATTTCTCCTTAAAAGGTAAAATCCACATCTTGTAAAAAATAGAGAAATGCACCCATACTACAAAGAGAGTGTAGCCCTTGGACCTAAGCATACAGCAGTGAGAGTATTGATTTGCATTGGGGCTATAATGGTGATAATCTCTAGCAGTTTCAAGCAATATCCTCAGTCTCTGTGCCTTGCACCACACCTCTATACAACTCAACCACACTGGAAGTATAACTGTAGTCTCTCATTATTCCCTAAAATTAGTTTGCAGTCTCCTACAGTCTGTAGCATTGCATACGCTGAATACTATGAACGACAATTGTTGGTGGTTTTCCATATCCCCTATACCATATGTAGCACCCTCCTAGGTAGGTGCTAGAGAGAGTATAGTTTTTGGCTCTGTCTGCCTGTCAGAGGAGCAGCAGCTAAAAATTCTATACTGCATTCTGCTTAACAGAGAGCAGGATCTGTGAGTTAGGTCTGCTCGTGGTGCTCAGTGTGTGATTCATGTGGTCTAGGGAGTACTCCACTCTGGTCCAATAGGGAGGCATATTGGGCAGTGGACGAAACCAGGCCAATGGGTACACAGGTTTTGATACAGCCTCAGCGACTGGCACAGACTGATTGTCTCGATGCATTCTAGGGTGTGGTATAAAAGCCAGGAGCACATGTGCTCGGGGTCTTTGGCTGGTGAGCAGAGTCCTGGAAGGAGGGTGGCAGCTGCCTCCTCTTCTGTAGCAGTTGGTGTGTGGTCACAGGCAGTCGGCCTGGTGGACCAGAAGGAAGGAGCTGAACCCAGAGGTCCAGGAGAACTGACTGGAGGGGTTGAGACACTGGAGACCCTAGAAAAACAGTATTGCGAGTACAGGGGATCGTGTCTAGGGGCCTGACCTGACAGGGGGCCACCCCAAAGTAGTATAATCAGAGGACGGGTGTCAGCTGGTGGAGTCAAAGGGGGTGCTAGGCGAGTACCCTGAAGATAGTTAATCAAGTCATCTACTCAGAGACTTAATCCTAAAGTTCACCTAGTGGGGGAAGGTGAACCAGAAGCCTGGCTGCATCTACAGACAGGAGTCCTCATCTTTTATGAATAGTTCAATTCTGGAGAATCCCACTCTTCCCTTTTCCCATCCCTAATCTAAATAAAGCCACAAAAAAAACACACAACTACATCCCCTAGACTTTTAATTGACTGAGCCAGGGAGTAAAGCGTTAAATTGTGCATGCTGCAGTTGCTAACGGTAACCCAGGGTGACCCAAAAGTGTAAAATCCAGCAGTCCTCAAGGGGGCAGTGCTACACATAGGTTGCACCACAACCTATAGAGACCAGTTTATCTACCGACTGGGTACTACTGTTTTGCTTACATCTTTTAGGGTACTTTGCGATCAAGCAAGGAGGCAGAACTCTGTAGTATATTAACATGCTTTTGCCAAACAAGAATGCTGTACATGCAAACTACTTACAACTGTGGGAGAACGATACAAGACATATAGAGGTTGATTTACTAAAAGGCACATTTACGGTACACTGCAAGTGCAGGTGTGCTAGATCTCAGGGGGAAGTTCTGATATGAGGGGAAGCTCTGTGGATTTCTATCATCCAATCATGCGCAGGCAAAAATGCGTATTTTTATTTTCCTTGCATCTTTCCCTCAGATCTAGAGTAGGGATTGACCGATTATCGGCAGGGCCGATATTGACTTTTGCCGATATATATATTCCAAATATTGCTCATGTAAGGCTAAAATGATGTCACATAGCATAATTCTGTTTACAAATGTTATTGAATATGCCACTCATATGTACAAAAGATATAAGCAATTCTACATTAGCAGATCTGCTGGCAGATCGGTATCTCACCCCCTTGCCGTAAGTGATACCCGGGTGATACCGCTCCGTCCCTCACCATCTCCCACCCACCCGATACCGCTCCGTCTCTCACCCGCTCCATCTCCCACCCACTTGCCGTGACACCCGGGTGATACTGCTCTGTCCAGCATACGATCTCTGAGGTCATGTGGTCACAGCGTGACCTCCGAGATCGTATGCCAGACGGAACGGTATCACCCGTGTGTCACTTACGGCAAGTGGGTGAGAGACAGAGCGGTATCACCCGGGTGTCACTTATGGCAAGTGGGTGGGAGAGGGAGCGGGTGAGAGACGGAGCAGTATCGAGTGGGTGCCGGACGGAGCGGTATTGAGTGGATGCCGGACGGAGCCATATCACCCGGGTATCGCGTATGGCAACAGGGTGAGAGATACCAATCTGCCAGCAGATCTGGTGGAATTGGTTATATCTTTTGTACATATTAGAGTGGCATATAAACGGAATTATGCTATATGACATAATTTTACCCTTACATGAGCATCACCACCTAATGGTTGGAGGAGGAGAAGACTAGTCTCGGACTCTGACATAGGATGTACAAAATATCGGCCCATACCGATACGTTGTGACCAATATATCGGTTTCAGCCCTGAAAAACCCATATCGGTCTATTCCTAATCTAGCGCCAGTGCACTTGCCATGCACAGACTATTTGCCTTTAGTAAATCAACCCCATAGAGTAATACAAATATGCATACAACACACAAGCACATGCTGCCTGACCTTCCTAGCAAAAAACGAGCACAGACAATGATTTGTATGCTTATACTCTATATGTCTTCTTTTGTTTTCCTACAGTTGTAAGCAGTTTGTATGTAAATAATTATTGTTTGGTAAAAGCACAATCTACTGCATAGTTCTGCTCCCTTGCATTACCGCAAAGTAACCTAAGAGATACAAGCAAAACAACTGGGGACTCGTTCGGAATTTGCGCTAACGTTCAATTGAAACCAACCTGTTTTCTGTAGTGTTTTCTTTTGCTTGCGCTAAAAGAAAAATGTTGTGTAAACAGTTTAGGACAAGCAAAAAACACTACTACTATCAAAAGGTTCTCATTTTTTGTAGGTAGGCTGTATTGTTGGGAGCCATTATGTTATCTCAGAAGATGATTGACTGACTTCACAAGCTCCTAAAGTTTAGGTTGCCAAGCTTTGACTGAACCTGCAAGATGGCCATCCATTTTACTTGCTATGGTGCCTGAATCATATCATTGAAAATGAAAAATCTTAAGTAGGTCTGCACATTTACAACAGAATATTCAAAGTCTTACAGTCCAGCTGTGACTGGTTCTCTGTAGGGTGTACCCATCATCCATGTAGAGTGGAGGCAACCACTGCCAATATTTCAGATCATCCATCTATCAGTTTGCTAGGAGCCAGTAACATTGCTGCATTACGAGTTTAATAAAAAGTCTTCTTTGAACAAGCAGGAAAAATATTTAACCCGCAAAAGGTCTACTTGGGCAACAGGTACACTTCAAGAGTACAATGGATTACATATTAGAAAACCAATTTGGTCTCCCCTTTCACTTGCGATTTATCCTTCGGTAAATGCATAAGAAACAATTGAATCCATTCAGCATTAAAGTCAACAGCTCTAGACAAACATTCTGCGGCGCAGCAAAGGTCATCAGTAAGTCAGGTCTCAGCCTCTGAAATGAATAGGCTCTGCTGGGCTGGCAGCATCAGAAATGATGAGTCAGACCACTTGTAGAAAATTACAGGCTCAAAGAAAATGTAAATTCAAGTCAATGAAGTGGAGGTCTGAAACCAGGGCCCCCTGTGACTGCTCGATCGCAAAATAGTATCTACCAGCACAGGGAGAAAAAGATGTATAAACAACGGTTACTGCCTTAAAGTTAGCTAGACCTAGACATGTTCTCAAGTCTATAGTGGCATGAGGCATGCCCAACGCTCAGGAAGACTAAAAAAAACAAATAAGGTGGCACGGTGGGCTGTCTTCCTGCACTCCATCCCCCTTCCCACACAGTAAACTCAGTATAGGCTTTTTTCTACCTAATCTTAAGGCTGTAACAGGCACCTAAAATACCTATGGAACTTGGGCATACAAGGCAAGTCCTAGGAACCTTATATTAATTCCAAAGTACCTTCAATGTACCTTGTATGGTCTTGGTCCTCCACTATGGCCGTTGTTATAGATGTGAGGAATCTAGCTGTCCATCTAGGACCTTTTCTAGTGTCTCAATCTCATGGGCCACTGCAGCTGCTCCTGGGTAAATAAGGTACAAAGATGTACCTCATATGGCCTGGTTCTCCACTATGGCCATTGTGGTTGTTATAGATGTGAAAGATCTAGCTGTCCATCTAGGACCTTCTCTAGTGTCTCAATCTCATGGGCCACTGCAGCTGCTCCTGGGTAAATAAAGTACAAAGATGTACCTTGCATGGTCTGGTCCTCCACTGGCCATTGTGGTTGTTATTGATGTGAGGGATCTAGCTGTCCATCTAGGACCTGTTCTAAGGTCTCAATCTCATGAGCTACTGCAGCTGCTCCTGGGTAAATATTGGCACTTTTCCACTGCAAATACCGGCTCGGCTCTACTCGGCCCTGCTTGGCCTGGTTTGCTTTTCCACTGCTGGTAACGCATGGTACGGTGTTGGAACGGTTCGGTACGGGACGGTATGGTTTGCTTTTCCACTAAAGTAGTACTAAAGTTAAGTAGGTGGGATAACAACGGGGTGGGTGGGATTCTCTGACCAATCAGTGGCTAGTAGGGACTGCATGCAAAGGATTGTGGGATATGGTACCGGGTATGGTACCTGTTGGAACCACAAATCGAGTAGGTACTGTTTTTGAGAGCCATACCATTCGGTTCCATGCAGTGGAAAAGCGCCGCCGTACCGTACCGAACCGTTCCTACACTATACCATGCGGTACCAGCAGTGGAAAAGCACAAAAGCGAGCCAAACCGTTCGGTTCCATGCAGTGGAAAAGCGCCATTTGGTACAAAGATGTACCTTTTATGGCCTGGTCCTCCACTATGGCCGTTGTGGATGTGAGGGATCTAGCTGTCCATCTAGGACCTGTTCTAGTGTCTCTAAACCACTGCAGCTGCTCCTGGGTAAATAAAAGCAAGAGAGGGGTGCACCGACCTCATGCATTTCCACTAAAAAGGTTTATTAAAATCTGAAAGCAACATACATTGTACTTACAAATGATGATTGCAAACATGTAAACACAATGGAACCGATCGTCTTCAAAGTGGCCAGAGGACTCCTGCAGTGCTGGATGACGTGCTGGTGTCCGCACGAGTCTGGTTTTGCTTATGCGTTTTGATGGAGAACCCTCCTCCTCAGAGCCAAAAAGTGCTACTCAACTTGAGAAGCACTTTTTGGCTCTGAGGAAGAGGGTCCTCCCTTGAAACGCGTCAGCCAAACCAGACTCTTGCGGACACCAGCACGTCATCCAGCACCGCAGGAGTGCTCTGGCCATTTTGGAGACGATTGGTTCTATTGCGTTTACATGTGTGCAATCATCATTTGTAAGTACAATGTATGTTGCTATCGGACTAAATGTATGTTGCTTTCGGACTAAAAAAACCGTTTTAGTGGTAATGCACGAGGTCGGTGCGCTCCTCTCTTGTTTTTGTCTCTCAGTGTACTTGAATACCCTTGGTCCTGAGGGGGCGGCAAGACCTAAAGTGATGCCTACAAAGACCATATAAGAACATTTATCCTTTGTCACATACCACCCGAGCGCAGGAGAATTACTGTGTTTTGATCCCTGGGTAAATAATGCCTGCAAATGGCGTTTGCTGGCATCATTTATAAATAGATGTAACACTATTTATACAAATTATTTTGTGGATCGCCGTTTGACCTGTACATATGTTCAGTTAGAGCAAGCTTACAAGTTTAAAAAAATAAGGAAAAAAAGCCTGTCTTAGTTCCTATTTAAACTCCCATTAGTCTTTTGTAAACCGTAAGTAGCACTAATTAACCTCTTTCTTCCCTTTTTTTGGGGTACTTTTTGTAGTGTGGCATAAATATTTTTCATTTTGGATAGTGCCCCATTTTTTTTTTTTTTGCCGTGTCTCATTAGGGAGATTTTCTTTTACTTCCTGTCCCATAGCCAAAACACGAAAAGAAAAAGGGAGAAGACATCTCCTCAACGTGAGGGAATCCCAGGTAGAAGTGATCGAACAGTTCGGGTCGACCATCGGTTCGACCCGAACATTGACTGTTCGAAAATTTTGCTGAAAAAATTTGGAATTCGGCAACCAGAACCGACCAAAATGCAATGGGACAGGAACTGGGCTTTAAAAGCCCGTGATTGGACCAGAACCATCAGTAAAAGCCAATTGAGGGGGCAGGAGAATGCTGGGAATGTGATTGGAGTGACTAGGGGGTCCAGAGGCCAATCATTAGTGAATACGCCCCCCAGTATACAAGATAGCCCCGCCAAATCTCTAGCATTGTAATACAGGGACGTGGAAGAGAGTGGAAGCAGTTCTGTTACTTCTGCTTCAAAGTGTCATTTAGCAATTATTAGTGTGAGGAAAGGGATATCTAGTGTAGTTAGGGTACTAATTTCCACTATAGTTAGATTTAATAATCTAGTTTCTGTAGGGAAAGAGTTCTTCCCTTCTCTTAGAACACTTACAGAACAGGATGGTGGCTTCACCCGTCACCCTGCTTTTTGTTGCAGGCGTTTATAGGGCTTTTTTGAGGACATGTTTGGAGTCAGGCATGACATCTGAACTTCTGCGTAGGGGTATATATACACACACACACACGTATGTATATATACACATATATAGGTGTGAAAGTAGCAGAAACCTATGCTTATGCTAATGAAATAATTAACAGGCATATGGCTTCTCTGCTATAACACCTATATGTGTGTATGTGTATAAATACATACAAGTGTGTGCGTGTATATATATATATATATATATATATATATATATACCCCAATACAGAAGTTCATGTTATGCCTGCCTCCAAAGACCCCCAAAAAATGCCCAAAAAAAAAACGCCTGCTGCAAAAACACACCTGGGCGTTTTTGTAGCAGGCGTTTTTTTGGGCATTTTTTGGGCGTCTTTGGAGGCAGGCATAACATCAGAACTTCTGTGTAGGGGTATATATACACACACACACACGTATGTATATATACACATATATAGGTGTGAAAGTAGCAGAAACCTATGCTTGTGCTAATGAAATAATTAACAGGCATATGGCTTCTCTGCTATAACACCTATATATGTGTATGTGTATAAATACATATAAGTGTGTGTGTATATATACCCTATACAGAAGTTCAGATGTTATGCCTGCCTCCAAAGACCCCCAAAAAATTCCCCAAAAAAACGCCTGCAACAACACACCTGGGCGTTTTTTTTTGCATTTTTTGGGCGTCTTTGGAGGCAGGCATAACATCTGAACTTCTGTATAGGGGTAAATATATATACACACACACTTATATGTATTTATACACATACACACATATAGGTGTGATAGGAGCGGAGATTAATTATTTCATTAGCGCAAGCATAGGTTTCTGCTACTTTCACACCTATTTATGTGTGTGTGTATATATACCCCTACACAAGTTCTGATGTTATGCCTGCCTCCAAAGACGCCCAAAAAATGCCCAAAAAACCGCCAGCTACAAAAACGCCCAGGTGTGTTTTTGCAGCAGGATTTTTTTGGGGCATTTTTTGGGGGTCTTTGGAGGCAGGCATAACATCTGAACTTCTGTATAGGGGTATATATATATATATATATATATATATATATATATATATATATATATATATATATACACACACTATGTATTTATACACATATATACAGTGGGTACGGAAAGTATTCAGACCCCCTTAAATTTTTCACTCTTTGTTATATTGCAGCCATTTGCTAAAATCATTTAAGTTCATTCTTCTTCCTCATGAATGTACACATAGCACCCCATACTGACAGAAAAACACAGAATTGTTGACATTGTTGCAGATTTATTAAAAAAGAAAAACTGAAATATCACATGGTCCTAAGTATTCAGACCCTTTGCTGTGACACTCATATATTTAACTCAGGTGCTTTCCATTTCTTCTGATCATCCTTGAGATGGTTCTACACCTTCATTTGAGTCCAGCTGTGTTTGATTATACAGATTGGACTTGATTAGGAAAGCCCCACACCTGTCTATATAAGACCTTCCAGATCACAATGCATGTCAGAGCAAACGAGAATCATGAGGTCAAAGGAACTGCCTGAAGAGCTCAGAGACAGAATTGTGGCAAGGCACAGATCTGGCCAAGGTTACAAAAAGATTTCTGCTGCACTTAAGGTTCCTAAGAGCACAGTGGCCTCCATAATCCTCAAATGGAAGACATTTGGGATGACCAGAACCCTTCCTAGAGCTGGCCGTCCGGCCAAACTGAGCTATCGGGGGAGAAGAGCCTTGGTGAGAGAGGTAAAGAAGAACCCAAAGATCACTGTGGCTGAGCTCCAGAGATGCAGTCAGGAGATGGGAGAAAGCTGTAGAAAGTCAACCATCACTGCAGCCCTCCACCAGTTGGGGCTTTATGGCAGAGTGGCCCGACGGAAGCCTCTCCTCAGTGTAAGACACATGAAAGCCCGCATGGAGTTTGCTAAAAAACACCTGAAGGACTCCAAGATGGTGAGAAATAAGATTCTCTGTTCTGATGAGACCAAAATAGAACTTTTTGGCCTTAATTCTAAGCGGTATGTGTGGAGAAAACCAGGCACTGCTCATCACCTGTCCAATACAGTCCCAACAGTGAAGCATGGTGGTGGCAGCATCATGCTGTGAGGGTGTTTTTCAGCTGCAGGGACAGGACGACTGGTTGCAATCGAGGGAAAGATGAATGCGGCCAAGTACAGGGATATCCTGGACAAAAACCTTCTCCAGAGTGCTCTGGACCTCAGACTGGGCCGAAGGTTTACCTTCCAACAAGACAATGACCCTAAGCACAAAGCTAAAATAACGAAGGAGTGGCTTCACAACAACTCCGTGACTGTTCTTGAATGGCCCAGCCAGAGCCCTGACTTAAACCCAATTGAGCATCTCTGGAGAGACCTAAAAATGGCTGTCCACCAACGTTTACCATCCAACCTGACAGAACTGGAGAGGATCTGCAAGGAGGAATGGCAGAGGATCCCCAAATCCAGGTGTGAAAGACTTGTTGTATCTTTCCCAAAAAGACTCCTGGCTGTATTAGATCAAAAGGGGGCTTCTACTAAATACTGAGGAAAGGGTCTGAATACTTAGGACCATGTGATATTTCAGTTTTTCTTTTTTAATAAATCTGCAACAATGTCAACAATTCTGTGTTTTTCTGTCAGTATGGGGTGCTATGTGTACATTCATGAGGAAGAAGAATGAACTTAAATGATTTTAGCAAATGGCTGCAATATAACAAAGAGTGGAAACTTTAAGGGGGTCTGAATACTTTCCGTACACACTGTAGGTGTTATAGCAGAGAAGCCATATGCCGGTTAATTATTTCATTAGCGAAAGCATAGGTCTCTGCTACTTTCACGCCTATATATGTGTATGTGTATATATACATACATGTATGTGTGTATATATATATACCCCTACACAGAAGTTCTGATGTCATGCCTGACTCCAAACATGTCCTCAAAAAAGCCCAATAAAAACACCTGCAACAAAAAGCCAGGTGTAAAAGTAGCGAAGCTACTAACCTGTTCTATATTAATTCTAATACAAACTTTTTTTTCTGGTTCTGGACATGCTACAGAGCTGAAACTTCACAGGTACACCTTTTAGACCCCCCAGACACTAAATTCAAAGAAATCTCTTTTTTTTTTCAATAATTGGCTCTCTATCAAAAATGACAATTTTTAAGAACTTTTTTTTGTGTGATTAATAGTCCCTGGGGCATGACCCAGAACCCTAGGTACTTTTTAGGGGCATTTATTGGGTTTTAGGGCTTCAAACTGGTGTTTTTTGATTACCGAAGTTCGGGTCCCATTGATTTCAATGGGGTTCTGAAATCCGGGCCGAACTTTTGGGAAGTTCGGGTGTTCTGGTCGAACCGAACTTTTGAAAAGTTTGATCATCCCTAATCCCAGGGAGACCAAAACGACTGTCCTTTATTGGAAGATTTTCCCTCTATTAATATTTTGATGTGAACCCAAAATATGAGATTTTCTTTCACTTTCAATGATAATGGTAAACAGGACAAATAGAGAGGGGGGGGGGTCTCCCTAATGGGGGCACAGACAGCAATAAAAACAGACAGGTGTTCCTATCCCTCTTCATTCTATCTTAAACTAAAAAAAAAAAAAAAAAAAAAAAAAAAAGTTTTGCCTTTACTTACACCCTAAAGTTGAACTTCACTCTCCCAATCAACATTGACTATTTTATTCCTTATGCTGCTAGCATTAGTAAATAGATAGGAAGGTATATCATATTTACTTGTTTTAAGTTTTTTTTCTACTATTCTTTAGTTATTTCTTGGTTTCCAGGCCTATGCAAATGTCATACATCTCGGGAATCTTCAGAATGGGAAATTGGGCTTTTTCAGCGAAGCACACCCTCCTGCCTGCTGCATGTGTGAGCTAAGGGCAGATGGATTCCAGGAAGTAAATGCTACATGAATCATCTGTCCTCGTTTCAGCTAGCCACAGTCAAAAATGCTAGGGGGTTGTTTTTGAAAGGGATTTCTCAGCAAAGTAAAGCATGGAGACATGGGTGGGGGAGTTGGTTTTGAATATTAAAAATAAACAGTGTTTTTGGTTTGTGGTGTTCATATACAGTGTAGTTCCAATTTAACTGACCTTATGTACAGATTAAATGGCGGCTCCTGAGTGAATAAAGCCTAAGAGCCCATTCACACTAGGGCGACTTATGTTGCCCCAGGTCGCTTGACATAACAAAAGCAATGTTAATCAATCAGTGCTGTCTTAATTGGCACTACTGAAGTCGCTCCGACTTCAGAAAAGGGTCCTGTACTACTTTGAGGCGACCTGTGATCCGACTTGTCCCATATACTTCAATGGGAGTCACCTCCTTATCTTAATTAAAGCGACTTGTGATCCGATTTTCCATAAAAATGGTATTGAACAAGAAAAAAAAGAGCATTTTTCTTATAATTTTTATTAAAACATGAATATGTCTTCTGTCCACCTGGCCGTTTTTCTTGCAGGCATTTATCGGGCATTTTTGGAGGCAGGCATGACTTTTTTTGGATTTAGTGTCTGGAGGGTCTAAAAAGTGTACCTGTGAAGTTTCAGCTCTATAGCATGTCCAGAACTCCAAAAAAATATAATTTTCCTTATAATTATTAATACAGCAGTGTGGCGGCTTCTCTACACCTTGCATTTTTTCTTGCAGGCATTTATCGGCATTTTTGGAGGCAGGCATGACTTTTTTTGGATTTCGTGTCTGGGGGGGGGGGGGGGGGGTCTAAAAAGTGTCCCTGTGAAGTTTCAGCTCTGTAGCATGTCCAGAACCCACACTGAACCCACACTGCTGTATTAATAATAAAAATTATATTTTTTTGGGGTTCTGGACATGAAACCTCACAGGTACACTTTTTAGACCCCCCCAGACGCTAATCCAAAAAAAGTTATGCCTGCCTCCAAAAATGCCCGATAAATGCCTGCAAGAAAAAACGGCCAGGTGGAGACAAGCCATATTCATGTGCTCATAAAAATTATAAGAAAAATGCTCTTTTTTTTCTGGTTCTGGACATGCTACAGAGATGAAACTTCACAGGTACACTTTTTAGACCCCCCCCCCCCCAGACACTAAAGACATGCCTGCCTCCAAAGACGCCCAAAAAATGCCCGATAAATGCCAGCAAAAAAAAAAAAAAAGGGAAGGGAAATTAGGTCACACAACACATCATATTCTGATTGGCCAAATACAAAGTCCTACAAAGTCGTCTCGCGTCAAGTCATGCCGAAGTCGCGCAAAGTCGCGCTAAAAGTCGCGCTAGAAGTCGTCCCTTATGAGGCGACTTTAGTGGTCGCGGCAGTGTGAACCGGCTCTAAAACAGAGCTTGCAGGCCTCGTTCAGCAATATTGTTACAGTATGTTTTGATTAGAGTGTTGATCAAATTCAATTCCAGCAGTCTTTCTTTTTTAAATTACAAAATTCGTTTTATTAACTTTTTTAAAACTTACATTAACATTAAATAGGCCTAACTAAAGTGGAACGGTAATTAAATCCTGATAGCTCACTTCAGGCTGCCCACTTTTGCAGATATAGCTATGTAAAAAAATAAAGTGCCTATGTTGTTTAAAATCCAGCAATACTCTATCTCATCCTGCTCTGCACATGATCATTTGCACTCTATTCTCTGCACTGTGCCTACAATTTACAGCCACTAAATGCAGATCAGCAGACAGCTTTAAGATTTATTGCTGCTGAAGGGGAAAGAAGGCAACAGGAATGACACAGAAACAGAAGAAACAGGAGCAATGCTGGAGGCAATTTACAGCACACACTAACTTTGGTAGCTTATTAATGTGGAATGTGTTCTTTTGTTAAAGAACATTCATTTTATCAAACGGTTATGGGTAAAGTTCCACTTTTATTCCTTCCTCATCCACTCTTTTTGTTTTTACCATTCATATTCGAATCCTTATGTATACACTCACCGGCCACTTTATTAGGTAGACCTGTTCAATTGCTTGGTAACACAAATTGCTAATCAGCCAATCACATGACAGCAACTCTAGGCATCTAGACCGAGCATCAGAATGGGAAAGAAAGGGGATTTCATTGACTTTGACCGTGGCATGGTTGTTGGTGCCGGACGGGCTGGTCTTTGCATTTCAAAATCTACTGGGATTTTAACATACAACCATCCCTCGGGTTTATAGAGAATGGTGGGAAAAAAGAGAAAACATCCAGTAAGTGGCAGTTGTGTGGAGGAAAATGCCTTGTTGAGGTCAGAGGAGAATGGGCAGACTAGTTCAAAATGATAGCAAGGCAACAGTAACTCAAATAACCACTTGTTACAACCAAGGTATGCAGAATATCATCTCTGAATGCACAACACATTGAACCTTGATGCAGATGGGATACAGCAGCAGCAGAACACACCGGGTGACACTCCTGTCAGCTAAGAACAGGAAACTGAGGCTACAATTTGCACAGGCTCACCAAAATTGGACAATAGAAGATTGGAAAAACGTTGCCTGGTCGGAGGAGGAGTCTCGATTTTAGCTGCGGATTCAGATAGTAGGGTCAGAACTTGGTGTAAACAACATGAAAGCATGGATCCACCCTGCCTTGTATCAATGGTTCAGGCTGGTGGTGGTGGTGTAATGGTGTGGGGGAAATTTTCTTGGCACACTTTGGGCCCCTTAGTAGCAATTGAGCTTCGTTTAAACACCACGGCCTATCTGAGTATTGTTGCTGACCATGTCCATCCCTTTATGACTACAGTGTACCCATCTTCTGATGGCTCCTTCCAGCAGGATAATGCACCATGTCACAAAGCTCAAATCATCTCACCACTGGTTTCTTCAACATGACAATGAGGTCACTGTACTCCGATGGCCTCCACCGTCAACAGGTCTCAATCCAAAAGCGCTCCTTATATGGACCAACATCTCTGAGGAATGTTTCCAACACCTTGTAGAATCTATGCCACGAAGAATGAAGGCAGTTCTGAAGGCAAAAAGGGGGTCCAACCCGGTACTAGCAAGGTGTACCTAAAAAGTGGCCGGTGAGTGTATATGCGGCAACACAAACTGGACCTTGTGCCGTGCTTCCACATACGTGTACCTTTAAGCTGGGAGCTCGCTTTGATTATGCACCCCCAGCACAGAGACAAAGCTATCATCTATAGCAGTGTTTCTCAACCTATTTTCAGTCAAGGCACACTTTAAAATTATGGACAGTCTCAAGGCACCCCATTCTAAAATGTAAAAAACGATTCAAATAGTTTTACATAATGCCGCAGCATTGACACCTGTAAGACACCCAACATTAGAGGCGATTTATTCTTCCAAAACAAATACACTTTTGCACACTAGTACCGACTAGTATTCCAGTCTTTCTCATCTCCCTCAGTTTCTCTCCATCAGTCAACTAACTCTGACCCCCAGAGTTGTCTGAGAGGGGCAGGGGAGGGTCAAACAAGGATGCTGTGCAGACGAATAAAAACCCTTCTTATCATCACTGATGACATCACTGGTTATTAGAAAGCCGGTGGCTGGAAGGTTTAAATGGTGCACAATAAAACCTGTGGCTTTGTGTACCTAAAAGGCATGCTTGATCCACCTACTAGGTTGTATACATTTTTGGGCAATTTTTAGGCATTTTGCCAAGGCACCCCTGAAGAAACCTCAAGGCACACCAGGGTGCCTGGCAGGGGCGGCCTACCCATTGGGGGCACCGCCCCACCCATCCATGCGTCCAGCCCCCTAATCTACATGCAGGGTGCTGGACGCATGGATTCCAATGGGTTTTTCTTTTTTGTTGAAGCACGTGATTAGAGCCAGAGGCTCTAATAGGCTTCAGAAAAGAGTACTACGCCCTGAGCCCACCCAGTTGTGTGACAATAGCGAATGAATATTCGCTATTGTCACACGGATTCTCCTCCAGGCCAATCAGGAAGCGGGTCCTGAGACCTGTTTACCGATTGACCCAAAGGAGAAGCCATGTCATTGGCCAAGGAGGAGGAGGGGGGAGACCAAGGGGGAAGCCAGCGCCAACTGCTGACTGTCCTCCACATGTCCCGGGTGAGTGACTGGGGGGGGGGGGGGTATGGTGTGCGGACTGGTGTGGTCCGGGGGGGGGTTATGGTGTGGTCTGTCTGCCGCCCCCCCCCCTCGGCCCATGGAGCGCCAGAACCCTGGTTGAAAAAGGCTGATCTATAGCTTTTGGTCTCAGAGTAAGGATTGGGAGCTGGGAGGAATGAAAGATAAAATAGAGTAATAGTTAGAGAAAAGAGAAAATAGAGTTCTAGTTAGAGAAAATAGGGTAATAGTTAGAGACACAACTGTTAAAAATGTATAGCCAAGTTCTAGCAATTTCAATAGATGGAGTGGGCACTATAGAGTAGGAAGACCTGGACATACAAGGTACTGCCAAGATAAGATAAAAGGTTCTTATGGGCATACCATGTATGTCCAAGGTCTTTAATGGATTTAAGTATATAAAATCTAGCAAATATTAGAAAAAGTCTACTTCCTGGTATCAAACCACCACCAGACAGTAGTTTTACAGTCCAACTCCAAAGTTTAAAATTGTGTATTCTGCCAAGCACCGCTAATCAACAAGCAGGAAGACACAACAACATTTCCTCTATTTCAGGTCGTTTATCAGAGTAACGAGCCTGTGAGAGTCTCATCTAAGAATTAACGTCTGGAGTTGGAATATTTTACGATGTCTCACCACAAGGCGCAGGTCGTTTATCTCTCCAATGTCCACATTTATTTTGTTGTGCTCGTTGACGGGAAGCCTGATGTTGAGAAGGTAATATTTATGAGTCATGCTGCCCAGCTCGATGAGGGGAAGGACATCGCACTCGTAATAGCGTCCTTCGTTCTCTTCTGTCTGTAGGAATAATAAAAAGAAGTGCAAATAAAGCAAACATTCAAAGGACACGTTTCATTTTTATTTTTTTTTGGGTAAAAAGCAGTAGCCGCCCCCCATCCATGCGTCCGGCCCCCTAATCTACACGCAGAGCGCCAGACGCATGGAGTTCAATGGGTTTTTGTTTTTTTTTTAAGCACGTGATTAGAGCCAAAGGCTCTAATAGGCTTCGAAAAAAGGTGGGGCTCGGGGCGCAGAGCCCACCCAGTTGAGTGACAATAGAGAATGAATATTTGTTATCGTCACACGGATCCTCTTCCTGGCCAATCAGGAAGTGGGTCCTGAGACCCGTTTCCCGATTGGCCGAAAGGAGAAGCCATGCCATTGGCCATGGAGGAAGAGGGAGGAGACGCTAGAGATTGAGGGGGAAGAAGCCGCCACCGCCGCCTGCCCTCCCTCCACATGTCCAGGCAGGGTGAGTGAGCCGGCAACCGGAGGGGGTGTATGGCGTGCGGGTTGGTGTGGTCCGGAGGGGGGGAATGGTGTGGTCCATCTGCTGCCCCCCCCCCCCGGCCTATGGAGTACCAGCTGCCACTAGTTAAAAGGTCAATTTCATCAAAAATGGAGACTTTGGGTGGTGGCTGACTTGATTATTGAGCTCTGTCCAGCTGCTATTGTGAGCTAAAGCCCACTTTCGGCTGACGTCACAGAGCTGGTCTAGGCTCTGTGGGGATCCCGAGGATAATGTCGGGATCCACCAAGATGCCTGACCACCAGCTGGCCCAGCCTCTCAGCCTGCCTCTGAGAGTCTATGCAAGCCAGTCACCAGGGTGGATTTTGTTTCATTTCGGTCAGATTTTTTTGATTTTTATCAAATGTATTTTAATAAAATGCTTTTGGAGTAAAAATCTCCTTAAAGATAGTTTTCTATTTAGAATACGTTGGTAATTTTGTTTATTCAGCATGAAATGGAGCTTAGTTATGAGGCGGTATATTCTGCAATATTTACATTTTTGGCAAACTCATTCAATGCATCCAAGCTCTGCAAGCTGAGATAAAATGCACTGCATTGATGTATTCACACAATTTCATACCAACTACCAGCAAGAATGAGTTCTTACATTTAAAGAACACCTGTCATTTCAGATCCATCATGGCAGCGCCTGTTCGCAGGCATCCACTCACCTGCTGCCGCCACATTCCTCACCTTGTTATGTCACTGCCGCATCACCAGCCGTCCCATTAAAATGAATGGGACAGTCAGTAAGTCAACAGCGGGTCAGAGGAGGAGCTGCTGCGGGACAGAGATGACAGTTGCTGTAAATTATGATTTAAAATTGAGTTGATTTAAATCAAGACTTTATACTAGGAATTTAAATCGTGATTTAAAGTGACTTGATTTAAATCAAATCCACCCTGCCAGTCACCACTGTGTGCTCAGAGCGGATCCGAGAATTGAGCGATCAGCTAGCTTTGATCGCTCTGTTCACGATGTAGAGCCGACAGAGGACGGATGCAGCATTGGATTGATGCTGCATCCACCTATTTTTTTTAGAAATCCCACACTTCTCCTTTAATGCCCAAATTCCAACATGTAGGACTTCTACCTAAGGAAGTCAACCGTGCCCTCCAGTTCACAATAACATTTTTAAACCTTATAATGTGCCCCTAACACTAAAATAAAATAAAAAAAAAAAACACACTTACTAGTCCACAGAGTCCATCGTTGTCTTGCTTGTGGAGAAGGTTCTTTCTACACTGCTCCTCTCTGGCACCACCATCTTGAGTTATTAGTGCATGTGCAGGCACACCACAGGGATCTTTGCTGGGTCTATGGGACCTGCCAGAACTCGTGCCTTGTTTGCGCATGCACCAGACCATTTGCACACTGCGGACCCCTGGCAGTAAACTGGCAGACAACTGCGCCAGTTCTGCACATACACAAGATCTGGCGATCTTTCTCCTGGGATGGGTGACATAGAAATTCTAGGAGGCAGTTCACAGGACTGCGTGTGTAGGTAGAAACACCGCAATGATGACCTACGGTGTTCATGTGATGGTGCATGTCTAGGAGGAAATGATGCACCTAAACTTTAGGAGGAAAAAAGTCAGTGGAGAGCAACAAAAAAAAAAAAAAAAAAAAAGGGTTTAAAGGTCCAATTTAAAGTGGTTGTTAAGCCACTCAATAACTTTGCCACAATCCCCTCTGCAATAATAAATAATGCCCCGAGTGCATGTATTTTTTTAAAAAAATGCCACTGTGTACCTCATTTCAGAGCGCCGATCAGCGCTCACGACACGTGACCAGCCACCTCTCTCGATCTGACAGCAAAGCGTGTGGGGCTGAGAAACCCCCGCTGACGTCAGCCAGGATGAGGAGATGAGGAGAGAGGTGGCCGGTCACTTGAGCGCCAATCAACGCTCTGCAATAACGTACACAGTCCCTCTTCCGGCCCCCCCCCCCCCCGGCCCATGGAGCACCAGCCGCCACTGCTTAGCCCCTATGATAAACCATGCAATTTACAGGGGGACGGCATAGCCAGGCAGAAAAAGCCAGGCTTTTTAGGTTACGCAGAAACGGGCATATGTCTGGCAGTTTACTGGCAAGGGTCCAAGGTGTGTCCTCAGGCGCATGCACAGACACACCATGGGAATTTGCTGGGTTCCATAGACCTAGCAAAGATCCCTGCGGGGTGAATTCAGGACACTGACGCCAGAAAAGCATCCAAAAGAACTTTCTCTAAAAGCAAGACAACACCGGGCTCCATGGACTAGTAAGTGTTTGGTGAACTCACCTTTGGAGCCGGAAAAGTACACTGAAGTTTTCTATGCTGCACCGAACGAGCTATTTCAGTCCACGGGTCAGTCAGCTCATCCCGGTATGCCATGGCCACATGCAGAGTCACCATTGCGTTCTCTTCTAAAATAGACAAAAAAAATTGATTCAGAATCACCCAAATAAATAAAACAAACTTTCAGATATTCACTAGAGAACCACCTAATGTTTTTGCAATAAAAAAGCCAAACTATTGTCATAGTATATATATATATATATATATATATATATATATATATATATATATATATATATATATATATATATATATATATATATATATATATATATATATATATATATATATATATATATATATATATATACACACACACACATACATACATATACATATACACACACATACATACATATACATATACACATACACACACACACATATATATGGCATGTTTTGCTGGAACTATATTTGGTATGATGAAAAGAAAAAAAAATGATTAAGCATTTACTGTATTTCTTTCTTTTTAAAACAATTTGTTAAATGTTCGAATGTAATAAAGATTTAAGTTGTTAATATTTTTCTTTTGACATTGTACCATTTGAAAAATGATTACTAATATTATTATACATATAAAATACAAGAGGGTCCTGCTCATAAGAGCTTACAATCTAGTAGGGAGGTAAAGTGGTACAAAAAGGTAAAAACTGTGGGGGATTAGCTATTGGAAGAGTTCAAATTTCAGCTGTTCGGTGGAGGTGGGATAGGCTTCCCTTAAGAGATGAGTTTTCAGGGATAGCCTAAAAAGGTGGCCAGAGTAGGAAATAGCCGGACAGATTGAGGTAGAGAGTTCCAGAGGTTGGGAGAGGCTCTAGAGAAGTCCTGAAGGATAGCATGGAAGGAAGAGACAAGATGATATTTGGAGATGAGGTTGGTGATGTGGCAGCTCAGGGCAGAGTTGTGAATGGCTTTGTATGTTGTTGTAAGTATTTTGAATTTAATTTACTGGGCAATGGGAAGCCAATGAAGGAATTGGCAGAGAGAGATGGCGCACACCGAATGGTTGGTAAGGTAGAGGAGTTTGGCAGCAGCATTCATGATAGACTGAAGAGGAGATGGAGAGGTCTATGAATAGGTAGGCCTAGAAGGGAGTTGCAATAGTCAAGGAGAGAGATAACAAGGGAGTGAATGAGTAGCTTGGTGGCCCTAAAAAAGGAGAATTTTAGAAATGTTGCGGAGGTGAAGTCTACAAGCTTTTGACAGTTATTGGATTTGGGACTGAAAGGACAGGTCAGAGTCCAGGATTAAACCTAGTACCCTGGCGTGAGAGGAAGGACTGATAGTGGCATTATTGATCTTGATGGAAAAATCAGGAAGGGAGCATGGGCAGGGGGCAATATTACCAGCTCGGTTTTAGAGGAAGTGGTGCAACATCTGCGTTAGTATGTCAGTTAGTAATGTGAGAGGAGGCTGAAGGAGTAAGGTGAGGAGATGGTATTGGAAGCTGTGGGAGGTTCTCAAGTAACCAACAGAGGGTTTGTAGATAGAGAAGAGAAGGGGTTCAAGAACAGAGCCTTGGGAGACCCCTACAGAAAGAGGAAGTGGAGAGAAGGAGACAGAGTTATAGGTAACACTGATGGAGCGCTGTGGTAGATAGGAGGAGAATCAGGAAAGAGCAAAACCTCGAAGGCCAAGGGAGTGGAGTTTATCGGGAAGGAGTGGGGAATGGGCGGGGGGAAATATTACCAGTTTGGTTTTAGAGATGTTTGAGGAAGTGGTACGACATCCGTGTTGATATGTCAGTTAGTAATGTGAGAGGAGGCTGAAGGAGTAAGATGAGGAGATAGTACTGGAAGCTGTGGGAGGTTAAGTAACCAACAAAGGGGGTGTAGCTAGAGAAGAGAAGGGGTCCAAGAACAAAGCCGTGGGGGGCATCCCCACAGAAAGAGACAGAGTTATAGCTAACACTGAAGGAGTGCTGTAATAGATAGGAGGAGAACCAGAAAAGAGCAGAATCTTGATGACCAAGGTAGTTGAGTTTATCGAGAAGGAGCAGGTGGTCAACAGTATCAAAGGCCACAGGTCTAGTAAAATGAGTATGTAGTAGTGGCCATTGGTTTTACCAGTTAGTAAATAGTAGGGCAGTTTCTGTGAAGTAGTGTGAGCAAAAGCAAGACTGTTAGGGGTCAAGAAGATTGTTTTCAGTGAGGCAGGAGCTTAGAGGGTTGCAGACGAATGCCTGGTACATACTATAAGTGGAAGGTCTCTGTACTGATTATGTACTGTTAGCACAGCAATCTCCCAACTGGTCTTTATCTGGGTTGGAGACAAGGGCAGACCGGCAACTTTCGGCCCAGGGGGCAACTACAAACCAGAGGCCCATGGTGCAGTGACTCGGGGGCCCCCCCTCATACTCTCCCTCTTCCTGTCCTCCCCTTGACCCCCATTCCAGGCTGAAGCCCTGCTCCAGGAACTCTCTACTTACCGGCTGAATCCGGCAAGGGGTAGGGGGAAGCTGATACAGCCGAGTTGGGGCTGGCAGGGGGAGGAGAGTCTCCAGTGGGACATGGAACCGGTCTCTGCTCAGACACAGTTTACACCATCCATGCCTTGGGGGGGGGGGGATGGGGCCTGGGCTCTGTCCTTGTCTTCATCCAGCACTCAGTAGGTCAGCAGTGGGGACTTTTTGCTTTTCTTCATCAAGAATCCTTTCGGCATGTCTGTGGCAGAACCTTTTTACGGGGCATCAGAGTGGCCCCCCTGCCCCCTGGCCCAGTCCTCCCCTGGTTGGAGGATAGCTAGTCAATGCAATTTCAGAGTGCAGGGCATTACAGGCAGCCTGTTTTTAATCATCACATCAGGGCCGTTCTCTGCAATATCTAGGACCACCAACTGCCAAAGAAAGGGGGCCTCCAAAGGGGGAGGTGGGAGATTATTGCCAGCTTGAGTCACTTAGCTGTTAATACAAAAGTTCATGGTTTGCACTTACTTAAAAGTCCATTTAAACCACTGGGTGACAACACTGCTGTGCAATTTCATTGCAGAATGAACAGCGTTGTCACCCTATTACAGGGAGTGGACAAACAGCAGTGACCGCGCTCAGGACCAGTGTACAATCGGCAGCCTGTGGGACAGGCTCCCGATCACGTAATCCATGTGAAAGTCTATTAAGCCCATGTAACACCTCCAGCATTACGATCCTTTGAAGGGTTGGCTCCCACCGCCTGCAAAGAGTTAAAGCTCCAGTACAGGCAAAGGCGATATTTAAGTGTATTAGGACACATGGACTCCCCCTGTAAAATTTAAAGGTTGTTGTAAAATTGCAGACGGCCTGTCAGGTTGAACTTCAAAACATTCCTGTGCAGAGCAGCTGTGTTTTTGTTGGAGCCCTTCCAGCCCCAATAGACGGGGCCCACTCTATACACAGAGCTTTCGCACGCGGGACAAGACCTCTATTTTGAGAATTGCCTCTTTAATTAAAGTGGCCAAATTGTAGCAGAAAGAAGATCTCTCACATGACTAACACCCTACGTTCTATAGCAGACAAAAGAGAAATGAGACAGATGAAATCCAGGACACAGAATTTGCTTTGAAAGGGTTTTGGGTGCATTATTTTAGTTCACAAATCTTGTAAAGCATGGTCCATTAAAAGACAATGTCAACTCGCCCATTCATGTCTTGTACCCTCCATCAAACTGCAACCTCAATCATGGGATGTGGCAGTGCTTAGCATGTGGTTGCTAGACCCGAGCAGGGGCCACCATATCATACCACAGCATGCAAAGTGTCAGACGCTGAAGATTCTTTATCAAGCTTAGTCCTTCAAGAAACTGAAGATCAGCAATTTTGGGCCTAATGTAGACCAGGCACACGGATGGAGAGAGCCTGAAAGTATGCTGGGTGTGTTTTCCTGTTTTACCTGTGCATAATTCATTGCACTGTGCAGGTAGACACCTATGCACAGCAGCAGTGGTATTTACAGGCGTACGGCCACATACAGCTATTAACTTGTATGGCAAGCTGTTTGCAACACTAGAGGCTCCCTGAGTGCTGGGAAACACCCAGAATTTTACACCCAATATATTTTCAGCCTCTCACCACCCATGTGCATGAGGCCTAAAGCAGCAAAGGCACTAAGAAACAAGCTCTCATTTACTTCTGTATGTATAAGTATTGTGAATAAAAAAAATTCACAACACACAGACGGTGTTTTTTTCATGAAAATAGATTTTGGCGAGTTGTGATGTAGCACCCTTTATATAGGTGGAGGGAGTCAAGGCCAGAAGAGACAACCTGGAGCCACAGAAGAAGGGACATCTGAGAGAGTTTTGTGTGCGCACCACCCACCACCAAAGTTTTTATTCTAGATCAGGGGTCTCCAAACTGTGGCCCGGGGGCTGAATGCAGCCCTTTGCTTGCCTTTATCAGGCCCTTGGGGCACTATTCCTCCCAATTACACCAACAATGGGGCACTATTCCTCCCAATGACACCAACAATGGGGCACTATTCCTCCCAATGACACCAACAATGGGGCACTATTCCTCCCAATGATGCCAACAATGGGGCACTATTCCTCCCAATGATGCCAACAATGGGGCACTATTCCTCCCAATGATGCCAACAATGGGGCAGTATTCCTCCCAATCCAAAACGCCTACAATGAGGAACGTTTCCTCCCCATTGACACCAACAAAAGGGCACTACACAGTAAACCCCCGCTCCATTGCGGTTCAGTTTTTGCGGTCCCGGTAAATTGCGTTTTTTTTTGTAATGTTATTTTACTATATAAATCATTAAAAATGAAATATTTTTGTGTTTTCCATAGCTCTTGCTCGGTCTCTCAGTATCTTTTATGTGTTTAAATGAGTTTCTATTGTTTTAAAAGTGTGTTTAAAGACCTTAAAATGCTTTTACACGTACAGTGACAGTAAAAAAAACATGCCTACAATGCATTTTAATAGGGTTTTTCTATTTCGCGGATTTTCACTTTTCGCGGCTGGGTCCGGAACGTAACCCCCGCAATGGAGGGGGGTTTACTGTATTCCTGCCTTGGATATCAACAATGGGGTTTGCTATTCCTCGCCCTTGACACCAATGACGGGGGCACTATTTCTCCAAATGACACCAGCAATGGGGAGCTATACCTCCAACGGATACCAACAATGTGACACTATTCCTTCCATTAAAACAAATGATGGGGTAATCCTTACTCACCTTGATGGCAGTGCATTATCTACTCCCACCAGCCACAGTCTGGCCCCCGTACAGCCCAAAAGGACAGTGAACTGGTCGTTTGTTTAGAAAGTATGGAGATACTAGTTTCTACATATCATAAATTGGGAAATGGCTTCTCACAGACCTGGCCTGTCCTTGGCTTGTTTCTCTGTGGCTGGGGCTGGTATCTCCCACCTCAGCCCCGGGTGAGACATATGCTTGACGCCCCCCATTCCTCTCCCTGAAGCTCGTTGCTTTTCTGAGCTGACCTGTAGGTAAATATTTTATCCTATATATTTTTGTTTCTTTATCTAATTATTAGGGAGCTATTGCCATCCCCTGTGGCATGGGGAATCTTTTTTAATATTCTTCTATTATATATTTTTAGATATCTTTATTGCATCTTACTTCTGACGAAGTGGGTACAGTACCACAAAATGCATTGAGTTATATGGATGCCAAGATATCATGCTTTTGAATGCCATATCAGATGCCAACAACACTATGTATCATCCAGAGTTGTATAAAGTAAAGTACTCGAAACCCATACTTGAGTAAAAGTACAAGTGCTCAATCAAAAAGTGACTTGAGTAGAAGTACTAAAGTATTCAACCTTTTTTGTACTTAAGGGCTCTTTCACACGGGCGATCCGATCAGATCCGCCTGTCAGTTTTTTAGGCGGATCTGATCGGATCCTCCATGCAGCTCTATGGGGCAGCGGGTGTCAGCGGAGACACCTCCGCTGACACCCGCTGCCATCCGCATCCGATCCTGTCCGTGAAATCTGGACGGATGGAAACCATATTTTTCCATCCGTTCAGTAATCGGATCGGATCTGATGAGAGAGGACAAGCGCTCTCATCAGATCCCCCATAGAGGGCAGCGGGGGCTGAGACACCTCCCTCTCCGCACTGCAAGCAGAGACTGAGCTGTCATCCGCCCGGCTCAGCGGGGATCGCGGATCGATCCCCGCTGAGCAATACGGATCCGCCTACGGAGGCGGACCGTGTGAAAGAGCCCTAAGTATTGCAAGTAGTTTTTTTTTAAATTTTGCTACTCAAGTACTGAAAGTAAAAGTACAAGTACTGTGTTATGTAGATTTTAAAGAAAGAAGTCAAAAGTTTGAACATCATATTGTTTATTATTTCAAATGCAGCTTTTATTTATACATACAGTAGCATTTATTTTCGTATGCTGTTCTGGCAGTGGTAATTTTTATAATAGTAACGAGTAACTATGCAGCACAAAAAAAAAAAATATCGGAGTAGAAGTATTGAAATCATCGAAAAAATGTAGTGAAGTAAAAGTGGAAGTAGGAGAAAATAATTATACTCTAGGAAAGTACAGATACCGCCTGTCGGTACTTAAGTACAGTAGTGAAGTAGTTCTACTTAGTTACTATACATCTCTGGTACCATCTAATATATATTATGTGCGATGCAGGAATGAATTCCCTCACATGTCAGCTCTTCTTATACCTACCTGTTTTAATTGCAATCTGTCCTATGTTAAATTATGTTGTTTGCCATGAAATGTATAATCATTAATATCTTTTGTATATTAATTTATCTTAAATTGAAGTAAACCTTTCCTACTGGTGTATAATCCAGTTGTTACAATGGGAGGCCATAAATGGTCCATTTTGTTAAAATATTAAAATGTTTATTTCATATGATCAAGGATCAATTTGCCTCATTTAAAGTCCCGCAAACGCTATGTAAAGTATTTTTGTACAATTTTGGGATGGAGGCTTGTTTTTTCCAATATGTGGGTGTGCTACAGAACATAATAATCTCTAATTATGGAGATCTCTGTTCTAGACAACCAAGTAAAACTTGGAACTGCCCCTTCTACTTCCCAAGAATGCTTACTGGTCATCCACCATACTAAGGACCAACAAGGAGGACTGAACAGCAGAGCAGGTAGAGGTGAGCCTTGGTATGCAATAAATACCCCTTGTTTCATCAGGGATAGGGGAGTGAGGATAGTCACTTCACAAATGGATTTCTATAGATCTTGCATATTGTCTTCCAAGGATCATACTGCTAGACCAGGGATCCTTGAGCAATGAGCAATTTAAACCTCTCAGATAAGTTCCCATTGACACCACTAATCTTTTTAGCTATCTGTAATGGGGTGATTCTTTCAAACGACCACAAGTGTAAAGAACAATTCTTTCCAGTGAATATAAAACAAATGTATCACACGTTGTAAATGTAGTCATTTTTAGCAGGGATTCCCTGTGAACAGACAGTTATTTTAAGGGTTCCTCTGTGTTTAAAAGGTTGAGAAAGACTGTGCTAGACAGAGAACTCAGCCAACCCTTCTAATGACCTCACAGGTGATCTATGCATCTACCACACCGACCAACCAACAACATGGCTGGTCACAAAGAGAGGGCATCCTGTGTGGTTGTCATGGAAGTCTGATCCTTGATGACCAGTTCAAATTCTGACGTGAAAGAGGCCAAAATGCCAAACCATCCCTCCTAAGGCCTTGTGTCAATGACTGCTGTCCTAAGAGGCTAATAAAAAAGATAATTGAAAAGCCTCTTTTTAGGTATCTATATGTAGCAAGTTTTCCAGGCCTATGGCCTGATGTGGGTCTGCCATCAGTACCGGTAATCTCTCCAGCCCATGTGAGCTGCGACCCTGGGTGTGAGAAAAGCAGAGAAGCAGCGACAACTGTGGCATCTTTGTTTGTGGTTTTTATTGAATTAAAGGGGATGGGAGAAGGGAATGAGTGGGATACTCCTTTAGACTCCACCTAATTACACTTTGCTTCTGAAAAAAATGGATTTTTGTAAAATCTTACCGTAAAATCCTTTTCTCTTAAGCTCATTGACAGACATAGTCCTCGTTGATTAATAACAACTCGGGTTATACTGCCCTCTACAGGAGTAGGACTAGACAGGAAAGAAAACGTTCTGGCCACACCCTAGGGGCAGTCCCAGAGGGTATATCCTCTCACTTCCTGCTACAGCAAATCAGTTATGTCACAAAGCAGTGTTTAGAGAATTTAACCCAACCCAACTCAAAAACAGAGGGGCGGGTACTACGTCTGTCAATGAGCTTAGGAGAAAAGGATTTTACGGTAAGATTTTACAAAAATCCATTTTTCTCTGTCGCTCATTGACAGACGTAGTCCTCGTTGATTAATAACAACTCGGGACGTCCCAAAGCAGTACCACAAATGAGGGGTGGGATAACAGAAATCAAAATCCAGAAGGCCCAACCGGAGCCAACCAGAAGCATCAAGGACTCATCGAGTAAAAAGATGAGACCTAAGTGAAACACCCAACAAACCCTTGAGGTAGACCAACAGTCTCCTCAGATTGCGGCCTGCAGAACCTTGTGGCCAAAGAGGCATCTGACGATGCCATCACATCAACTTTATAAAATGTTGTAAAGGTATGAACCGAAGATCAAGTCATCGCCTTGAAAACCTGGATCGCTGACGCCTGATGGCGGAAGACCCAGGAGACACTAGGCGCCCGAGTAGAGTGCGCCTTAACAGGGAACGGAGGATTCCGACCCTTAATAGAATAAGCCTGTACCACCGTCTGACTGGTCCATCTACATATGGTCGCGGCAGACACGGGCAACCCCCTTCAAGGGCTATCCGTGATCACAAAAAGTGAGTCCGTCTTACGAAAACAAGTTCGTAGTAGTCAAGTGTATCCTTCTGAACCCCATCCAAGGAGTTTAATGCAAACTCCCAAGGATGGCTAGTCTTAGGACACGGGGAAGGTAACACAATAATTTTATTCAGATGAAAACAATGAAAACCACTTAGGAAGGAAGGATGGATCTGGAAGAAGAACCACCTTATCCCTATGAACCACCAGAAATGGGGAACGTCAAGATAATGCGGCCAGTTCTGACACCCTGCGTGCAGAAGTAATGGCCACCAAGAAGGCCACCTTCTGGGATAATGTAAGCAAGGGAATCTCCCTAATATCTTCAAAGAGAAGTTTCTGAAGAACCGACCACACTAAATTAAGATCCCAGGCGGTAAGGGTGCGCGCACTGGCGGAGCCAGATGTCGCACCCCCTGGATGAAATTCCGCACCAAGGAAGCCAAAGGTTTCTGAAAGAAGATTGCTAACGCTGAAACCTGACCCTTGATAGTGCTCAAGGACAGTTTCTGCTCAACCCCTTGTTGCAGACAGACCAAGATTCGGGTCACCGAATAGGTATGTGGGGGAAATCCAAAAGATTCACACCACGCCATATAAGACTTCCATGTGCTGGAAGTCGCTTTCCTTGCTTTAACTAGAGGTAGGAATAACTGAAGCTGACACTCCCTTGTCCTTCAGTACCTGGGTCTCAATGGCCAGGCCATTAAGCCAGCGATTGTGAAGCAAGATGGAAGATCGGTACCTGAGACCGCAAATCCTCCCTGAGAGGAAGTCTCCAAGAAGCGTCCGTGACTAGCCTCACCAAGTCGGCGTACCAGGCTCGACGAGGTCAGTCCGGAATTTCCAGAATAACTGGAATTCCCTCCACCTCTATCCTGCGAAGAAGTTCCCGCAGTAACTTGAGAGGATGGAAGGCATGCCGTAGCTGATACTGCTCCCACGGGGCGATCAGCGTTACTGCTGCGTCCGCTAGAGGATCGCGGGTGCGAGCTACAAACCTCCGCACCTTCCTGTTGAGCCAAGGTGCCAACAGTTCCACATCCGGGGTGCCCCAATGAAGGGACAGCTAGTGAAAAACCTCTGGATGAAGAGACCATACCCCTTGATCCAGAATCTGATGGCTGAAAAATCTGCCTGCCGATTTCCCACCCCCGGAGTGAACACTGCGGGGAGATCCGGAACAAACCGTTCCGTCCAATGAAAGATGCTAGTCGTTTCGATGGCCACCAGGACACTCTAAGTGCCCCTTTCTTGACATAAGTCACGACCGTGGCATAGTGCAATTGGATCCGAATCGGGCTGCTCTAGAGCTGCTCGGTCCAGTAAATCAGACAAAATCTGATCGCTCTCAGTTCCGATACCCTATTGGTAACCTGGATGCTATCGGAAGGAATGACTTCCCCTGGTTGAGCATCGGAGACTTCCTGGTCCGCTCGCTCAACCGGATCCGATTGTCCAGGAAATCGGAATTCTGATTCCATTAGAAAAAAATCTCCTTCAGGAGAATTCGGGTATGAGACTGGGTATATGGTACTGCCTCTAAGAAGGCCACCATCAGTCCCAGCCAATTGACGGACAGCAACATCCGAATCGTTGACTGAACCTTCTGGAGTTTCTCCGCAAGGAGAAACTTTCTTGCCCAGGATGTATCCAACATTAGGCCCAGATAGTTCAGTCTCCTGGTGGGAACCAGGGATGATCTTTGGGAACGCAAAGAAAACGCTGATGTCCTGCGATGATGGGGATATAAGGATAGGCATCCTAAATGTCTATGGACGCCAGGAACTCCCCCTGATGCAGGGAGGCCACCACTGTTCGGATGGACTCCATCTTTCCCCAAGTCCAGAATTGGACGCACCTTGCCCTCTTTCCTGGGCATTGTGAACAGGTTCGAATAGAACCCCTGAAACCGTTCAATGTTAGAAGGGAAGAATCGTACCGGTGGAAGTGATCGAAACTCGATCCTGTATCCTGACCGTCTGACCTCGCAAACCCCTTAGTCCGGGGTTCTGGGAAGCCATGGATCCGGAAACCGGTGAAGACATCCCCCCACCCCAGAGATGGGTAGGGGCGCATCAGGCTGTATTCTTCAGGCTTGGCTGAGCCGGACTTTTTGATTTGGCCGACCAGCGCCCTTTGAAAATCCCTCTGAAGGGGCTTTGGAGGGTTTCGCCTTATCGCCCGCCCTCGCGGAACGAACAAACTCTTTATGAGCAGAAAGGGAAGGTCCTCGTTGGTTACGAGGTCCTCTTTATCCTAACAGTCTGTGGCAAGACAGCAGGTGGTACCGTCTATCCTTTAAAGAGGGATTCCTCAAACGGATAGCGCCTAGCCATGCGTTAGGAAATAACAGGGGTTCGTTTCAAAACGACCCCATTTGGGTAAAGGAAAATCCTTCGCCCTTTTGGTAGGCTAACAAGTACCAAAAAAGAATTTCAGTCTCAGCTACCTCTGCCGGTGTAACCTCAAGACTAAAGGTTTCCCGGACGGACACAACTAGTGCATCCACCACTCTTGTGCTATGGCGGAGGCAGAAACGTTCTCCTCACTGTTGAGGAGACATTACCTGAGACAACAGCCCCATAAGAGGGACCTGCAGCTGCATTGACCAGCTCCGAATCCGTATCTGAATTATCAGATAAAAAATAGGGGTAGGCGGGGGTCGCTTCTTGACCCCCGTCCCTGACAGGCCACCTCCACCCGGGATACCAAAGACTCCAAAACTGCCGATGCATTAAAAACAAGTGGGGTACTGGAGGGTCCTGCGGCCACCTTGAGGGGATCAGGTGGGGATACCTATGCGGCAGGGTCAATGATTATACAAGACATTTGCCAGCGACAAAAAATGACAAAGTAAAAAAAAAACTTTTTTCTTTTTTTTGTATCCCCCAGTCGCAACAGCGCCCCTCAGTGTTACCTGCCTTTTTGGACCCCACAGAGAGAGAGAGACCCCAAGGCTCATCCCTGATGCACAGAAGTTTTCATCAGCTTTCTCAGTGCTGTCCTGTTACAGACAGGAAGTCTTTGGCCCTTTTTCCTGGGTAAAGGAGGCGGCTCCGCCCCTTAACACGCCTTCTGGCGCCTCCCCCTGGCTCCACGAGGTGTTTGGTCACCTCAAACATGGCCGCCCCCATGCTGGAGACACGAGGCTACGCCAATATGGCGGCCTCGTGTGCTCTGCAAGACAATGGCGGCGGCCTGTTAGGATAGCGGCGGCATAGCAGCGGCCTGCTGTATTCGGCCTAGCGGCCTGCGGGAGTGCATCGGCCCCTCAAACTTCACCCTGGATGGTGATCAGCCTGGCCGGCGGTACCGGACCCCCGTCGGAAGGCAGCCTGCCCTTGCTGGAGGAATGCGATCTGGACTGCAGTTATTCATGCATAGACATCGCCCTGAGAACACCTCTGACAGGTAGGATACCTATGCTACCACAGTAATATTCTAGTACTGCCACTGACTTCAGTCATCTTTACAGTTTTGAAATGACATTAGATTGTCAGCTCCCAAACCAAGCCTCCTGGTTTCTTGTTCACAAAAATCACACTCAAATAGGGGGATCTGTGACATGTTATAGGATAGAGGGGAGACCCATCCTTACCATTTCAGAGAGGGGCCCGCATTCACCACAAACCCGTCAGGGGGAAAAGGGGGAACATACTACTCACCATACTGGAACCAGGCGGGCGCCAACTCCTGACAGTACCCCTCTCCACCGGGGTGGGAGGGCTGTCGACCAATACGGACGCCGTAACTCATGGTCATTGGCGTTTAAGCGAGACGTTTAACTCGCAGGGTCAGTCCCCGTCCAGTGGGACTATGTCGCGGCCGACCCAGCGCGGAGCTATGGCCTGCACGCGCTCGTAGGCTGAACTGGGGTGACCACTGGATCTCAACATCCAGCCCGTCGCCCAGTTCCAGCTTTCTTGCTTGAAGATCTCACAGGAACACTGGAGAAAAAAGCTGTCTAAAAAAACCTAAGAAAAAAATCCTGCCAGGACCGAAGATCCTAGCAAGGCATCTAGGTCCTTACTCCTAACTAGACAGAAAAAAACTGATTTGCTGTAGCAGGAAGTGAGAGGATATACCCTCTGGGACTGCCCCTAGGGTGTGGCCAGAACATTTTCTTTCCTGTCTAGTCCTACTCCTGTAGAGGGCAGTATAACCCGAGTTGTTATTAATCAACGAGGACTACGTCTGTCAATGAGCGACAGAGAAATGTCAGTTGGCGCTTCCTTGACGCCAGCCAAAGCTCACTAACTCTGAGAACACTCTGTAGAACTATAAAGTGCTCGACTGGTAGTCCAGAAAATCCAGGACTAAGAACTGTAGAACCTTTGGCACGGTTGTACTGTAAAAGTCACTGAATACTTTCCCCCGCCCTGACTGGCTTGAGGTAGTATGATGTAGAATCCTGTATGGCTGTAACTTTAACTGACACACTCTGTACACTTCAGGGCCCAACTACAGGTACCCCCTTTTACCTTGAACTCTTCAGGGTCCACCGACTTATGTACCCCCTTTTACAGCTAGCTGACACTGGATCCCAGAACCTCTTCCGGAGTGGTCCCCTCTAACTTCAGGCAGACCCCCAATGGCAATCCTCAGTACTCACAACCTGTGTAGGCTTTCCTGGGACTGGACTCCTCTCGCTCTCCGCAGGCTCTCGGCACACCGGATCCCCTCAGCTCAACACAGCTTTCTCTCTGGACACTCAGGCGACACCCCGAGACATCCACCTTCCTCGGACAGGAGGAGAGACAGCCGCACTCTCCCTCCTGAGGCTCCCCCCAAAGACACCGTGCCACGCACTTCCCTCCATACTTATACCCACTCCCAGAATCCTTTGCAGCATAATCTTCCTTCTGGGGTAGTTGCAAGCTAGGATGTGTCCCCTGATTGGGCTTCCCACACTGCCCTATGATCAGAGATGTATAGTAACTAAGTAGAACTACTTCACTACTGTACTTGAGTACCGAAAGGCGGTGTCTGTACTTTCCTAGAGTAGAATTTTTTTCTCCTACTTCCACTTTTACTTCACTACATTTTTTTCAATGATTTCAATACTTCTACTCCGATATTTTTTTTTTGTGCTGCATAGTTACTCGTTCCAATTATAAAAATTACCACTGCCAGAACAGTAGATGGCAGGTTTCATGAAGCTCATGTGTATTATCAGCGCATAGGAAAATAAATGCTACTGTATGTATAAATAAAAGCTGCATTTGAAATAATAAAAAACAATATGATGTTCAAACTTTTGACTTCTTTCTTTAATAACTACATAACACAGTACTTGTACTTTTACTTTCAGTACTTGAGTAGCAATTTTTCTTTCAAAACTACTGGTACTTTTACTTTCAGTACTTGAGTAGCAAAATTTAAAAAAAAAAAAAACTACTTGCAATACTTAAGTACAAAAAATGTTGAATACTTTAGTACTTCTACTCAAGTCACTTTTTGATTGAGCACTTCCACTTCTACTCAAGTCACTTTTTGATCGAGCACCTGTACATTTACTCAAGTATGGGTTTCGAGTACTTTATAAAACTCTGCCTATGATAAGCCTCTCACAGGAGCCAGTGAGGACACTTCTCCCCCTCAGCAGGCACATCTGGAAGCCATGACACCCTAGCTAGATAATCACAACCCTGCTGTTAGGCAGACAAGGCCCACTATACATTTACCTAGCACTTATCTGTAGGGTGCTACCAGTGCTTTAAGTGGCCCAAAAGGAGGTGCCGGTACTCTATTATAGCCTATAAATTTTGTCGCCCCCCCCCCCCCACACCCCACATCAGGGTCCCCACAGAGCACCCCCCCTGGCCTGGGCTGGGACTCCAGAGCAGGGGGATTCACTGGTGGTGACTGGTCTGGCTCTGGAGTGGGAAATATTCTTGGGAGGGGGGGGGGGGGGCAATTGAGGGTGCAGATGTCCAAAATGAGTGTACTGGTATGCTAAGGTGCATGCAGAGGTGGCGGTATGCTCAAGAGCCATATTTGGAAGTGGCGTAGTGCATACCGGCCCACTTCAAGCACTGGGTGCTACATATATTTTGGTTCTTTTTCTTTTAATATCACACTAGCCCCATCTGGGAGATTTATCATCTTGCCTTGGTGACCATTGACAAAACAGAAGGTAAGGAGAAACCTTTCAATTGGATGACACCTTTTTCAATACATGTAAAAAATAAGTTCTTCTCCCTTTGGCACATTTTTTCTCTTGCATCCTTTTGTGTCTCTCCTACACAGGAAGTAAAAAGAGAAATCTTCCCAATGGGACCCAGATAGGAAAAGAAAAAAAAAATGTTTTTGACTGTTTTGGCTAGACATAAACTTTAACACAGGTATCCTCAAACTACGGCCCTCCAGCTGTTGCAGAACTACACATCCAATGAGGCATTGTAAAACTCTGACATTCATAGACATGACTAGCAGGGGCGTAACTACAGGGGTTGCAGGGGTTGCAATCGCTACCGGGCCCCATGCTCCAGGGGGCCCGGTAGCAAACCAGTGGGTGAACTTCCAGGATCTCAAAGGTCACACTTGCGACCGGGCACTGGCATTGCACCACTGTGGGGAGGCCCCAAGATTGCAGGAAGGGGGCCCACTGCAGAACTTGTGAAAGGATCCTGCTGCGGGGCCATGCAACGAGAGTAAAGAGCCCCAGGATCAGTGGGAAGAGCCCCGGGCTTGAAGGGAAGGGCCCCGGCCAGGGGTCTGGGGGGCCCTTCATGGTTTCTTGCATCGGGGCCCTGAAGATTCTAGTTACGCCTCTGATGACTAGGTATGATGGGAATTGTAGTTCCTGAACAACTGGAGGGCCATAGTTTGAAGACCCCCTGCTTTAACAGATCAAGTAGATTTAAAAGGAGTTAAAAGATTCGTACTGATAAAATTGTTGAGCTTGAAGGCAATGTCCAGCTGTAAGATGATCAGCATAAACTGGAACCAGGGGCTCATCTCTTGGCCTTGATGAGGGACATGGACAGAAAAAATGATGTCATTGGCTTCAATATGACGACTTGCTGCTTCATCGAAGGTCCGGATGCTGTTGCAGCGATCGTTCCCCCATGGAAGCAACCACTTGGGAGCGTCATCGGACCTTCGGTCATCTATACATTTTGTTGCCAAGAAGAGCAGGGACGTTGTTGGCCTTGGTGCTGAATGAGAGAAAACAAAAAGTATATTACAAAAAAATACAGAACAAACGTTATTAGAACAGCTCTGTCACATGTGTTATTTGTTTGATGCGACAAATTTGCTTTAAAAAAAAAAGGTACCCACGGATATTAGATACCATTCACCACATATAACTGTTCAGATCTGATGTTGACCCCAAGTACATGCATGGCCACAAATACGGTTCACTGCCAGCTAACGAATCAGACAGCAAATTAGTCCCAAATGCTTTTGTTCCTTTATTAGCTGGTGGTGAGCAGTGTCGGCTTAGTCCCTGGCCCAGCATAAAGACTTCTACGCCAGCCTACTGTGGTGCCCTGTCAAATCTATGGGCATTTTAGGGCTCCTAGCAGCTAGGTTCTTACATAAACCTTTAGAAAAGTCAAACAACCACTGCAGAAGGTTGACCAAGAAAAGCCTGTACAGTTTGTGGTTTGCTCCATGAAAGGATCCACAAAATGCAGAGCTAAAAGGTCTGTCTCAGCAGGGGGCGTGAGTGACCTCTGCATTGAGAACCCTGCTTACTCACAGAGGGCAAGGGCCCCACTCTGCAATATGCTGGCAGGAAACATGCTTTTCTACATAGAAGGTGGCTACTTTAGAAAGTAACAAAACCGTAAGAACATTTTTTGTTTTCAAGCACCTGGGATTTATTTAGCCAATTTCAAGGTTTATCTGGGATTTAAAGCAATTGTAAAGTGTAATGCTTTTGCACAGAGCACCCCTGATCCTTTTCTTCTGGGGTCCCCACCACAGTGCTCCAGGCTCCTCCTCATCATTCATGGGGGCACCTGTGCGGTCTCACTCCTGATTCCCGCTGCTGCGTCCATTGACTCAGTCAGTGTAACTCAGCCCTGCCCCCCCCCCCCCCGTGTCACAGCTTTTGATTGACTCCTGCTGCTATCAATCTGTCCAATTAAGACAGCGACAGCATCTGGATCGGATCAGGATCAGGTAAGAAAAAGGGAAGGTCGGGGGGGGGGGGGGCTACTAGGCAAATTTTGCTGGCTCGTTTATAAGCAGAGGTGCAGGGGTTGATTGCTTTGGGCTATTCAGTGTCTTACACGCTGCTTTTTTTGCTATTTCCCCAGACTTCTGGAGAGTTATGGAAGCATACTGGGAGGGGGAGGAGAACAAGCAGCCTGAATATTTGTGGGTCTCTGGCTAATCCCTGGACAGGTGTGTCCAGTAGGTGGCTGGAGAGCCTATTAATAGTCTATGATCTGGTAGCCAGGGTTTAGAATTCCAGAGTCCAGCCTGCTGGAGGAGACCCGTGTCGAGGGCTCTGTCTCTGAGCAGAGAGACAGGGGAAGCCTCAGGAGTCCTCCATTTTGGAAGACATCACAGTCCCAGCGAGGCTTAGCTGGGAGCCCTGCCAGAGAAAGAGCCTCGGTCAGAGTCTAGATAAAAGCCAGTTGGGTTAATGGCGGGAGCTGAGTTAAGGCGGGAGGTGGGTTAGTGGCAGGGCGAGGCGAGCTGGGTTAGTGGCAGGAGGACAGGAGCTGGGTTAGTGGCAGGAGGACAGGAGCTGGGTTAATGGCAGGAGGACAGGAGCTGGGTTAATGGCAGGAGGACAGGAGCTGGGTTAATGGCAGGAGGACAGGAGCTGGGTTAATGGCAGGAGGACAGGAGCTGGGTTAATGGCAGGAGGACAGGAGCTGGGTTAATGGCAGGAGGACAGGAGCTGGGTTAATGGCAGGAGGACAGGAGCTGGGTTAATGGCAGGAGGGCAGGAGCTGGGTTAATGGCAGGAGGGGCAGGAGCTGGGTTAATGGCAGGAGGGCAGGAGCTGGGTTAATGGCAGGAGGGCAGGAGCTGGGTTAATGGCAGGAGGGCAGGAGCTGGGTTAATGGCAGGAGGGCAGGAGCTGGGTTAATGGCAGGAGGGCAGGAGCTGGGTTAATGGCAGGAGGGCAGGAGCTGGGTTAATGGCAGGAGGGCAGGAGCTGGGTTAATGGCAGGAGGGCAGGAGCTGGGTTAATGGCAGGAGGGCAGGAGCTGGGTTAATGGCAGGAGGGCAGGAGCTGGGTTAATGGCAGGAGGGCAGGAGCTGGGTTAATGGCAGGGGGCAGGAGCTGGTTAATGGCAGGGGGGCAGGAGCTGGGTTAATGGCAGGGGGCAGGAGCTGGGTTAATGGCAGGAGGGCAGGAGCTGGGTTAATGGCAGGAGGGCAGGAGCTGGGTTAATGGCAGGAGGACAGGAGCTGGGTTAATGGCAGGAGGACAGGAGCTGGGTTAATGGCAGGAGGACAGGAGCTGGGTTAATGGCAGGAGGACAGGAGCTGGGTTAATGGCAGGAGGACAGGAGCTGGGTTAATGGCAGGAGGACAGGAGCTGGGTTAATGGCAGGAGGACAGGAGCTGGGTTAATGGCAGGAGGACAGGAGCTGGGTTAATGGCAGGAGGACAGGAGCTGGGTAATGGCAGGAGGACAGGAGCTGGGTTAATGGCAGGAGGACAGGAGCTGGGTTAATGGCAGGAGGACAGGAGCTGGGTTAATGGCAGGAGGACAGGAGCTGGGTTAATGGCAGGAGGACAGGAGCTGGGTTAATGGCAGGAGGACAGGAGCTGGGTTAATGGCAGGAACACCAGCTGATAATATAGGGTAGCAAAGTTTAGGAAAAAAAAAAAAGATAACTAAGTCAACCGCTATATCTAATGGCTGGCAAGCTGCAATATATTCCATTTTAGTTCTTTGGATTAGATACGCTGTAAATGCACTTAGTTAAGAAGGTAAAAATCTTGGCTTTGCTAGTAATGCTGAGCATGGACACTGCATTGGAGGCAAGCTTAGCTCACAATACAGTCAGGAAGCATTTAATTGGCACCTGACCCCTGGGACGGCACCAACAACAAGCCTTTTCAAACGCTCCGTCGCTGGGTGTCCGCGCTGATTAAATCCTGTATAACGGAGCACAGATGTGGTGTCAGCGCCTCTCATCCAATGAGTGCGATCTGCCTTTACGGTCAATTACCCCCTGGTGCGGGTAAACCGCTCTGCACAGCACAAACAGTACAATAGAGGCCGGCCTCATTACTCTGAGCAGCAGCCTGCCAGAAATAAAATGTATTCCATTCCAACTGTAGGAAACTCAACTATTATTCAAAGCTCCGTAGAATGTGATAAATCCCTTAGGCCCGGTTTCACACCTGAGCATCATTCAGCTCATCTCTGAAGTCTCAAAATGCCCAACAAGCAAAATCCAATTCATTTAAATGGCCCCTGTTCACATAGGAGATTTTTGTCACCTGAAGCTCAAAAAAGTACATAAGCTTATTTTTTTTTTTGGCAGATTACAAGCGTTTTTGTTAGATGTCAATGCCTGCCTCCAAACACTGGCAAAAAATACCAGAAAAACGCCCCAAAAAAATGCCTGGATATTATACGCTGGGAATGGAGCCGTATTCAAAACGTTTTAAAAACACACCCAAATGTACAAGAATGTCAAAAAGGGGTAAACTTCACATTTTTAAAATTTTTATTAATGTGTTCCTTTCCCCAAGGGGCTAATGACAAGCAATACTTTGTCCCATCTTTTTAGATGCGGTCTCAGGCTAGCTGTGAGGTTGGATAGGGCACCCCTCTTCCTTCCATGACCATCCGACAACGCAGCGAGCAAGAAGAGGGCTGCTTTGATAGACTGCACTTGTCTCCATCTCCAAGCACTTGTCTGGGACAAGGGTTTCAATGAGGAAAGCAAGGGCAAGGGGTTTTGTCATGCTGGTCAAAGCAGACGCCTCCTTGCTAGCTGCTTTGTAAGATGGCCATGGAGGGAAGAGGGTTGCCCGGTTCAACCACATATCTAGCCTTAGACAGTGTCTAGGACAATGGGGCAAAGTACTACATGTACGTTGCCCCCTGGGGAACAGAAAAAAATTAATTAAAATGAGGCTAGCTGCATTAGGCAGCCATTCACTTTAAAAAAGGATGTCAGTGCAACTCAAAGACACAGGATAAAAAAAAAAAAAAAAAAAAAAGGGTCCTCCTCTGGATATGACGCTGAGCACGTGCACTCAACTTCTTTGGTCGACCATGATGAGGCCTATTCTGAGTGGAACCTGTCCTGTTAAACCGCTGTATGGTCTTGGCCACTGTGCTGCAGCTCAGTTTCAGGGTCTTGGCAATCTTCTTATAGCCTAGGGATCATCTTTATGCAGAACAACAATTATTTTTTTCAGATCCTCAGAGAGTTCTTTGCCATGAGGTGCCATGTTGAACTACCAGTGACCAGTATGAGAGAGTGAGAGCGATAACACCAAATTTAACACACCTGCTCCCCATTCACACCTGAGATCTTGTAACACTAACTAGTCGCATGACACCGGGGAGGGAAAATGGCTAATTGGGCCCAATTTGGACATTTTCACTTAGGGGTGTACTCACTTTTATTGACAGCGGTTTAGACATTAGTGGCTGTGTGTTGAGATATTTTGAGGGGAAAGCAAATTTACACTGTTAGACCCCGTTCACACTGGGGCGACTTGTCAGGTCGCCTGACAAGTCGCCGTGGGTCGCCTGCCATAGAGTAGCACAGGACTCGTTCTAATAGGAGCGACACAAGTCGCTCCGACTTAGAAAAAGGGTCCTGAGCTTCTTTGGGGCGACCAGGAGCGACCTGCATTGACTTCAATGATATGAAGTCCGTGCCGGCCGCTCCGAGTCGCGGTCGCGCCTGTGTGACCCGGCTCTTATACAAGCTGTACACTCACTACTTTACATTGTAGCAAAGTGTCATTTCTTCAGTGTTGTCACATGAAAAGATATAATAAAATATTTACAAAAATGTGAGGGATGTACTCACTTTTGTGAGATACTGTACACATACATACACACATTGTTCAAAAAAATGTAACACTTTTTAACCAGAGAACAGCATCAAATCAAATAAACTCCTGGGATATTGATCTAGTCAGTTAAGTAGCAGAGGGGGTTGTTAATCAGTTTCAGCTGCTTTGGCATTAATGAAACAAGTGTACTAGATGGGCAACAATGTGACAACCTCCAAAACAGGAATGGTTTTACAGGGAGGACATGACATTTTTTTCCCTACTCTTTTCTGTTTTTCACAAATTTTGCAGGGTCAGTGTCACTACTGGTAGTATGAGGCAATACCTGGACCCTATAGGAGGTTTCACAGGCAGTCCAACTCCTCCAGCATAGCACATCAATACGTGGCATTGCCAAAAGGTTTGCTGTGTCTCCCAGCACAGTCTCAGTAGCATGGAGGAGATTCCAGGAGACAGGGAGTTACTCTAGGGGATCTGGACAAGGCCGTAGAAGGTCCGTAACCCATCAGCAGGACCGGTATTTGCTCCTTTGTGCACGGAGGAACAGGATGAGCACTGCCAGAGCCCTACAAAATGACCTCCAGCTGGACACTGGGGTGAATGTCTCTGACCAAACAATCAGAAACAGACCTATTGAGGGTGGCCCGAGGCCCTGTGCTCACTGCCCGGCACCGTGGAGCTCGATTGGCATTTGCCATTGAACACCAGAATTGGAAGGTCCGCCACTGGCACCCTGTGCTTTTAACAGATGAGAGCAGGTTCACCCTGAGCACATGTGACAGACATGAAAGGGTCTGGAGAAGCAGTGGAGAACATTATGCTGCCTGTAACATCGTTCAGCATGACCAGTTTGGTGGTGGGTCAGTGATGGTCTAGGGAGGCATATCCATGGAGGGATGCACAGACCTCTACAGGCTATGCAATGGCACCCTGACTGCCATTATATATCGGGATGAAATCCTTGGGCCCATTGTCAGACCCTATGTTGGTGCAGTGTGTCTTGGGTTCCATCTTGTGTATGACAATGCCCGGCCTCATGTGATGAGAGTATACAGCCAGTTCCTGGAGGATGAAGGAATTGATACCATTGAATGGCCCCCACACTCGCCTGACCTAAATCCAATAGAAAACCTCTGGGACATTATGTTTCGGTCCATCCGATGCCAACAGGTTGCACCTCAGTCTGTTCAGGAGCTCATTGGTGCCCTGGTCCAGACCTGGGAGGAAATATCCCAGGACACCATCAGTCATGTCATTAGGAGCATGCCCCCGACATTGTCAGGCATGCATACAAGCACATGGGGGCCATACAAACTACTGACTACTATTTTTGAATTGCTGCAATGAAATTTCAGCAAAATGGACTTGCCTGCTGCATTGTTTTTTCCACTTTGATTTTCAGGGTGTCTGAGTTTAGCCCTCTGTAGGGTGATAATTTGCATTTCCATCGAACTATGTAGCATCCTTTCCTTCCTAACACATTGCCCAGTCCATACCAGTATAGATCCTAACACATTGCCCAGTCCATACCAGTATAGATCCTAACACATTGCCCAGTCCATACCAGTATAGATCCTAACACATTGCCCAGTCCATACCAGTATAGATCCTAACACATTGCCCAGTCCATACCAGTATAGATCCTAACACATTACCCAGTCCATACCAGTATAGATCCTAACACATTGCCCAGTCCATACCAGTATAGATCCTAACACATTGCCCAGTCCATACCAGTATAGATCCTAACACATTGCCCAGTCCATACCAGTATAGATCCTAACACATTGCCCAGTCCATACCAGTATAGATCCTAACACATTGCCCAGTCCATACCAGTATAGATCCTAACACATTGCCCAGTCCATACCAGTATAGATATCCAGCATGAGATCTTCCCCATTGAGATCTGATATGTTTTCAAAGTGTTCCTTTAATTTTTTTTTTTTGGGCAATATATAATATATATATATATATATATATATATATATAGCCCAAAAAAAAAAAAATATTTTGATGCTTTTTTTATTCATTTCAAAATGGGGAGGGGTGTCTTTAGTGCAGTTTTTAAAACTGCACCGAACAGGCAGCATGCAGGACTTTTAATAAGTCAACTGACTGGTGTGAAGAGTTCCATAGGATCTAGTGGTCATGTATTTTCTTCCGCTTTTGTAAGAGAAAAACTGACCAGTGTGAAAGATCCCTTGGTGCAGCCTGGCAAGGGCATTAAAAAAAAAAAAAAAAAACTCCTTTAGATTGTAAGCTCCATGACCAGGGCCCTCCTTTTGTATTGAACTGTATTGTAATGCGCTGCACAAACTGTTGGCGCTATATAAATCCAATACATTATTATTATTATACAAGATTTATATAGTGCCAACAGTTTGCGCAGACCTTAAGAGTCGGTTTACACTGAGGCGACACGACTCCTTACTACTTTGGGGGCAACTTGTGCATTACCATGCACCACGACTTCGGAGCGACTTGCAGGGACTTCACATAATGGAAGTCTATGCAAGTCGCTCCGAGGTCGCCCCGAAGTAGTACAGGACCCTTTTTCTAAGTCGGAGCGACTTGTGTCGCTCCTATTAGAACGGGTCCTGTAGCAGTCAATGGACTGCGAGGGAGCGCGACTTGTGAGGCTGACAAGTCGCGCTAGTGTGAACCGACTCTTAATATAATAATAATAACACAAATACACGAACATCTTAAAATGGGAACAAACCATAAAAAAAATAAAATCAAACACTGCTCAGTGAAAACACTTTGCCTTTCCCTTTAACTAATTTAAATGTAAGATTCCAATGATCTGTTGAGCAGTCGGGAAGCCGCTCATGCTCTGCGCTCTCCTGCGGTTAAGGATTAGTAATGCATTCAGACACAGGAGGGTTGGACTGCTTGGCTGCTACATAAATGCACAAATTTAAACTTGCCCAGAGATTAACAAACCTAGGAAATCCACGGTCATCTCTCACTCTAGAAAAAAAAAAAAAAATTCCAAGGGGAATCAGATGACATGAAAGGAATACGATACATTGTTACATATTCTAGTGGCGGTACAAATGCAACCCTGCTGTTTACTGGCCTCAATCACAATTTAAAGAAAAAAAAAAACCCCACACACACGATGGAAACGGCACTGACAAAAGAAGGTGGAGACCGTTTTGGAATTCTAAAGGCCGGAATTCAGGAAGTCAGTGTGGAAGGTTTCTGAGGCCGGAAAGCAACGCTGAAATTATCAGCCCTGATATGTAATTATAATAGGAAAAAAAAATATTCAAAGTGCAGCCACCGATAGCAATACTCAAGGTGCCGGCTTTGCTGCTTGCACTGCTTAAGGCCTCTTACACACGATACTCCTGTTTGAGCTTCTCCTTATTCAGCCATAAATTTCAGGCATATTTGTCTTATTGAAATGCACACATTTTCGCGCATTCGTGTGCATTTTTGCGCATATGCGTTCGTGCAAGTTTGCTTCTTTTCGCGGAAAATGTATTCTCGCATTCTTGTAAAATATGCAAATTAACATTTTTCAGATCAACAGTATGTTCATTTGCGTTCATATGTTCGCAATCGCACATATTTGAACGCATTAGTCCAGAGAAGGGCAACAAAAATAATTAGGGGAATGGAGGGCATCAGCTATGAGGAAAGACTACAAGCACTGAACTTATTCTCTCTGGAGAAGAGACGATTGAGGGGGGATATGATATCAATGTACAAATACTGTACTAGCATAAGGAAAAACCTATTCAGAGTAAGGGGAATACAATAAGACACGTGGCCACTCACTAAAACTAGAGGAAAGGCGGTTTAACATTAAAATACGCAGGGGGTTCTTCACTGTAAGAGCGGTAAGGATGTGGAATTCTCTTCCACAAGCAGTGGTATCAGCAGGGAGCATCGATAGTTTCAAAAAACTATTAGATGAGCACCTTAAAGACCACAACATACAGGGGTATACAATGTACAACATACAGGGGTATACAATGTACAACATACAGGGGTATACAATGTACAACATACAGGGGTATACAATGTACAACATACAGGGGTATATACAATGTACAACATACAGGGGTATATACAATGTACAACATACAGGGGTATATACAATGTACAACATACAGGGGTATATACAATGTACAACATACAGGGGTATATACAATGTACAACATACAGGGGTATACAATGTACAACATACAGGGGTATACAATGTACAACATACAGGGGTATATACAATGTACAACATACAGGGGTATATACAATGTACAACATACAGGGGTATATACAATGTACAACATACAGGGGTATATACAATGTACAACATACAGGGGTATACAATGTACAACATACAGGGGTATACAATGTACAACATACAGGGGTATATACAATGTACAACATACAGGGGTATACAATGTACGGTTAACAGCAAACACACACACACACACACACACACACACACATCATAGGCTGAACTGGATGGACTGATGTCTTTTTTCAACCTCATTAACTATGTAACTATATAAAAAAAAAAATTAGGCGTAAATTAATGTCCAAAAATGCAGATTTTTCTATTTTGTTCTTACTTAAAAATGCAAGGCGCTCATTTACACGTCTGTATGAATAGGCACATTACAATGAATGGGCTGGATTTTAGCTCAGAAAAAAAAAAAAAAAAAAGAAGCTGTATTGAGCTTTTTTTTTTTAAGCTGCAGTGTGCAAGAAGCCTTACTGAGCCTGCTAACAGGGTTCGCAATGTGTACATAGCCCCCAACTGTCCCTGATTTCCAGGGACAGTCCCTGATTTGTAACAAAGTCCCTCTCTGTCCCTTTTTCCTTCTCATTTGTCCCTCATTTTGGTCTGATCTATATAGTTGTATATAAAATGCACTTTTTAACCACTTGCCGACCGCTCACTGGAGCTCTACTGCGGCAAAGTGGTTAGTTCCCGTCCAGCGACGTAGTCCTACGTCGCTGGACTCCTCCCCTTGTGGGCGGCGCCGGAGGCTCGCTCTCGCTGTATTCAATCACAGTGGGAGTCGGGTCAGGGGAGGAGCGGCGGCGATCGCCGCTGCTCTTCCCCGATCGTCGGGGAATCGAGTCTGGAGATCCACCCGCTTGTGTAAACAGAGCGGGCGGATCTCCTAAGTGACAAAAAGTGACAGATTGCAGGGTTCAGCATAGCTGAACCTGCGATCTGTCCCTGTGTCACTTAGCCACCTCCCCCCACACACGTTAGTAAGCACCAGGCATACATTAACCTCTCCCTCTCCAATAAAATTGCACTGTTACTGTAATAATGACACTGACAGGGAAGGGGTTAACATTGTGGGTGATCAAGGGGTTAAATGTGAGCCTAGGGGAGTGATTTTAACTGTGTGGGGGGGGGGCGTGGCTTGTGAAATGATCATAGAGACCTGTGATCCTATATAGAAGAATCATAGGAGATCTGTGATCATTCCACAGAGAAGAACAGTCAGCTGTGTTTACAACAGCTGACCGTTCTATCTCAGTGGGGAACGATCGTGGGTATCAGGTGGCAATCAGAGCTGCCTGCCCCATGCATCGGCTTCCCCGCTGACGAGTGGGGGCGGGAGCGCGCCGCCGCATGCTCGCCCCCTAGCTGCAGGCGCGCGACTGACTTATGTCTACGTCGGTTTCGCAGGAGTGCGCACTGCCGCAGTAAAAAAGCGGGGGGCGGTCCGGAAGAGGTCAAGGTGCCAATCTAATAGTTTTATGAAACTATTGATGCTCCCTCAGGGGCAATCAAAGGGTTAAGTGTATGCCTAGGGAGTGTTTTCTAACTGTGAGGAGGATGGGCTTGTGGAATTAGCACAGAGACCTGTGTTCCTAAATAGGAGGATCACAGGCGCTCTGTGCCGATTCCTGAGAGAACAACGCTCTGCTGTGTTGACAACAGTAGACCGTCGTTCTCTCTCCACGGGGAGTGATCACGGGTGCCCGGCGCCCCGTGAGTCAGCTTGCCCGCTGGCTAATGGGGGCACGAGTGCGCCTACTGCGGCACACATGCCCCCCCCCCCCCCCCCCAGGAGCCCTTCACGCAGCCGAGCCAGACTGCCGCATTATACCTGTATTATAATATATAAGTAGTTAAAAGTATTTTTTTTTTTTTTTAATTGCTGCACACATACAGTGGGGATCGAAAGTTTGGGCACCCCAGGTAAAAAATTGTATTATTGTGCATAAAGAAGCCAAGGAAAGATGGAAAAATCTCTAAAAAGGAATCAAATTACAGATTAGACATTCTTATTATACGTCAACAAAAGTTAGATTTTTTTCCATCATTACACTTTCAAAATTACAGAAAACAAAAAAATGGCATCTGCAAACGTTTGGGCACCTGGCAGAATTTATAGCATGCACTGCCCCCTTTGCAAGGCTGAGACCTGCCAGTGTCATGGATTGTTCTCAATCATCGTCTGGGAAGACCAGGTGATGTCAGTCTCAAAGGTTTTAAATGCACCATGGGATCTTCTAAGCAGTTGTCTAGAAAACTGAAAATAGTTGACGCTCACAAAGCTGGAGAAGGCTATAAGAAGATAGCAAAGCGTTCTCAGATGTCAATATCCTCTGTTCGGAATGTAATTAAGAAATGGCAGTCATCAGGAACAGTGGAAGTTAAAGCAAGATCTGGAAGACCAAGAAAAATATCAGACAGAACAGCTCGCAGGATTGTGAGAAAAACAATTCAAAACCCACGTTTGACTGCACGATCCCTCCAGAAAGATCTGGCAGACACTGGAGTTGTGGTACACTATTCCACTATAAAGAGATACTTGTACAAATATGGTCTTCATGGAAGAGTCATCAGAAGAAAACCTCTTCTACGTCCTCACCACAAAAATCAGCGTTTGAACTTTGCAAATGAACATATAGACAAGCCTGATGCATTTTGGAAACAAGTTCTGTGGACCGATGAGGTTAAAATTGAACTTTTTGGCCGGAATGAGCAAAGGTACGTTTGGAGAAGGGGCACAGAATTTAATGAAAAGAACCTCTGTCCAACTGTTGAGCATGGGGGTGGATCAATCATGCTTTGGGGTTGTATTGCAGCCAGTGGCACAGGGAACATCTCACGAGTAGAAGGAAAAATTGATTCAATAAAATTTCAGCAAATTTTGGATGGTAACTTGATGCCATCTGTGAAAAAGCTGAAGTTAAAGAGAGGATGGCTTCTACAAATGGATAATGATCCTAAACACACCTCGAAATCCACGGGGGATTACATCAAGAGGCGTAAACTGAAGGTTTTGTCATGGCCTTCACAATCTCCTGACCTCAACATAATTGAAAATCTATGGATAGACCTTAAAAGAGCAGTGCGTGACAAACAGCCCAGAAATCTCAAAGAACTGGAAGACTTTTGTAAGGAAGAATGGGCAAAGATACCTCAAACAAGAATTGAAAGACTCTTGGCTGGCTACAAAAAGCGTTTACAAGCTGTGATACTTGCCAAAGATATTAACTCTTCAGGGTGCCCAAACCTTTGCAGACGCCATTTTGTTTGTTTTCTGTAAGTTTGAAAGTGTAAATGATGGAAATAAAATCTAACTTTTGTTGACATATTATAAGAATGTCTAATCTGTAATTTGATCCCTTTTGGAGATTTTTCCATCTTTCCTTGGCTTCTTTATGCACATTAATACAAATTTTTACCTGGGGTGCCCAAACTTTCGATCCCCACTGTACCTTGTGACCTAAAAAGTTGCAACGACCGCCATTTTATTCCCTAAGGTCTCTGCTAAAAAATTCTGAATAATTTTCTAGCAAAAAAAAAAAAAAAGATGATTTTTACATGTAGGAGAGAAGTGTCAGAATTGAAGCGAGTGGCAACATTGGCTCTGAGGAAGAGGGGCCTCCTTCGAAACACGTAAGCCATACAAGGTTGTGAGGACGCCATCAGGCTATCCAGCAGTAGAGAAGTGTCCTGGAAGCGAGCAGTCCCTATTTCCTACATGCTTGTACATATCCTATTTTTGTGAGTATATTGTACGCTACCTTTAAACTTTTTTAGCGGTAATGTACAAGGTCGGTGCGCCCTTCTCTTGTCGTTTTCTTCAAGTGTCAGAATTGGCCTGGGTGGCAAGTGGTTACGAAAGGCGAATATTTGTAGATTTCACAAAGCTACGGAGGAAATGTGAACAAACTGGTAGTTTGTAGGCCTGAGGCTACGACTAGGCGACTCCGTTGTCTCTAAACATTCCGCACGGTATGAAAGATTGGGTTTCAGCTCTGCTGGAGGACTCTTCTCTTCAGGTATTCAAGCATACCAGAGGCATTATGTGGTGTTTGTGTCTGGCCCGGACAATAGCAATGACCTTGTACAACACAAAGGCCGAGGTTTAGTCATTCCCTCTGTGAGCCGGAGACAAGGCGGCCAAATTCTTCTGCGCTGCCACGGGGGCCAACCAGCCAGAAAGGGAATGGAGATCGAGCCGGGGAGGATTATGTGAATGAATACGGAGAGGATTGAACTGTATTACGATCAGGATTCGCATGCTGTGACTTTTAGGCACGGAGAACTACAAGGTCCCGAACTTCCAGACAGTCTGGGTGTGATAAATTCTTCATCAGATACTCTACAGATTGCCGATTAGTGCCGATTCACACTTCAGCGATGTCAGACATCGCATGTGATTCACACCACACTCACCTACTTGCCAACTGTCCTGTTCTTGCTGGGACAGTCCTGGCAAAGAGGAGCATGTCCCGGGTAGGGATGCACCGATCCGATATTCGGATCGGAAATCAGGCCAGATCCGGACAAAATAGCTGGATCGGAGATCGGTAAAATTTAGCCGTCCCACGGGCCGATCCAGTTTTTGCTGAGAAACGGCTCAGCCATCCCTTACTAGGTGCAGTAATAGTATGGGATGGGAGCCGCTACTTCCTGTATAGTCCCGGCTCACAGGCGGAGTGATATCAGATGCACTCTGCCTGTGAATGGAGGAGCCACACACATGAAGCTGCTCTGTACTGCAGCCGCTTGCTTTGTGTGTAGCTCCGGATCGGTTCCGTATCGGTGATTTCACAACGCCAGATATCGGTATCGGCTCCAAAAAAGTCGGATTGGTGCATCCCTAGTCCCGGGTAATTTACATTGTCCCGGCAATGTACTTATTTACACTTTGCACTTTCTTACTTAATGTACTTATTTGCACTTTATTTATATTTACATATTCCATTTTTTGTATGGTCACACCTGAGCACATTTGACACTTTAGAATTGCAGGGAATTGTGATGAGAATTTTAAACTTTAGGCAGAAGTAGTGCAGCTGAATGGGAGAATTATTCCAACTCTGCTACTTTGGCCTCAAGTTTCAAATTCCCTTTTAAATTTCCTGTAATTCTCTCTTTATTGAGTAGACCCTATAATCTGATGATAAGTAGGCAGAGATTAATTATGCAGAGGGGGCGGAGCTTCAGGGAAGTGGGCAGGGGCGTACCTAGAGCATTTGGCACCCGGGGCGGATCCTATATCTGGCACCCCCCCCCAGGCGACGAACTGCCCATTGACGTGTCACCTGTAAAATGTATGGAGACCCCCTTTTACATTACACAGCCCCCGTTCCCCTGGACCCCTTTACATTACACAGCCCCCCTTACCCCTGGACCCCTTTACATGACACAGCTCCCTTACCCCTGGACCCCTTTACATTACACAGCCCCCTTACCTCTGGACCCCTTTACATTACACAGCCCCCGTAACCCTGGAAACCTTTACATTGCACAGCCCCGTACCCCTGGACCCCTTTACATTACACAGCCCCCTTACCCCTGGACACCTTTACATTGCACAGCCCCTGTACCACTTTACATTACACAGCCCCCGTACCCCTGGACCCCTTTACATTGCACAGCCCCCGTACCCCTGGACCCCTTTACATTACACAGCCCCCTTACCCCTGGACCCCCTTTACATTACACAGCCCCCTTACCCCTGGACCCCCTTTACATTACACAGCCCCCTTACCCCTGGACCCCAGTTACATTACACAGCCCCCTTACCCCTGGACCCCCTTTACATTACACAGCTCCCACCCCCCCATGGAACCCTTTACATTACACAGCCCCCCCAATAGAACCCAACCCATTACATTACACAGCCCCATCCCCCATACAACCCTTTACATTACACAGCCCCCCAATATAACCCCTTTACAATACAAAGCCCCCCGCCCTCCAAAGAACCCCTTTACAATACAACCCCCGCCCCCTCAAAATAACCCCTTTACAATACAAAGCCCCCCCCTCCAAAGAACCCCTTTACAATACAACCCCCGCCCCCTCAAAATAACCCCTTAGTCAGCCTATTGATTACAACGGCACCCATTCCAATCTATGCGACTTAAAGTTGCAGCGACTTTTAAAAAAGGTGCCTGCACTACTTTGATACAACTTTCAGTCAGTGTGAAAGTCAGATCAAAATTGCATCAAAGTCGCACTTTGGCGTCGCACTAGTGGAAAAGTAGCCTAAGACCTGGTTCACACTGGTGCAACATGGGATCTGACTTGTGAGAGCACAAGTCGCATGACATGTCAAATTTAATGTTTCCCTACGAGGGCTGTCTTAACCGATCCGAAACAAGTCGCTCCGACTTTAGAAAAGGTTCCTGCACTACTTGGTCTGACTGACATGACTTCAATTCCATAGAGTGTAAAAAGTCACATTAGGTCGCATGGCAAAGCCGGACCAGCAGTCGCAGGGCAAAGCCGGTCCCAGAAGCCGCAGGGCAGAGCCGGTCCCAGAAGCCGCAGGGCAGAGCCGGGACCAGAAGCCGCAGGGCAGAGCCGGGACCAGAAGCCGCAGGGCAAAGCCGGGACCAGAAGCCGCAGGGCAAAGCCGGGACCAGAAGCCGCAGGGCAAAGCCGGGACCAGAAGCCGCAGGGCAAAGCCGGGACCAGAAGCCGCAGGGCAAAGCCGGGACCAGAAGCCGCAGGGCAAAGCCGGACCAGGAGCCGCAGGGCAAAGCCGGACCAGGAGCCGCAGGGCAAAGCCGGACCAGGAGCCGCAGGGCAAAGCCGGACCAGGAGCCGCAGGGCAAAGCCGGACCAGGAGCCGCAGGGCAAAGCCGGACCAGAAGCCGCAGGGCAAAGCCGGACCAGAAGCCGCAGGGCAAAGCCGGACCAGAAGCCGCAGGGCAAAGCCGGACCAGAAGCCGCAGGGCAAAGCCGGACCAGAAGCCGCAGGGCAAAGCCGGACCAGAAGCCGCAGGGCAAAGCCGGACCAGAAGCCGCAGGGCAAAGCCGGACCAGAAGCCGCAGGGCAAAGCCGGACCAGAAGCCGCAGGGCAAAGCCGGACCAGAAGCCGCAGGGCAAAGCCGGACCAGAAGCCGCAGGGCAAAGCCGGACCAGAAGCCGCAGGGCAAAGCCGGACCAGAAGCCGCAGGGCAAAGCCGGACCAGAAGCCGCAGGGCAAAGCCGGACAAGTAGCCGCAGGGCAAAGCCGGACCAGAAGCCGCAGGGAAAAGCCGGACCAGAAGCCGCAGGGAAAAGCCGGACCAGAAGCCGCAGGGAAAAGCCGGACCAGAAGCCGCAGGGAAAAGCCGGACCAGAAGCCGCAGGGAAAAGCCGGACCAGAAGCCGCAGGGAAAAGCCGGATCAGAAGTCGTGTGACTTTCATGTTGGAGCAGTGTGAACCTGGGCTGACACCAACCCTGCTAGTGACTAATACAGTGATAATACTGTACCAATGACACTGGCTGGGAAGGGGTTAACATCAAGGGGCAACCAAGGGGTTAACTGTGTGCCTAACAAGTTTAATGTGTGCTGCTTTTACTTACTGATCTGGCTGATTTTTCTTCCTGCTTTTCAGGGAGAAAAAAAACAACCAGATCGCTGTTCTCTGTGTTTATAACAGAACTCGGTGCTGTGATTAGACACAGCTGATCAGCAGGTTTCAGCCCATGTCATTGGCTGAAATCTGCTGCCAAACACATGCTGTATCCAATAACAGCTTGGGTTAGCAGGGGGTGCACACATGCATGCCATCAAACCAGAAGTAGCCCCTGGCTGTGCCGTTGCCCGATCGCAGTACATCTACTGTGAGTGGGTTGGCAAGAGCTTAAACAGAGCACTTGGAAAGATAGTGGGGGTCTCTTCTTGTGTCTGCCCCCTATGAATATATTTTGTTAACTACATTGATGGGAAGGGTCACTGCACTTTGCACACAGTTGTCACTGCTGCTATAAATCATTAGAAGACTTGCAGGCGCTAAAGCCGACATATTTATACAGGGCAAAGGCACTATAAACCTGGGTGAGCAACTCACGGCCTCTGACAATCCACAAAAGCTGTGCAAGCCGAGTGCTTTAAAACCAAATTCTAAAATACAGCAAAATCAATACATCAAAGCGCAATAAAAAGTGACACAGTAATAAAAGCCGGAGCAGATTAGTCAACATAATAATGAAAGGAAATTTCCAGCAGGGCAAGTAATGGAGCCTCCACTGCCAGCCTTTCCCTCAGAATATTTCAGGGGTCTTGCTGTCATGTTGATCCAATGGCCTCATTACTGTGAGTCACTCACCCCAGACAAGTATTGGAGGTGGTCATCCCTCACCCCAGACAAGTATTGTAGGTGGTCATCAGTCACCCCGGACAAGTAGTGTAGGTGGTCATCAGTCACCCCGGACAAGTATTGTAGGTGGTCATCAGTCACCCCGGACAAGTCTTGTAGGTTGTCATCAGTCACCCCAGACAAGTCTTGTAGGTGGTCATCAGTCACCCCAGACAAGTCTTGTAGGTGGTCATCACTCACCCCAGACAAGTCTTGTAGGTGGTCATCACTCACTCCAGACAAGTCTTGTAGGTTGTCATCAGTCACCCCAGACAAGTATTGTAGGTGGTCATCACTCACCCCAGACAAGTATTGTAGGTGGTCATCGCTCACCCCAGACAAGTATTGTAGGTGGTCATCGCTCACCCCAGACAAGTATTGTAGGTGGTCATCGCTCACCCTAGACAAGTATTGTAGGTGGTCATCGCTCACCCCAGACAAGTATTGTAGGTGGTCATCGCTCACCCCAGACAAGTCTTGTAGGTTGTCATCAGTCACCCCAGACAAGTATTGTAGGTGGTCATCGCTCACCACAGACAAGTATTGTAGGTGGTCATCGCTCACCCTAGACAAGTATTGTAGGTGGTCATCGCTCACCCCAGACAAGTATTGTAGGTGGTCATCGCTCACCCCAGACAAGTCTTGTAGGTTGTCATCAGTCACCCCAGACAAGTATTGTAGGTGGTCATCGCTCACCCCAGACAAGTATTGTAGGTGGTCATCAGTCACCCCAGACAAGTCTTGTAGGTGGTCATCACTCACCCCAGACAAGTCTTGTAGGTGGTCATCACTCACCCCAGACAAGTCTTGTAGGTGGTCATCACTCACCCCAGACAAGTATTGTAGGTGGTCATCACTCACCCCGGACAAGTATTGTAGGTGGTCATCACTCACCCCAGACAAGTCTTGTAGGTTTTCAGATGTTATGAGTTCACTTATTGACTTATTGTTATACTTGTGATGGGTCAGTAACTACATCTATTAAATCACAGTCTCTCTACCCCGCCCCCTCCTGAAAAAAATAAAAAATAAATAAAAGCAGAGGCAAAAAGAACTAGTCACCAGAACTGCCACTGGGCTCCCAGCAGCTGATCTTTTCACCATTATGGACTGTAATAAACGGTCAGGAGAGGTGGAAAAAACACAGATCCAACAAAAAAAAATGAAGAAGCACTGCGGGTATTCAGGTGCAGCTTCCTCACCAGCAAGGAAAGCTAGAGTTATTACCTGTTAACTCCTTTTCCAGGAATCCTCTAGGACGGTCACATGAGAGAGATAGGCTCCACCTGCTGCAGGAAAACACAAGCACACAAGTTTAAAACAAGCCACCCTAGGCTGCCCCTTCAGTTGTATAAAGATTGCCTTGTCGTCAAACACGAATGTGCTGATATATGGACTTAGTATCTTACATCAATAAGGGTGGGGGTCTACCGTCCTGGAGGATTCCTGGAAAAGGAGTTATCAGGTAATAACTCTAGCTTTCCCCAGTCATCCTCCAGGACGGTCACATGAGACCCCAAAGATTCATACCTAGGGTGGGACTACCGCCTGCAGGACCTTTCGACCAAAGGTTAGATCTTGGGCGGAGACCAAGTCGATCCTATAGTGTCTCACAAAAGTGGAATCACTGGACCAGATAGCTGCCCGGCAGATCTGCTCGATAGAAGCCCCAGCTCTCTCTGCCCAGGACGTGGCTATGGAGCGCGTGGAATGAGCCTTCGTGTTTGTTGGTCTGGCTAATTCATGGCTGTCATAGGCTGCTTTGATTGTATTTCTAATCCATCAAGCGATGGAGCTTTTAGAGGCAGTTTTTCCTTTATGGATAACTCCGAATAGTACAAACAGATTTGAGACTTTTCTAAATTGTCTGGTGGCCTCCAGATAGGTCAGGGTGCACCTTCGGACGTCCAGGTATGCAAATTTTTCCTTTCCCTGGTTTGCTGGATTTTGGCAGAAGGATGGCAAGACAACTTGCGTACGGTGGAAGTCTGAGGAGACTTTGGGGAGGAATAGTGGGTCCGTCTTCAGTATTAGTTTATCTGGAAAGACCGTGAGAAGAGGTTCTTTTATGGAAAAGGCTTGAAGTTCACTGACACTTCTGGCAGACATGATTGCCACCAGGAAAGCGTTAGATTTTTTAGAGAAGCTTCCGCGATTGGCTCGAACGGTGCTTGGGTTAGTACTCTGAGCACCAGGCAGAGATCCCAGGGAGCCACATTTATGGCTTCCGATGAGCGTGTTCTGGAAATTGATTTGAAGAAGCGTTTAATTAGAGGGTTTACGCTGAGTTGGGTGTCCAGAAAAACCGAGAGAGCTGCTGTATGCACTTTTAGGATGCGTACTGCCAGTCCTGCTTCGGCTCCGTCTAGTAGGAATTCTAGTACTGTGCCAACCTCTTGTAGGTCTTTGTTTTTCTGGCACATGTTATTGGAGTATTTATTCCAAATTTTTCGATAGATTTTTTGTGCAACCGGTTTTTTGCTTTTCAGTAGAGTTTCTACCACCCTTGGGGTGAGTCCCTTTCTCCGTAGAGTGCCCTGTTCAATAGCCACGCTGTCAACTTTAGGGTTTGGAGTTGGGGATGTTGGGCTCCTAACTGAAAAAGAAGGTCTTCTTGTATTGGCAGAGTCCAGGGTTATTCCTCTGTCATTTTCCCCAGGGCCGAGAACCAGGATCTTTTTGGCCAGTAGGGCACCACCAGGATTACTCTCGCCCTTTATGTCCGGATCTTCCAGAGTGTTTTGGGGATTAGCTGTATGGGCAGGAAAGCGTACCCCAGCCTGAATGACCATGGGAAGCCTAGTGAGTCCACTCCTATGGAGTCTTTCTCCCTTTTTAGAGAGAAGTATTGCTTTGTCTTCCTGTTGCTTGACTCAAAAAACTGGGGAGTTATCCCCTGGTGCTGTGTTTGCAGGACGAAGGAAACAAGAACTGAAGGGGCAGCCTAGGGCGGCTTGTTTTAAACGTATGTGCTTGTGTTTCCTGCAGGAGGTGGAGCCTATCTCTCTCATGTGACCGTCCTGGAGGATGACTGGGGAAAACCGTGACATCACCAAATCTCACTCCAAATCTGGTGAGACTAGCAGACAAAGGCAGCAGTGCATTAGATGATTTCACACTGCAGATATCCAGCTATGAGGTTTAAGACACAGAAAGTGTTCTGCTATTGAGCAAGAATACATTTATATATATATTAGAGCTGCACGATTCCAGATAAAATGACAATAATGATTTTTTTGCTTAGAATAAAGATCACGATTCTCAGCGTAACATCATCTTTCACATCATACAAATAAATGAGGCTAACTTGACTGTTTAGTTTTTTTTTTAAATTCATTAAAGTGTATTTTTTCCCAAAAAACTGCGTGTGAAAGACTTCTGCGCAAATTACAGACTGCAATGATCGCCATTTTATTCTCTATGGTCTCTGCTAAAATATATATATATATATATATATTATATATAATATGTTTGGGGGTTCCAAGTAATTTTCTAGCAAACAATACTTAGACTTTAAGAGGTTAAACTGCCCTCCCTTACAGACGGAAGTTCATTCTTTTGATCTAAAAGAAGGAAATGATACATTGTAAAACATTGTGTTTATTGTGGATTTTTTTTTTTTAGATAGCTGTGAGTAAGCAGAGAACGGCTCTGTAAGGCTGCTTTCACACGGGCTTTACGATCCGATCAGCCTGTCAGTTTTTGAGGCGGACCTGATCAGATCTCTCCACTGACACCCGCTGCTATCCGATCCTGTCCGTGAAATCCGGACGGATGGAAACCCTATTTTCCCTCCGCCTGGAGGATCAGTTTGGATGAAATCGGACAGGCGGTCCGTTCTCATCCGATCTCCCATAAGGGAGAGCGCGGATCTGACAGCTCCGTCTTAGCACACAGAGCGGAGACCGACCTTCATCCGCCTGCTCAGCGGGGATTGGCAGATCGATCCCTCCTGTAGGGGGCCCAGGCACACAGGGGGGCCCCAACAGCATAGGGAATCGGTGCAGTCGGGCGGGGTCAAGTATAGAAGGAAGCCCTGTGCGGCTCTCTGCAGCAGCTGAAAGCCAGTTTCACCCTCCTGCGGGGAGAGAGACAGACACAGGGCATCATTCCTGTAATTGTTTCTCCCACACCGATCCCCCCCTGTTCTGCCAGCTTCTGATCCCCCCTCTCCTTGTGTGCCCCCCCCCCTTCCCACAGCGCTGCGGTCATCCCTGCCCTGTAAAAAAAAAAAAACGAATTATATTAATTAAACATTGCAATAAATTACAAGTGAAGTAAGTAGAAGCAACAGACCAATGACTCCTCTCTGTCACTCTGCTCTCTCCTCCCATTGGAGAGCACATAGGCACTGCAGCGCAACTGACCGAGATATTGATATCAGTCTGCTGCAGGCAGGAGGAAACATTTTTTCTTTCTCCTGTAGGCTGCTTTCATGTTGCTTTCACCATTGTAATATCCTATGGGATTCAACTTGTTTTGGTTGAGCTACTTGGGGTCTTCAAACTATGGCCCTCCAGTTGTTCAGGAACTACAATTCCCATCCTGCCTTGTCATGTCTGGGCATGCAAGAGTTTTAGTGTCCATTCACACTGGTACGACTTGGTCAGCCTGGCAAGTCGTGCACCGTCGCTCTCACTGTGTAGTACAGGACCGTTCTAATAGGAGCCACACAAGTGGCTCCGACTTAGAAAAAGGGTCCTGTACTACTTGGGGGCGACCTGGAGGCGACTTGCATTGACTTGCATTATGTGAAGTCCGTGCAAGTCGCGCCGAAGTCGTGCTGCACGCGACTTCACAGGTCGCCCCCTAAGTCGGAGCGACCTAATGTGAACGGGGACTTACAATGCCTCATGGGAAGTGTAGTTCCATAACAGCTGGAGGGCCATAGTTTGAAGATCCCTGAGCTAGATGGACTTGCCTTTTTTCAACCTGAATAACTATGTAGCTATGTGACTCTTCCCACCACTGCACTGCAGGTGCATTGCATTTTCAAAAGTCCTGCATGCTGCATCTTTCAAATTTATAAAAACTGCACCAAAAATGCAGGTCCTCATTGAAATAAATAAAAAATGCGGCAAAAAACGCACCTAAAAATGCACCTGCGTTTTTTGTTGTGTTTTTGGAGTCACATGTCCAAGTTTCACAGGTGCATGCTGGGTAAAAAGCACCAAGAAAAATGCACTGGAAATGCATCAATAACACATATGCATTTTTGCAATAGAGCAGTGTGAAATCAGCCTTAAAGTGGAAGTCTTCGTTTTTACTTGTACCTACAGGCAAGTCTATAATAAGGCTCTCCTCTAGGTACTGTAAATATCTCCTAAACTTGCACCGTTTAGGAGATTTTCAGAGTGCATGCAGCCGATGACATCATGGGCCCATGCACTCTGAAGGTCTGGCTTACCGTGCCGGACCTACAGAGCCCATGCCGTGAACAGTGGCTCCCGCGCAGGTGTGACGTCATCGCGGGTTCGGCCACTCCCAGTGCCTTAGCCAGCGAACCCGGAACAAACACCGGGGAAGATGTCAGCTGCCTCAGTAGTGTGCAGGCACTGCTGGAGGGCTTCTTTCTAACGCAGGTGTGTCAAACTTCATTTCATTGCGGTCCACATCAGCATTATGGTTGCCCTCAAAGGGCCGGTTATATCTGTAGGATTAGATGTTCAGAGAACCCCCCACCCCCTTACATGGGATATCAAGAACCCCCCCCCCCCCACCATCAGAAGACAAGAGTCACCCACCCTTCCTTACATCCCAATGCACCCCCTTACCTTGTGTGCTGCTGCCAGGAAGGAGATGCGGGGGGATCTGGGAATAAGTGCAGGGTCTGGAGGAGAACCAGAGGAAGGCTGGAGTCAGCTTCCAGAGTCTGCTGAATGCTGAGACCAGGGGAGGCAAAGGCAAGGTGGTGTGCAGCTGAACAGAGAGGCGCAAGATCTGCAAGAGTTCTGCCCTCCTATCTGCTGTGGACTGCTGAGGAGGGGGGGGGGGTGCTGGTCAAAGATGAGCCTTTTTTCTGCAGCTGCACAGAGGAGTGCAGGATCTGGCAAAGGAGTTCTGTCCTCTCTGCTGCCGACTACAGAGACAAGGTGGGGGCAGGGGTCCCATGCTCCAGGGGGCCTGTGCAGCTCCCCTGTACACCTGGATAAGAGGGTGGGAAAAAAGAAGGAGGAAATCACTGTCCTCCTTTTTCCTCCTGTAGCTGCAGGAGGAAAATGGAGGAGATTATTCCCTCTGTATGCTGCCCCCGCCACTCCTCCTATCCAGTTCACTTGTGTTCTGCTGTCTCTGGGCCCCTGTGTGCTCCCCTGGTCCAACCCACTGTGCTCGCTCCCCTCTCCTGCTTGCTGCTGCGGGGGGATGTGTCACAATAGAGAACCAGGAAGGGGTCAGTAAATATGTAATTTACCAGCTCCTTCCTTTTCTGAATGGACAGAGTCATAGTCAGTGACATTGTAAAAAAATAAAATAAAATGATAAAATATAATACAATTATGATGATGGGTCAGCGTTCCCCTCCCATTCCATATGAAGTTGAAGTTCATTATTTGCAGGTTCTCCATGTGACAGCCTTAGGGCCAGACACAACAATTTCCTGATTCAACACAATAAAAGTCGCCGAGCGCTGAGTATGGGCTTCCTGTGTAAAGTGCTGTAATTGACACTCCCGGCTTTGAAATGAATGCTGGAATTTAAGGAGGAGAAAAGGAAGCTCGTGCTGGAGCATGTTATTTGTGTTAGCAATACAGGATGACAATTAGGAAGTAAATAAAGTCAAAGAGATGAAAAAAAAAAAAAAAAAAGTTACAGTTTCACCGAAACAAAAAAAGATTGATGCGCTTATTAGCCGCTTTCCAGGAAAAGAAGAAAAATTCTCTTCAGGTCTGTATTCCTATAAGCAGAGTTCCAGCCTGGGGGAAAAAAAAATAAATAAAAGTCAGCAGCTATAAAAACTGTAGCTGCTGACATTTAATATTAGGGCACTTACCTGTCCGGGGAGCCCACAATGTCGGCACCTGAAGCCGACCCATCCATCGGCCCCCGGGTGCAGGCACCGGCATCCTTACTAAGGGAAACAGGAAGTGAAGCCTTGCGGCTTCACAGCCTGTTTCCTACAGCGCATGCGCGAGTCGCTCTGCACTTTCTGAATGGTCCCGCTGTCTTCTCGGACCTGTGTGTCTCCCATAAGGCAGCGGGGGGGCCTGGCCGCAAATGACGTAAAGTCAGACGGAAGTGGGAGCGGGTAACTTGTTTTTTGATAGGTATCCCCCCCCCCCTCGAAAAGGTGCCAAATGTGGGGGGCGAGGAAGCAGTAAAGCCAAGCTTCCATATTTGGGTGGAGCTCCGCTATAACCACTTCAGCCCCAGAAGGTTTTTTTCCTCCTTAATGACCAGGCCTTTTTTAGCGATTCGGCACTGCGTTATTTTAACTGGCAATTGTGCAGTCATGCGAAGCTGTACGCCAATAAGATTGATGTCCTCCCCCCCCCCCCCCTCCCTAAATAGAGATTTCTTTTGGTGGTATTTGACCACCTCTGCGATTTTTATTTTTTGTGCTATAAACAAAAAAAAAAACAATATTTTTCACATTCTGCTATATGACATTCCCAAATAAAAAATAAAATGTACAAAAATTTTATTTTTTCATCATTTTAGGCCAATTTGTTTTCTGCTACATATTTTTGGTAAAAAAACAAAAAACAAACCCAATAAGTGCATATTGATTGGTTTGCACAAAAGTTATCGCGTCTATTTTCGTACATTAAACATTTTTTTTTTTTTTTTTTTTTTTATTTATAGGTACTCTTGTGGAGGGATCTGGGGGTCTTAAAGACCCCAAACCCCTCCTCTGCACTTAAAAGCATTCAAAATGCCAAGTTTGGCTGTTTTGAATGCTGTCAAAAATGTGGCGCAGAGTACCTGGAAGTGATGTCATGACATCACTTCCGGGTTTTTACATGGAGACCCGATCAGAGCCGAATGCGGCTTTTATCGGGTCTTCGGCGGCCGTGCAGGCTGGTTGCCTGGGTCTCCCGGTGGCACGGGAGACCCGGGCGAGCCGCGGAAGTTGGCATCCCCTCACGCTCTTTGTAATGACAGCCGAGTGGCTTCTCAGCCGCATCGGTTGTCATTACAAGACAGCCGACCGTTGGCTATGGACGCTGGTACCGGGGTGATGACTCTAGCTGCAGGCATCACTCCGGTACAGCACTTTCCTGAAATATCGGCAATATCGGTAACCTCAGGGGCCGATAGAACGGGGAACGTGCAGATCGGCCCCTGATATATCGGCTTTGCCGATAATCGGTCGATCTCTAATCCAAACAATCGGATTCCTGCACCATTTCACAGTTCGCACTGCGATCCGATCCGTGAGTGTCATTAACTTTGTATTGACACCCGCAGCAGTTCGCATATTGGCAGTGTGAAGTGCCTGCAGGAGACAAGCGATGCGAAAACCCGCACAGGAATAGCACTGGTTCCTGCATCGTATATGTGTGAACCCAGCCTAAAACCTGGAAATTGATTGGGTTACCATGCACAGCTGCACCAGTTTTAGCCAGGAACCAGCCGAGATTCGAACCCTGTATGGGCAGGCTGAATGTACCATGTTGATCTATTTATCAACTTGGGTACAACCAGCATGCCATGTTTTCCATGCGATTATCGCTAGCGGCCAAAAATCATTGTCTTCTCCCAGCCAGGACGGCTTCCGCCGCCGGGAGAAGACAAAGACCTGGCAGGAGGGATTCCTGCATTAACACTGTCTGTGTTGATGGGTGAAATCGAGCAAATTTATTTTCCGTGGTTGCAGGATATAAAATAATTCCGTGTATGGCCGGCATTAGTAAATCTCCTGCATTTCTTAATTGAATGTTATTAAAAATGACCTTTCCTTTTCAATCTGCAGCTCTGTAGTTTTCTGCAAAATGCAATATGGCAACCTGGAGGCGTTCTGTATAATCCACCTGTGCATGTATTTACAGGGTGCAGAGATAAGAAGTACGCGGTGTGCAGATTTCAGGAGTGTCTAGAGTGCCCCCCCCCCCCCAAAAAAAAAAAAAAAAAGCTTCCTCATTTCATCTGCCTGGCTGTGAGTGTATGCAAGGTAGACAGGGATCTGCAAGAGCTGGAGGTGGCGGAACGGCATTCCACTACGTTCTTGCTGAAAAAAAGCCCTGGGTGCGAGGGCCACATGTGTCCTAGACCTAAATAAGTGTTGCACCCTCCTACTTAGGCAGGTGCTAGGTAAAGCATTTATTGCTCCTGCTGCTTATCAGGGGAGCCTTATCTATTAAGTTGCCTGTCATATGTTTCCAGGTGATTCACTAGGTCTGAGGGAGTGTCCCTACTGCATCCAATGAGGGGGCTTGTTGGACAGTGGAGGAAACCTAGCCAGTGACATGTTTTATGGCAGTCCCAGTGGGAGGGCATTCTCGCAATGCATCCTGGGATTGACCATAAATATTGAGGGGACATGTGACAGGGCATCCTTGGCGGGAAACAGAGTCCCAGGAGGAGGTGGACGGCTGTCTCTCCTCCTGCAGTGTGTGAGGAAGGTGGTCTTAGGCGGTCAGCCCAAGTGAACCAGGTGTGGAGCTGAGCTGCAGAGGATCCAGTGTAACTGACGGTGGAGCTGCTGGCAGAGTCTTTTGGGAAAAACAGTGTCAGCGAGTACTGAGGGACTTGCCAAAGGGTCTGGCCCAGGAAGGGGGGCCACTCCAGTGAAGTCAGGGGATCAAGGAGCTAGCTCATACGGAGAGTATGACAGTAAAGGGTGTGCCATGCAGAAAGCCCTGAAGAGTAGGAACAAAAGGGGGTGCCAGGAAGGGCCCTAAAGTGTGTTCTGCAGTACAGCTTATCTAAAGAGGTTCATTTATTACTACTTCATCGCTATTGACAAGGTGAAGCAGCGGCCTTGCTGCACTCAAGTACAGTTAGATGTCCCAGCAAATTGTGCATTGTTTATTCAAGTTGGAGTATCCCACTCATGCCCTTCTCCTATCCAAGTTCTCAATAAAACCACAAAAACTCTAATGCCCCATACACACGTGCAGATTATCTGCAGACTTTTGTCTGCAGACTTACCAAAACCATATAATATGAGGTCAAACCTAAACACTTTCAATTTGTATGCAATCCGGCAGGCCCTTGCACTACATAGAAAAGGTAAGTCTGCAGACAAAAGTCTGCAGATAATCTGCACGTGTGTACGGGGCATTAGACTTTTTCTTGACTGAGCCAGGCACACTAAAGTCGCTGAACTATTGAACTGTTGCTATGGGTAACCCAGGGGAACCCGTCACCAGCAGCTCCCCAGGGAGTAGTGCTACATAAGCATTTAACCCTTGCAGTGCAGAGGCGGCCCCACTGTAAGGGAGGATTTTTTCTTTGCCTTGCGTTTAGCTTTAACCTACCAAACATGGACATATCCATGGATGGATTCCCTAGGAGTATACCGGTTTCCTGAGATTCACGTCTCAATACTTTAGTCACTGACCCGCAACAAGTATGAAGATAAAGACTTCAGACATTCCTGAAGCTTTTACCAGATCGATGACTCAGAGCGTTTCTAACATCTACCATACACAGCTATGGATTCAAGCCATAAGTGGCCCCATTGGCATCACATTGCTTGACAAAAGTCCATTTTTAATGGACTTTTGTCAATGGAGCAAGGAGGAAAATTTTGAGCCAAAAAGGGTCCCCCAACCAGATGCAGTCACTCTGGGTATTCTTGACAGCCACTGGTGCTGGCTGTAAGAAAACAATAGCCGTCAGGGCGATTCATCCATCTGCACTGTTTGGAGGATCTATAGGTGTATAGATAGCTCAGAATGGTGGGGTGTCATCTGTATACAGCAGGGGGTCTTCAAACTATGGCCCTCCAGCTGTTCAGGAATTACGATTCCCATCATGCCTTGTCATGTCTGTGAATGTCACAGTTTTACAATGACTCATGGGATGTGTAGTTCCGCAACAGCTGGAGGGCCGTAGTTTAAAGACCCCTGGTATACAGCAAGTAAACTAAAGCAGGCCATAAACAGATCAAAATATGGCAGGTTCAGCAGTTCATTGTATTCCGATGGCGGGGAAGCCTCCCGCTGTCAGAATACAATAGCACAGCGTAAAGGAATTCCCCCATCAACACAGTCAGTGTTGATGGGGGAATCAAGCAATTTTCTTTCCTTTAATTTATGGAAACATTGTTACATTTTCATAAGGTAACAAAGCCAGCCCCCTTGACAGGTTTACTTAAAAGCTATGGGGTTGATTTACTAAAACCGGGGAGTGAAAAATCTGGTGCAGCTGTGCATGATAGCCAATCAGCTTCTATCTTCAGCTTGTTCAGTTAAGCTTTAACAGTAAGTGCCGGTTCACATTTGTGCGATGCGGGAACGCTGTGAATATGCAGCATCCGCACCTCTGGCAGTTCACACTGCTATATGCGATACGCAGGGGGTGTCAATTAAAAGTTAACGACACCCCCAGCTGCGATCGCATATCGCAGTGCGATCAGCAAGTTCGCACAGAATCGTATCGCACTAGTGTGAACCACCATGCGATCCGATTCTGCTGCGGATAAAAAAAAGCCTAATGTGCAAGTTTAGTGCGGATGCAGTGCAAATGAAATCATTAAGCCCCAGTTCACTTTTGTGCGATTGCGGAGATTGCATGCAATTCAGAGCGCACTGCTCCTAAATTACATGCGATCTCATGTGCGGTGCGAATTTCAGCCATACACTTTGTATGGCTGAATTCGCACCGCATCCGCAATAAACTCGCACATGAGGCTTTTTTTTATCCGCAGCAGAATCGGATCGCATAGTGGTTCACACTAGTGTGATCTGATTCTGTGCGAACTTGCAGATCGCACTGCGATATGCGATCGCAACTGGAGGTGTCGTTAACTTTTAATTGGCACCCCCTGCGTATCGCATATGGCAATGTGAACTGCCAGAGGTGCGGATGCGATGCGGGATCACGCTGCATATTCCCACCGTTCCCGCATCGCACAAATGTGAACCGGCACACAAAGTGTATGGCTGAAATTCGCACCGCACATGAGATCGTATGTAATTTAGGAGCAGTGCGCTCCGAATTACATGCGATCTCCGCAATCGCACAAATGTGAACTGGGGCTAAAGCCTTGAAGCCGATTAGTTCCTATGCAGAGCTGCACCATATTTCGCACTCTCCGGTTTTAGTAAACCCCCCCAAGTGTTGTGGTGTCTCCATCCTAGGAACTAATTGTCATATCACAAAATGTAAAACAGCCTCATGCTGTATATAAGAAAAAAAAATTATATATATTTTTTTTTTTTTTTTATCAATGCATAACAAATGTTAATATTGACTTAAGTTTTTCTTTTTCTTTTTTTTAAGTCAATATTAACATTTGTTATGCATTGATAACAAAAGGATTTAATTAAAAAAAAAAAAAAGAAGAAAAGGAGGTAGGAACTGGAGATAAGTCTCCTTAACATTGCAGAATCTCAATGGAATGTGACAACTTACTACTAAGCTATCCAAAAATAAACAATTTTGCTAAATATTTAGCAAGCATAAATAGAAATTGCAACATTATCACATTGTGTGCATTACAAACTACATCACAGGCTGCATTAACCACCAGCAAAGGTCAACAACATAAAACAAAAACAAAACAACACAAAAACTGCCAAATCCTTGGAGCAGCAATGCAAAAAGTATACAAACAATAAAAAGATTGTAAACTCTCATGCGCAGGGTCAGCCAACCCCACTTGTCTAGGATTGTAGAGCAACTGCACTGTCTTCCTCACTATTCTGTAAAGCGCTGCACAAATTGTTGGCGTTATATAAATCTTGTATAATAATTAAAAAAACATAGGAATGCATTAAAAACAAAATGTGCATGCCCTATTTTTCTATGCCAGGCATGCAAAACAAAAAAGTATTTGAACAATTTTAATTTTTGTAAGATCCCTGATAGTTTTTTTTTTTGTTTTGTTTTTTTCTAGTTTGTTTTTTTCTATAGGGGTATTCGCAAAATATTTATTTATTTATTTTACTCTGGTTTAAATATTATGTAAGATTAATATTTTTTTTTCTTGTTTTTGGATTGCGTCCTGTATGGCAATGTGTAAATGTATAACATTTTCTTTAAATAAAATCTGATAAAAAAAAAGGAGAATCATTATTTTAAATTTACCCATATACAGTTTGATCAACTTCAGCCAAACAGCATAATAAAAAAGTACTTGCAATGTATTTCTCTCTTTTACTCTGGTTTAACTAATATGTATGATTAATAGTTTTTGTCTTGCGCCCTCTATGGCAGCTTGTCTTAATAGTGTAAATGTATAAAATACGATTTAAAAAAATAATTTTAAATTTACTTATATGCAGTTTGATCAACTATGGCGTAACAGCCATGAATAATAAAAAGGAAAACAAATGCATAACAATTGACACAATAGGATAGTAATAATAGCTAAAAAAAAATAAAATATAAAAAAAAAAAAACAAAGAAAACAGAGTCCTGCTTTTACATGTGTCATGTATGCAGAAAAAAAATGTAATAAAATATAGAAAAACCAAGAAAACCTAAAATGTGTAAGTCTAGCTTTTTTTTGATGTTGTGTATGCAGACAAATATATTAAAATAACATATGAAAAAGGAAAAAAAAAAAAAAAAATATGCGAGTCCTAATTTTATCTGTGTCATATATGCAGATAAAAAGAAAAAAAAAAACATGAATATGGGAGTCCTGCTTTTATCTGTGTCATGCATGTAGATAAAAATATAATAAAATGAAAATAAACATAAAAATATTAGTCCTGCTTTTATCTGTGTCATGTATGCAAATAAAAATATTAAAAAATAAAATATGAAGAAAAAAAAACAAAAACAAAAAAAAACACATGAATATGGGAGTCCTGCTTTTATCTGTGTCATATATGCAGATAAAAAAAAAAAAAATATATATATATATATATATATAAAAAAAAAAGGAGAATCTAAAATATGTGAATCCTGCTTTTATCTGTCATGTGTGCAGACCTTTAAAATGTATTTAAACATTCCAATTGGTTTAATGCAGCTAATAATTAATACGGCTACAATGACCTCAAGCACAATTGGTTTAATTAAATTCATTCATATGCATCTTGCTGTAAAGCATAATACAATAAAAATGTATAACGACAAACAAAGATATGAATACAAAACAAAAAACAGCGAGTCATAGCCCCACAAACTCTCAGCTAGGGTCCGAGTAACCTGGGGAGGGGTCCCTTACAACAACCCCCAAAGGGGCATTCCTTTTATTTAAACAAAAGTGCTGGTAAAAAAGAGACCATACAATAAAAAAAAAAAAACACAGGATTTATAAAATAAATAAATCAGAATAAAAACGTACATGGGAAATAGATTCTGGATAATTAAAAACATAAGGGGTGGTCTGAAGAACATTAGTACACAGAGAGTGCCTGCACCCAGGAAAGGGGGGGGGGGTATAAAGGGGAATAAGGGGGGCATAGATGAAGGTTGGGGATGTTTTTATGTGGTGGGGGGGGGGGGGGGGCTCTAAAGAACATTAGTGCACAGGAAGTGCCTGCACCCAGGAAAGGGGGGTTAAAAAAAGGGGGGGTTGTAAAAAGGGGGGCATAGATGAACTCTGGGGAATTTTTTTATGTGGGGGGGGTTCTAAAGAACATTAGTGCACAGGACATGCCTGCACCCAGGAAAGGGGGGTATGGGGGGTTAAATAAAATGGGGGCGTAGGGATTTTTTTATGGGGGGGGGGGACGGGTCTGAAGAATATTAGTGCTCAGGAAGTGCCTGCACCCAGGAAAGGGGGGTATGGGGGTTAAAAAGGAGGGGGTGTATAAAGGGGGGGAGCATAGATGAAGGCTGTGGATTTTTTTTTTTTATGTGGGGGGGTCTGAAGAACATTAGTGCACAAGAAGTGCCTACACCCAGGAAAGGGGGGTTAAAAAAGGGGGGTTGTATAAAGGGAGGGGGGCATAGATGAAGTCTGGGGATTTTATGTGGGGGGGGGGGGTTTGAAGAACATTAGTGCTCAGGAAGTGCCTGCACCCAGGAAAGGGGGGTATGGGGGTTAAAAAGGAGGGGGTGTATAAAGGGGGGGGAGCACAGATGAAGGCTGTGGATTTTTTTTTCTTTTATGTGGGGGGGTCTGAAGAACATTAGTGCACAGGAAGTGCCTACACCCAGGAAAGGGGGGTTAAAAAAGGGGGGTTGTATAAAGGGAGGGGGGCATAGATGAAGTCTGGGGATTTTATGTGGGGGGGGTTTGAAGAACATTAGTGCTCAGGAAGTGCCTGCACCCAGGAAAGGGGGGTATGGGGGTTAAAAAGGAGGGGGTGTATAAAGGGGGGGGAGCATAGATGAAGGCTGTGGATTTTTTTTTTTTATGTGGGGGGGTCTGAAGAACATTAGTGCACAAGAAGTGCCTACACCCAGGAAAGGGGGGTTAAAAAAGGGGGGTTGTATAAAGGGAGGGGGGCATAGATGAAGTCTGGGGATTTTATGTGGGGGGGGGGGGGGGTTTGAAGAACATTAGTGCTCAGGAAGTGCCTGCACCCAGGAAAGGGGGGTATGGGGGTTAAAAAGGAGGGGGTGTATAAAGGGGGGGGAGCACAGATGAAGGCTGTGGATTTTTTTTTCTTTTATGTGGGGGGGTCTGAAGAACATTAGTGCACAGGAAGTGCCTACACCCAGAAAAGGGGGGGGGTTAAAAAAGGGGGGTTGTATAAAGGGGGGCATAGATGAAGTCTGGGGATTTTTTTATGGGGGGGGGGGGGGTCTGAAGAACAATAGTGCACACGAAGTGCCTGCACCTAGGAAAGGGGGTATGGGGGTGAATAAAGGGGCCCATAGATGAAGGTTGGGGATGTTTTTAATGGGGGGGTCTGAGGAATATTAATTAGCACAGAGAGTGTTTACTGCACCCAGGAAAGGGGGGTATGGGGGGGGGGTTAAAAAGGGGAGTTAAAAAAGGGGGGCATAGATGAAGGTTGGGGATTTTTTTATGTGGGGGGGGGGGGTCTGAAGAACATTAGTACACAAGGAGTGCCTGCACCCAGGAAAGGGGGCTAGGGGGTAGATGAGATGGGGGGTGTATAAAGGGGGGCATAGATGAAGGCTGGGGATTTTTTTTTATGTTGGGGGGGGGGGGGTCTGAAGAACACAGTACACAAGGAGTGCCTGCACCCAGCAAAGGTGGGTAGGGGGGTAGATAAGGGGGGGGGGGGGTGTTGTATAAAGGGGGGGGGGGATAGATGAAGAAGGTTGGGGTTGTTTTATAGGGGGGGGGGTGTCTGGAGGAGTGATCACAGGAGGCAGCCCACCCTTCCTGGTGAGGATCCCCCAACAAAGGCAGGATGAGGATCTCACACAAGTTACAAAGTAAACTTTTCTTATTCTTTAGGAAAGTTGTAGCATTGCACCCTTCCCGGTGCCCCCCCCCCCCCTGTGCTGTGTGTCGGGAAGGGAGGAGAAGAGGGGGGGGCAGTTTCCCCCCCGGCCAGTTTTTAGGAGGTTAGGATCCGGGCCGAGGAAGGGATCTGGGAACCCCGGGAGAAAAGTTTGTTGGAAGCCGCCACTCACCGATCAGCCCCCCCACCAGGAATGCCAGCACTTGGAAGACGAGCAGCACGCCGCCGACCAGACACAACTTCTTGGTGCTCATATTCTCTATGATCGCCCCCGCCATGGCTGCACCGGAGAGAGCGGAGAATCGCCGGAGAGAGCGGAGACTGAGCGACCAACACACTATGAGCAGGCGAGCCGCTGCCGCAGCCTCAGCATCACGTGACCCCCTCCCCTCCGCCGGGCTCTGCTGCACCTCCCCTGCCTGCCTACCTCCCAGTCCATAGAGGACTACTGCAGTGCCTTACACTGACCAGCACAGGGAACACCGACTTCTATCAGCCATACACTGACCAGCACAGGGAACACCGACCTCTATGTGTCATACACTGACCAGCACAGGGAATACCGACCTCTATGTGCCATACACTGACCAGCACAGGGAACACCGACCTCTATGTGCCACACACTGACCAGCACAGGGAACACCGACCTCTATGTGCCACACACTGACCAGCACAGGGAACACCGACCTCTATCAGCCATACACTGACCAGCACAGGGAACACCGACCTCTATCAGTCATACACTGACCAGCACAGGGAACACCGACCTCTATGTGCCACACACTGACCAGCACAGGGAACACCGACCTCTATGTGCCATACACTGACCAGCACAGGGAACACCGACCTATATCAGCCATACACTGACCAGCACAGGGAACACCGACCTCTATGTGTCATACACTGACCAGCACAGGGAACACCGACCTCTATGTGTCATACACTGACCAGCACAGGGAATACCGACCTCTATGTGCCATACACTGACCAGCACAGGGAACACCGACCTCTATGTGCCACACACTGACCAGCACAGGGAACACCGACCTCTATGTGTCATACACTGACCAGCACAGGGAACACCGACCTCTATGTGCCATACACTGACCAGCACAGGGAACACCGACCTCTATGTGTCATACACTGACCAGCACAGGGAACACCGACCTCTATGTGCCATACACTGACCAGCACAGGGAACACCGACCTCTATGTGCCACACACTGACCAGCACAGGGAACACCGACCTCTATCAGCCATACACTGACCAGCACAGGGAACACCGACCTCTATCAGTCATACACTGACCAGCACAGGGAACACCGACCTCTATGTGCCATACAATGACCAGCACAGGGAACACCGACCTCTATCAGCCATACACTGACCAGCACAGGGAACACCGACCTCTATCAGCCATACACTGACCAGCACAGGGAACACCGACCTCTATGTGTCATACACTGACCAGCACAGGGAACACCGACCTCTATCAGCCATACACTGACCAGCACAGGGAACACCGACCTCTATGTGCCATACACTGACCAGCACAGGGAACACCGACCTCTATCAGCCATACACTGACCTCTATGTGCCATACACTGACCAGCACAGGGAACACCGACCTCTATGTGCCATACACTGACCAGCACAGGGAACACCGACCTCTATCAGCCATACACTGACCAGCACAGGGAACACCGACCTCTATCAGCCATGCACTGACCAGCACAGGGAACACCGACCTCTATCAGCCATACACTGACCAGCACAGGGGACACGACCTCTATCAGCCATACACTGACCAGCACAGGGAACACCGACCTCTATGTACCATACACTGACCAGCACAGGGAACACCGACCTCTATGTGCCATACACTGACCAGCACAGGGAACACCGACCTCTATGTGCCATACACTGACCAGCACAGGGAACACCGACCTCTATGTGCCATACACTGACCAGCACAGGGAACACCGACCTCTATGTGCCATACACTGACCAGCACAGGGAACACCGACCTCTATCAGCCATACACTGACCAGCACAGGGAACACCGACCTCTATGTGCCACACACTGACCAGCACAGGGAACACCGACCTCTATCAGCCATACACTGACCAGCACAGGGAACACCGACCTCTATCAGTCATACACTGACCAGCACAGGGAACACCGACCTCTATGTGCCATACACTGACCAGCACAGGGAACACCGACCTCTATGTGCCATACACTGACCAGCACAGGGAACACCGACCTCTATCAGCCACACACTGACCAGCACAGGGAACACCGACCTCTATGTGCCACACACTGACCAGCACAGGGAACACCGACCTCTATCAGCCATACACTGACCAGCACAGGGAACACCGACCTCTATCAGTCATACACTGACCAGCACAGAGAACACCGACCTCTATGTGCCACACACTGACCAGCACAGGGAACACCGACCTCTATGTGCCATACACTGACCAGCACAGGGAACACCGACCTATATCAGCCATACACTGACCAGCACAGGGAACACCGACCTCTATGTGTCATACACTGACCAGCACAGGGAACACCGACCTCTATGTGTCATACACTGACCAGCACAGGGAATACCGACCTCTATGTGCCATACACTGACCAGCACAGGGAACACCGACCTCTATGTGCCACACACTGACCAGCACAGGGAACACCGACCTCTATGTGTCATACACTGACCAGCACAGGGAACACCGACCTCTATGTGCCATACACTGACCAGCACAGGGAACACCGACCTCTATGTGTCATACACTGACCAGCACAGGGAACACCGACCTCTATGTGCCATACACTGACCAGCACAGGGAACACCGACCTCTATGTGCCACACACTGACCAGCACAGGGAACACCGACCTCTATCAGCCATACACTGACCAGCACAGGGAACACCGACCTCTATCAGTCATACACTGACCAGCACAGGGAACACCGACCTCTATGTGCCATACAATGACCAGCACAGGGAACACCGACCTCTATCAGCCATACACTGACCAGCACAGGGAACACCGACCTCTATCAGCCATACACTGACCAGCACAGGGAACACCGACCTCTATGTGTCATACACTGACCAGCACAGGGAACACCGACCTCTATCAGCCATACACTGACCAGCACAGGGAACACCGACCTCTATGTGCCATACACTGACCAGCACAGGGAACACCGACCTCTATCAGCCATACACTGACCTCTATGTGCCATACACTGACCAGCACAGGGAACACCGACCTCTATGTGCCATACACTGACCAGCACAGGGAACACCGACCTCTATCAGCCATACACTGACCAGCACAGGGAACACCGACCTCTATCAGCCATGCACTGACCAGCACAGGGAACACCGACCTCTATCAGCCATACACTGACCAGCACAGGGGACACGACCTCTATCAGCCATACACTGACCAGCACAGGGAACACCGACCTCTATGTACCATACACTGACCAGCACAGGGAACACCGACCTCTATGTGCCATACACTGACCAGCACAGGGAACACCGACCTCTATGTGCCATACACTGACCAGCACAGGGAACACCGACCTCTATGTGCCATACACTGACCAGCACAGGGAACACCGACCTCTATGTGCCATACACTGACCAGCACAGGGAACACCGACCTCTATCAGCCATACACTGACCAGCACAGGGAACACCGACCTCTATGTGCCACACACTGACCATCACAGGGAACACCGACCTCTATGTGCCATACACTGACCAGCACAGGGAACACTGACCTCTATCAGCCATACACTGACAAGCACAGGGAACACCGACCTCTATGTGCCATACACTGACTAGCACAGGGAACACTGACCTCTATCAGCCATACACTGACCAGCACAGGGAACACCGACCTCTATCAGCCATACACTGACCAGCACAGGGAACACCGACCTCTATGTGCCATACACTGACCAGCACAGGGAACACCAACCTCTATGTACCATACACTGACCAGCACAGGGAACACCGACCTCTATGTGCAATACACTGACCAGCACAGGGAACACCGACCTCTATGTGCCACACACTGACCATCACAGGGAACACCGACCTCTATGTGCCATACACTGACCAGCACAGGGAACACTGACCTCTATCAGCCATACACTGACAAGCACAGGGAACACCGACCTCTATGTGCCATACACTGACTAGCACAGGGAACACTGACCTCTATCAGCCATACACTGACCAGCACAGGGAACACCGACCTCTATCAGCCATACACTGACCAGCACAGGGAACACCGACCTCTATGTGCCATACACTGACCAGCACAGGGAACACCAACCTCTATGTACCATACACTGACCAGCACAGGGAACACCGACCTCTATGTGCAATACACTGACCAGCACAGGGAACACCGACCTCTATGTGCCACACACTGACCAGCACAGGGAACACCGACCTCTATGTGCCATACACTGACCAGCACAGGGAACACCGACCTCTATCAGCCATACACTGACCAGCACAGGGAACACCAACCTCTATGTGTCATACACTGACCAGCACAGAGAACACCGACCTCTATGTACCATACACTGACCAGCACAGGGAACACCGACCTCTATCAGCCATGCACTGACCAGCACAGGGAACATCGACCTCTATGTACCATACACTGACCAGCACAGGGAACACCGACCTCTATCAGCCATGCACTGACCAGCACAGGGAACACCGACCTCTATGTCCATACACTGACCAGCACAGGGAACACCGACCTCTATGTGCAATACACTGACCAGCACAGGGAACACCGACCTCTATGTGCCACACACTGACCAGCACAGGGAACACCGACCTCTATGTGCCATACACTGACCAGCACAGGGAACACCGACCTCTATCAGCCATACACTGACCAGCACAGGGAACACCAACCTCTATGTGTCATACACTGACCAGCACAGAGAACACCGACCTCTATGTACCATACACTGACCAGCACAGGGAACACCGACCTCTATCAGCCATGCACTGACCAGCACAGGGAACATCGACCTCTATGTACCATACACTGACCAGCACAGGGAACACCGACCTCTATCAGCCATGCACTGACCAGCACAGGGAACACCGACCTCTATGTCCATACACTGACCAGCACAGGGAACACCGACCTCTATGTGCCATACACTGACCAGCACAGGGAACACCGACCTCTATGTGCCACTCAGTGATCTGCACAGAGAACACTGACCACTATGAGCCATTTAGGGACCAGTACAGGGAACACAACCACTATGAGCCACTCACTGACCAGCACAGGGAACACCGACCACTATGAGCCATTTAGGGACCAGCACAGGGAACGCAACCACCATGAGCCACTCAGTGACCAGCATAGGGAACACCGACCACTATGAGCCATTTAGGGACCAGCGCAGGGAACACTGGTGTCTCTGAGCAACCAGCACAGGGAACACTGATCACTATGGGCCACTAAATGACCAGCACAGGGAACACTGATTACTCTGAGACTCCGTGGAACCAGCACAGGGAACACCGATTTACTCGGAGACTTTTAGTGACCAGCACAGGAACACCGACCACTATGAGCCACTCAGTGACCAGTAGAGATGGGCTTGATGTTCAAGTCGAAAGTAATTTTGACTCAAACGTCGAGTGTTCGTATGTTCACCGAACACCCGGGGCACTCGGCGGCAAATTCTCCCGCTGATGAGCGCCTCATAATGCACTGCGCGATTGCAGTGCATTAAGTGATTGGCCAAAGCATCCACCTGACCTGTATTCTTTGGCCAAGCACAGCAAAATGTCCTGTCATAGCCATGATTGGCCAAAGTCCTCTCCCTACACTATATAAGGCTGCTGCTGACAGAGGTTAGGCAGACCCTTATTAGAGCATGCAGCCTGGCAGGCCAGGATAGGAGGAAGGGGGACGAGCAAGCGCCCCCCCTCCTGAATCATACCAGGTGGTTTGCCCTTAACATGGGGAGGGTGCTTTGGGGTGCCCCAAATGGGAACAAGGGCCTCTTCCCAACAACCCTGGGCTGTGGTTGTGGGGGCTTATCAGAATCTGGAAGCCCCCTTTAGTAAGGGGGCCCCCAGGTCCCCCCCCCCGCCCCATGTGTATGGTTATCGGGTACATCATACCCCTCCCCGTTAACCAAAAAAATTAAAAACCACATAATACAGTTTTTGACAAGTCCTTTATTAACCTTCCTAGCGGTATTCCCGAGCGTGACTCGGGGTTAGAATTTAGAGCCAAAAGCGGTAACCCCGAGCCACACTCGGGGTACCGCTAGGAAGATCGTGGGATCCTGGTAGAGGTTTTAGTTACCTTTTCTCCGGGATCCAGCGAAGAATGCGGGCGGTATGCGGCGGCGGAGCTTCCTCCCGATCGTCTGCGAGCCCCGGCTTCTGTCTCCGGCGACGTGACGTCCGCCGGGGGGTGGAACCGGCGGCAAATTCAAATGTAAAACACACCAAACACACTGATACAATGCAAAATAAAATAAAATCACATTACATTGCCCCCCAGTGCCCTTTCCTGCAGTTTTACTGTACTTTTTATGTAAATATATGTATATATATATACAGTATATATATATATATATATATATATATATATATATACGTATAGATATATATATATAAACATATATATATATATATATATATATATATATATATATATATATACACACACGTATGTGTATATATATATATATATATATACATGTATACGTAATTCTTGTGAATGAGCAGCCCGAACCAACTGTATACAGTATATATATATATATATATATACATAATATATGTATACATACACATATATATATAATATATATAATAAATGTATACAGTTGGTTTGGGCTGCTCATTCACAAGAATTACATGCAAAATAATTGTACCGCTTTCAGCACCTAAAATCCAAAAGAATCATACCGCCAGGGAGGTTAAAAAGAAAAAATAGTGTCCCTCAATGTAAAGGAGAAGCCATCCTATTGGCGAAGGAGGAAACAAAGGGGGACATGGAGGAGACTGAGGGGGAAGCCGCCGCCACCGCCTCCACATGTCAGTCCAAGGGCAGCACAGGGTGAGTGTGCCGGCGACTGGGGGGGTTATGGGGTGCGGGCTGGTGTGGTCTGTGGTCATGTCCGTCTGCTCCCACCCGCGACCCATGGAGCACCAGCCGCCACTGGCCATTATTGTCATTGTATTAGAAGCCCAACAGATTTATGGGAATTTGGGGTTTTTATAAAGTTTAGGGTTATCCCTTTTAATAATGGTTGGTTGGTGACCCTGGTTTCCAGGCATGGGCAAAAATGTCAGGTTACGGAAGAGAGGTGGCCCACCTAGGGGTTTGTAATAGGATTTGGATTATGGGGTTATGACAGAGTTTATATCTTAGTTCTGGTGTTCTAGAAAGCTAACAGCCTACATTTCAAGAAGATTCTATGTTAAATGAGATGATTATTTTCAATGCCTTAGTAAAAAAAAAAAAGGGAAATATTCCACAGGGGTTTAGTGGTTAGCCATTCTGCCTTGCACTACCTGACACTACCTACATGAAGTTTGCATGTTCTCCCTGTTCTTGCTTGGGTTTCCTCCCACACTCCGAAGACTTGATAGGTTAATTGACTCCTGTCTGTAGCACTGTCCCCGTAGGGCTTGCTGTGTGATGACTTCTTGGGTCTCCTCTGATTACCTGCAGATAGTCACTAGGGCAGTGATGGTGAACCTTGGCACCCCAGATGTTTTGGAACTTCATTTCCCATGATGCTCAACTACACTGCAGAGTGCATGAGCATCATAGGACATGTAATTCCAAAACATCTGGGGTGCCAAGGTTCGCCATCACTGCACTAGGGGATTTTTCATACATCCCTCCTGACACCCAGTTGCTCGTTACTCAATAAACATTTCAGGGGATTTGGTTTTATATTTATTGTGGAACTTGGATGGGAGAAGAGAATAGTGGGATACTCCAACTTGAACTATTCACAGTAGATAAGGACAACTCTCTCTATGGGTACTATGTAGAACCGTTGATCACTGTTCTTACACATCAAGCCACAGCCAATCACAGTTAGAAGCACGCCCCTAGGACACACTTAACCCCTCCCTCTCCAATACAGTTAACTCCTTCACTGCCAGTGTCATTTTACAGTAACAGTGCATATGTATAGCACTGATCAGTGCTGTATTTTGGCCTAGGCCAACAAGGCCCAAGCCTAGGGCAGCACTTTGCAGGGGGGCAGCAAAAAAGCCACCCCCCCTCCACCTGAGACTCTATTGGCCACTGGTTGCTAGAACCGCCTATCTCGTGCCCTTCTCTCTCACCCCTCTTCTTCCTCTCCCTCCCTCTCTCACCCCCTATCTCTTTCTCTAATATCCTCCTCTCTCTCCTCCCCCTCTTGCTCTCCTCCCCTCTCTCTCACCCCCCCCCTCTCTCTCTCATCCCCTCTCTCTTTCATCCCCCCTCTCTCTCTTGCTCCCTCCTCACCCACCCCTATCTCTCCCCCTCCCCCCCCCCCTTGAGATCTCAGGGGTTCATGCTGGGACTTGCAGTCCTCCAGTTTTGGATGGAGTCACATCCTTTAAAAAAAGTAGTGGGGAAAATGTACATGGGGGGGGGGGGGGGGCGCCCAACTTTAGTCTTGCCTAGGGCAGCAGAAAACCAAAATACACCACTGGCACTGATTACTGTAGAAATGTCACTGGTACCCCCAAAAGTGTCAAAAATGTCAGTCAAGGGTCCGATCTGTCCGCTGCAATGTTGCAGTACCGCAAAAAAAATCGCAGATCGCCGCCATTACGCGCTAAAAAAAATGACAAAAATCTTTCCCTTTGTTAGTAAATGCAATAACTTTTGCGCAAACCAATCAAAATACGCTTTTTGCGGGGTTTTTTTACCAAACATATGGTAAAAAAAGAAAATTGGCCTGAAATGTTAAAAAATTTAGTTTTTTACATTTTTTTTTGGGAATTTCGTATAAAAAAATGTGAAAAATATTGTTATTTTTGCAAAATTGACGCTATTTTTTTGTTTATAGCGCATGATCAAAAAATCGCACAGGTGATCAAATACCACCAAAAGAAAGCTCTGTTTGTGGGAAAAAAAGGACGCCAAATTCGTTTAGGTACATGTCGTACGACCGCGCAATTATCCGTTAAAATCACGCAGTGCCGAATCGCAAAATAGGCCCTGGTCAGGAAGGGGGTAAAATCTTCCGGGGCTTAAGTGGTTAAAACGATGGGACAAAAGAGGCAGAGGGAAGAGGAATTTTATAATCGGCTGTGGATCTGAGGTCTGCTGTTTCAGCCACTGTGTGCTGTGGAGGCTGGCTACCCCCTAGATTGGAGAGCTCTCTGGTGAGTGAGACATAAGAGGGGGAGCACATTTTTGGAACACCAGCATCAAGCACTACTTCAAAATAGGTTGGAGCACCGTCAAAGAGCACCTGTCACTTTATGAGTTATTGATGAACTTTTTAATAAGCCAGTTTTGAATATTTTTTTGTTAATTATCAAGCCTTTTATGCATGAGTATGAAGCACTTTTAAAGAGCACCAGTCACCTTACTAGTTATAGAAGGACATATCTAAGTGCCGCTTTCAAGCTTATTTACACAATCATTTTTGGTACGCATTTTTTGTATATGATTAATGATTTTGTGTTTATATCATTTTATTAGATACAAATTGTATGGTTTAAAGCTGTATTCCAGCTGAGGAAAAAAAAAAAAAATTAAAAGTCAGCAGCTACAAATACTGTAGCTGCTGACTTTTAATATATATATATATATATACTTACCTGTCCAGGGAGCCCACGATGTCAGTACCCAGCCGATTTTCGGATCGGCTGCCGGGTGCTGCAGCCGCCATTCGTTCTAAGGGAAACCGGCAGTGAAGCCTTTCGGCTTCACAGCCAGTTCTCTACTGCGCATGCGCGAAGCACGCTGCGCTTTCTAATTGGCCCAGCAGAGGGGGAAGGAGTAGGGGGGCCGAAATTCTGAGAGACGGTGCTACGGCGCTGTCTCCTGGAAGTGGGGAAGGATACCTATCAAAAACAGGTACCCATTCCCCCCTCCCCCCTGAAAGTTGGCAAATGTGGCACTGGAGGGGGGGAGTTCCAATTTTGGGTGCAACTCCGCTTTAAACTTTTTTAATAGGCACTAGCAGGGGTGGACTGACAACTCATGGGGCCCCTGGGCAATCAGAGATCATGGGGCCCCCTGTGTCCACAATCAAGCCACACAAAGCCCCACCTACAAATTGCAGCTCAGCCATATAGAGTGGGCATTTGAAATATCTACCACAGCATAGCCTGCATGGAAGTTCCTGGCTTCTTTCTGTAGTGTGTAGCCTCTCATGGGGCCCCCTACTGACCCTGGGCCCTTGGGCAGTGCCCTAATTCCCGAATGGTCAGTCCGCCCCTGGGCACTAGCCACTTTTCATATTTTTATTTTGTTTCATGGTTTTTCTGGGAACCGGTTAGCACAAGACTTTCTCTTTTTCTATAGAAATCTTTACTTCCTACATTTCTGACTCTACAAGTAATAATATAGTTAAGGGGATACTCTAGCCTTAGGTTTCAATAAAAGCACAAAGCAGTGTAAATATTAGGGGGGCTTTTCCAGGATCCCCACAATCCTCCCCTTTTGTCACATCCGTGACAATTGTAAACCTGGTCTTTTATACTGTAATGTATCATCCTAGATCACTCTCCCACAGATGTTACCCTATAGGCATGTGTAGCAATATTTCCAGGCATTGGGCCTGACATGGGTCTGCCATGGTCACCGGTAACACCAACAGCACATTTAAACTGATTGCCCAAGTGTGAGATCTGAGTCAAAGAACAGTCTGGCATCTTTGATTTGTTTTGTTTATTTGATAATGGGGATGGGAGAAGGGAATGAGTGGGATACTCCTTTGGTTCAACTAGGTACAAATTGGAACAACTTGAGGAAAAAATGCCTTTCAGCGCTGACTTGACGCCGGCTGAATGCCGACCAACGCTTGCTGGCGATTGAAATCACTGACTTGCTTGCACTGTCCTGAAAACTGACTTCTGACGCTCTGGTTAGCTCAAAAGTCTCTGGCACTGCTCCCTCCAGTCCTTCCTGACTGAGGTAGCCTTTAGTAACCCTGCTGCAACTCTCAACACTGTACACTGCAAGCTGTACACTTCCACTGTACACTGAATACTTCAGGGCCCAACCACTGGCACCCCCTTTACTCCTCAGGGTCAACACTGGCACCCCCTTTTTCTTTGCTCCTGCACCGGCCAGCTAACTCCCGGATCCCTCTGACCTTCCCTGGAGTGGTCCCCTCTCACTAGGCAGACCCCCAGGGGCAGTTTGCAGTACTCAAGACTGGGAATGCTTTCCTGGAACTCGTCCCCTCTCAGCTCCACTGGTCCTCGGCACACTGGATCCTCTCTGCAGCTCAGCTCAGCCCTCTGTCCCCTGAGGCAAGCCACCTGGGACACTCAATTCCTCTTGACAGGTGGAGAGACAGGCGCACCCTCCCTCCTGGGACTCTGCTTCCCGCCAAAGACGCTGTGTCATGTGCTACCCTCAAACTTATACCCACTCCCAGAATGCTGTGTGGCAGAATCTGCCTTTCTGGGGTAGATGCAAGCCTGGGTGTGCCATTGGCCGGGTTTCCTCCACTGCCCAATGAGAGCCCTCATTGAGCACAGTGGGGAGACTCCCCAGTCTTAACAGCCACCCCTGGGAACCGTGACAACCCAGCTGAAAATCATGGCCCTGCTAATAAGCAGACAAGGCCTACTACACTTTACCTAGCACCTACCTTGTAGGGTGCTACACATGTATAAAATAGAATGTAATGAACACACCAAAACTAATAGATGACAGGATATCAATTGTTTAGCAAAATGTCCATGAAAGATAAAAGGGGATTGGTCAAGTCTCCTCTACAGGCGCTCTTGGGCAAACCTATTGAACAGGCCTCCAAACATGCTAAACGCCTGGTTACCTTTATTTTTACTGCAGCCAAAATTACTATAGCCTGTTCCTGGAGGTCGCCGGTGATATTGCTGGAGTTGCTTAAGGCTAAGCTGACCTGGATCATGATCAATGAGAGGATGGTGGCCATCCTCCAAGATAAAATGCACCTCTTTGAGAAGACTTGGGACCCCTGGATAAGATATCTGGCGGGCTCCCTGTAAATTCAAGGGTTTACCCTCCGTATCCTGAGAGCGGACGACTTTCTGGAGCTATCTGGACCCCTCTCTCGCGGACCTGGACACCAAACTCTTACCGCTTCTGTCCCTTACTCCTTCCTTCCTGTTCCCTACCTATTATTTTTTCCCTCTTTTCTTTACTCCCCTCTCCTTCCTACGCACACTCTCTTTCTTTTTACTGCACAGAAATACTGCAAACGTGGTTCTCCTTGGATCATTATAGACCTGTCAGTGCCACCTAAAGCGGCTCTTATGCCGTAATTTGCCATGTCTGTTGCCTTGGTATACCAATGCTGATAGTTCAGCTCCCCAGGGCCGGTGGTGTTACAGTGGACTGGGATTTGGGCGACCGCTCTCCTCCTTGGGGCGCAGTGTGTTCCCCTGGGGGCGCTGGGGGGGGGCGGGCCCGGGCCTGGTTGGCGTCGCCCCGGTCCAGGGGACAACCGAAAGGGTGTTCTCTAGCCTTGTATGGCATTGCCATGCGCTCCTTAAGGGGCTATGTCGACTGTTTAGCATTTTTCTGTGTTATCTTTCATTGCAGATGTTAACTCTATGCATTCTTGTGTATTTTTCTTTGCACAAAAAATTCATAAAAATTATTGAAATCTAAAAGGGGGAAGGGACGTGACAGTCTTTAGATGAATAAAAATAGTCCTCAGCAAAATAGAAAGGAACACAAAAAAGAGTCTCTCTTGTATGGCTTGCAAATGTCCATAAATTTCCAGATTACAAAGTCCACAATATTTCACTCCTTAAGTTTATTTCCTAACCTTCTACAATACCTCCAAACTTTGATTCTGTACCCACCCATGCAACTAGGAGGTTTTCCACCCCATCAAAACTTGTCTCTCGGTAACGGTAAGGACTGAACTTGACATTCACAGACAGACTGGCAAAGCAACAAAGCATCCTCCAGGCTTGGTCTTTGGGGCTGGCACCTCAGATCTCTCTCTCGTGATGTTCACTGGAACTATCTGGCCTTGGGTTGGCATCATGGATCTTCCTCTAGGCATTCCCAGGAACATTTTCCAACAGGAGTTCTCCTTCAACCTTTAGCTTGTGAAAAGGTAGAGGGTGTCATACTGAAATGATGGCTTGGCAAAGCTTCTGGAATCATTCCAGGACCTCCTGTTTGGCTTTAAAACAACACAGATTTCCATGTAAAGATGTAGTCATTACTTCAAGTAGAGCATCCGGATAGGGGTATGAATGGGGGGGGGGGGGCATTTCTTCACATGAATGGGGCTGGGTGGATACTCTCCAGTCAACATGAATAACCACAGAATCACCTAAACTACTATATAAAGTGTTTCTTAACTTTGAAGGTGTTAAAAATAATGTTCTGTCATTCTAAGATTTCAAACATAAGTCTATTAAGCATGCAGAAATAAAATGTTTCCTAGCAGCAGATTCCATTACTAGACCTATATATATATTGTCAATATATATATTAAACTGAACATCTTTCTCAAACCCAATATTGTAGCAGGATTCGAACCAGGAGGTCCCAGAACAGACTACCTTACTTAAACACATATTCTGACTCAGAACTTAGTTTTCTAACTTTGCAATACGGGCATACCCTGTTTTAAGTACTCTCACTTTACGTACACTCGCAAGTACGGACACAGCCTGGTCAGCTTGGCATGGCACTACTCCCGGTTTTTAACATTGGCGTCTATGGGAAATCTTGGTCAGCTTGATAGGGCACTGCTCCCAAACCATAAGTGACAGGGATACCAAACTTAGGGAGCACCGAGAGGGGACCCAGGACTACAACATATCATATTTGTGGCCGGCCAGCTTGCCTAGGTAATCTACCATGTCATAGTCCTGGATCCCCTTAACATGCTCCGCAAGCTTGGTGTCCTTGTCACTTATGGTATGGGAGTGCCATGTCAAGCTGACCAAGATTTCCCAGAGTTAGTGTATTTACATGCATTGAGAAATTAACCACTTTACCATCTGAGGATTTTGCTGTCTTAAATCCAGGCCACTTTTTGCGATTCGGCACTGTGCGACTTTAACTGACAATTGCGTGGTCGTGCGACCCCGTACCCAAAAGAAATTTACGTCATTTTTTTCCCCACAAACAGAGCTTTCTTTTGGTGGTATTTGATCACCTGTGCGAGTTTTACTTTTTGCGCTATAAACAAAAAAAAGCGCAAATTTTGAAAAAATAACAATATTTTTCACATTTTTTTATATGAAATTCCCCAAAAAAATGTAAAAATCAAAATTTTTTTAAATTTTTGGCCAATTTGTTTTCTGCTACCTATGTTTGGTAAAAAAAAATCACAATAAGCGTATTTTGATTGGTTTGCGCAAAAGTTATTGCGTTTACTAGCTAAGGGAAAGATTTCTGTCATTTTTGGTGTTTTTTTTTTAACGAGTAATGGCGATTTTTTTTGCGGGACTGCGACATTGCGGCGGACAGATCGGACCCTTGACTGACATTTTTGACACTTTTGGGGGTACCAGTGACATTACTTCAGTAATCAGTGCTATAAATATGCACTGTTACTGTAAAAATGACACTGGCAGGGAAGGGGTTAATTTTATTGGAGAGGGAGGGGTTAATGTATGCCTGGTGCTTACTAACGTGTGTGGGGGGAGGTGACTGAGTGACACAGGGACAGATCGCATGTTCAGCTATGCTGAACCCTGCAATCTGCCACTGTCTGTCACTTAGGAGATCCGCCCGCTTTGTTTACACAAGTGGGCGGATCTCCACACTCGATTCCCCGACGATCGGGGAAGAGCAGTGGCGATTGCCACTGCTCCTCCCCTGGCCCGACTCCCGCTGTGACTGAATACAGCGGGAGCGAGCCTCCGGCGGCACGCGAGCGCCGCCCACAAGGGGAGGAGTCCAGCGACGTAGGTCTACGTCGCTGGACGGGAACGAGCCACTGTGCCACAGTAGAGGCACAGTGACTGGTCGTAAAGTGGTTAAAAAAGGTATTGCTTCACTTTTGGTACATTTTCGTTTTACTTACATGCTTTGGTCCCCGTTTATAGTTTCAACCTTTTTACCAAAATCCCATTACCAACTTTCTAGTTCAACTCCAAAACCGCTTAATTTTTCCTTCATCAACATCTACTCTCAAAGTAATAGTTGAGACAATACATTTCATGAGGTAAACACTCAATTGTGGAAAAAAGATAACACCTAGATGGTGTATACCCCGCGCCAATGGCATGGGTAAAATGGAATATATAAATTATAGGCAGCAGCTATAGAAATGTGGTTGATGTAAAAAAAAAATAGCCTTAGGGGTTTAAGACTATCTACAGCGCTTGCTCAGACGTAATGTGCTGTGTGCAAAAAAAAAAAAAAAAATTGATGAATCAACTATGTTAAATAAATAGATGTGCAACCGGATCATACATATCACTACTAAAATTAATAAATAAATCAATAAATATCACAGAAAATAAATAATTCATAAATGTATGCAACAACTGGTGGAATTTCCAATGTGAACAAATATTGTGCAATAACCAATTAGATAATCCAATAAGATAAATAAATGGTGCAAATGTCCATGAATAATTATATAAATAAATAATTAAATAAAGTGCATTTTTAATTTAAAGTCCATCAATAAGTGAAATAAATAAGGTGACTGTAGTTAGCAGAGTCCAAAATAATTTTCCTTTGTGCAAAATAAATCTTCCAGTCTTTTATCAAAGTGCAGGTGCTCAGTGTTAATCTTTATCCGATGCGGCTTTGTGACTTATAGGTGGCATAGGTTCCTTTCTTCCACACTGATATTTGTAAAGATGGGTGACTTACCAGATGTAATGGGTCTTATGTACCTTACAGCATTAAAGAGGTTGTAAACTCGTTAAAAATTTTTTTTTTTCTTTTACAACCTGCAAGAGAAAGACATAATGAGCTAGTATGCATCGCATACTAGCTCATTATGAAATACTTACCTTAGAACGAGCCCCCGCCGTTCCGCTCTCTTACCTGTATGACGAGCGACATGTTCAGTCGCCCGTCTTCCGGGATCGCGGCATCCGGCCATCTGATTGGCCGGAGCCGCGGTGACGTCACTCCTGCGCACGCGCGCTGGAGCCGACGGTCACGGCACGGGGCTCTGAAGGAACGGCACGATCAGCCGTTCCTTCAGAGCGCATGCGCCAGTGACGTCACTGGCTGCATTAAAGGTAAATATCTCCTAAACCGTACATGTTTAGGAGATATTTACAGTACCTATAGGTAAGCCTTATCATAGGCTTACCTATAGGTACAACTTCCTGAGGAGGGTTTACTTCCTCTTTAAGACCAATCACGCTTGTAGGCCCTCATGGCCAAGGTAGGTTCCCCTGTGCCATTCCTATGATGGAGTGATGGTGGATTCCTCCTCACCTTTTTCCTCACATCAGGTATGGGCAAGGCCTACCAAGGGGTTGGCCAGAACGGCGCCCGCCAGGGGCGCAGGCTGAGGGGGGGCGCAAAAACATTGGCAGTGTAGCAGTGAATTACCGATCCCCATTCAGCCTGTTCCCCCGGCGGTCGGGGCCCCCCCCCGCTCCAATCTCTGAGCTCTCTGTGTGTCCAGACAGTGAGTGTCCGAGCTCCGTGTGATAGGCGGCTCCCCTCCTCACAGGGCTCCGCCTCCGCCCACATGACATCATCAGTCGGCTCCAGGCAGTTCAGCTGTGGATGGATGTACTGCAGAGACGGAAGGCCTGGCTGGCCTCTCAGGTACTCACTCCCTGTCATCCCCCTCACTCCATGTCACCCCTCCTCACTACCTGTCATCCCCCCTCACTCCCTGTTACCCCTCCTCACTCCATGTCACCCCTCCTCACTCCATGTCACCCCTCCTCACTACCTGTCATCCCCCCTCACTCCCTGTTACCCCTCCTCACTCCATGTCACCCCTCCTTACTCCCTGTCATCCCCCCTCACTCCATGTCACCCCTCGTCACTCCCTGTCATCCCCCCTCACTCCATGTCACCCCTCCTCACTCCCTGTCATCCCCCCTCACTCCCTGTCACCCCTCCTCATTCCCTGTCACCCCTCCTCACTCCCTGTCACCCCTCCTTACTCCATGTCTCCCCCCTCACTCCCTGTCATCCCCCTCACTCCCTGTCATCCCCCTCACTCCCTGTCAGCCCCCCTCACTCCCTGTCATCCCCCCTCACTCCCTGTCATCCCCCTCACTCCCTGTCATCCCCCTTACTCCCTGTCAGCCCTCCTCACTCCCTGTCATCCCCCCTCACTCCCTGTCATCCCCCTCACTCCCTGTCATCCCCCCTCACTCCCTGTCATCCCCCCTCACTCCCTGTCATCCCCCCTCACTCCCTGTCAGCCCCCTTCACTCCATGTCACCCCCCTCACTCCCTGTCAGTCCTCCTCACTCCCTGTCAGTCCTTCTCACTCCCTGTCAGCCTCCCTCACTCCCTTTCACCCCCTCTCACTCCCTGTCACCCCCCTCTGTCTCCCTGTCACCCCCCTCTCTCTCCCTGTCACCCCCTCTCTCCCTGTCACCCCCCTCTCTCTCCCTGTCACCTCCTCTTTCTCTCTGTCACCCGCCCTCTCTCTCTCTCTCTGTCACCCACCCCCCCTCTCTCTCTCTCTCTCTGTCACCCACCCTCTCTCTCTCTCTGTCACCCGCCCCCCTCTCTCTCTCTCTCTCTCTCTGTCACCCACCCTCTCTCTCTCTGTCACCCACCCTCTCTCTCTCTCTCTGTCACCCGCCCTCTCTCTCTCTGTCACCCGCCCTCTCTCTCTCTCTCTCACCTGCCCTCTCTCTCTCTGTCACCCGCCCTCTCTCTCTCTGTCACCCGCCCTCTCTCTGTAACCCCCCCCCGTCTCGCTCTGTCAAACAGTTCCTCGCCAAGGGCGCTTGAGACCCTAGGTACGCCTCTGGGTATGGGGTTAGGGTGTAGAAAGAAAAATTGCTCCATATAGTGTAGTATGATTAAAAAATATATTTATGATTAATTATTTATTTGCCTTATTTACCCATGGATGGGAAATAAATATATTTTTTAATCATACTACACTATTCCCTCCAGTAAGTCTAATACACGCTGAATAGGGAGTTCAAATTTACCCATATATATTCTACGGTGCTATATGTACAATGAAGTGCACTGTCAGGAGTAGAACATGGAGACAACTTTTATAGGATTTAGACAAACTAGAAAACTTCATGTAAAACTCCACATATAAAATAATAGTTGATAAGAATATACTCAATTCTACTTTAACTTCTAATATTAAATGTGAATTACAAACATGGTAATATTATATGTACTAGAATTCAGTGCTGTTTATTGGTAAAATAAGTAAAGTTTATTGCTCAAATCTTATTTATGCACCACCTTAGGTTCCTTTAAATACAAAAAAGAAAATACCATAACCCCATTTAGTGTCCAGTCAGTCCAGGGAAATTATATCAATTTGACGCACAACATGCCCTCAAAACTTGCAACAATGTGAGCATAGGCAATTCCAAAAAAATTACTTATAGTAGGGCCTTAAATGCAGATCAGGCCTAGATAATAGAAGTATGTAAATCCCAGCCATAAATTAAAACTGTATTAATTCAGTATATTATATTTACAGTGCTTTGCGAAAGTATTCGGCCCCTTTAACTTTTCAACTTTTTGCCACATTTCAGGCTTCAAACATAAAGATATAAAACTGTAATTTTTTTTTTTTTGAAGAATCAACAACAAGTGGGACACAATCATGAAGTGGAACGAAATTTATTGGATATTTCAAACTTTGTTAACAAATAAAAAACTGAAAAATTGGGCGTGCAAAATTATTCAGCTCCTTTACTTTCAGTGCAGCAAACTCTCTCCAGAAGTTCAGTGAGGATCTCTGAATGATCCAATGTTGACCTAAATGACTAATGATGATAAATAGAATCCACCTGTGTGTAATCAAGTCTCCTTATAAATGCACCTGCACTGTGATAGTCTCAGAGGTCCGTTTAAAGCGCAGAGAGCATCAAGAAGAACAAGGAACACACCAGGCAGGTCCGAGATACTGTTGTGGAGAAGTTTAAAGCCGGATTTGGATACAAAAAGATTTCCCAAGCTTTAACACCCCAAGGAGCACTGTGCAAGCGATAATATTGAAATTGAAGGAGTATCAGACCACTGCAAATCTACAAAGACCTGGCCGTCCCTCTAAACTTTCAGTTCATACAAGGAGAAGACTGATCAGAGATTCAGCCAAGAGGCCCATGATCACTCTGGATGAACTGCAGAGATCTACAGCTGAGGTGGGAGACTCTGTCCATAGGACAACAATCAGTCGTATACTGCACAAATCTGGCCTTTATGGAAGAGTGGCAAGAAGAAAGCCATTTCTTAAAGATATCCATAAAAAGTGTCGTTTAAAGTTTGCCACAAGCCACCTGGGAGACACCAAACATGTGGAAGAAGGTGCTCTGGTCAGATGAAAGCAAAATCGAACTTTTTGGCAACAATGCAAAACGCTATGTTTGGTGTAAAAGCAACACAGCTCATCACCCTGAACACACCATCCCCACTGTCAAACATGGTGGTGGCAGCATCATGGTTTGGGCCTGCTTTTCTTCAGCAGGGACAGGGAAGATGGTTAAAATTGATGGGAAGATGGATGGAGCCAAATACAGGACCATTCTGGAAGAAAACCTGATGGAGTCTGCAAAAGACCTGAGACTGGGACGGAGATTTGTCTTCCAACAAGACAATGATCCAAAACATAAAGCAAAATCTACAATGGAATGGTTCACAGATAAACATATCCAGGTGTTAGAATGGCCAAGTCAAAGTCCAGACCTGAATCCAATCGAGAATCTGTGGAAAGAACTGAAAACTGCTGTTCACAAACGCTCTCCATCCAACCTCACTGAGCTCGAGCTGTTTTGCAAGGAGGAATGGGCAAAAGTTTCAGTCTCTCGATGTGCAAAACTGATAGAGACATACCCCAAGCGACTTACAGCTGTAATCGCAGCAAAAGGTGGCACTACAAAGTATTAACTTAAGGGGGCTGAATAATTTTGCACGACCAATTTTTCAGTTTTTTATATGTTAAAAAAGTTTGAAATATCCAATAAATTTCGTTCCAATTCATGATTGTGTCCCACTTGTTGTTGATTCTTCACAAAAAATTACAGTTTTATATCTTTATGTTTGAAGCCTGAAATGTGGCAAAAGGTCACAAAGTTCAAGAGGGCCGAATACTTTCGCAAGGCACTGTGTATATGTATATATATATATATATATTATAACATTCCCCTATTCTTCAAACCTGTTTTAAAACCATAAGCTCTGCTATCTAAACCAATTAATTTTCAGGCAACTTGTCTTAAAACAAAATTTCTCTCTAATAACAACAGCATATCCTAACCTGGGTGTCCATAAGGCAATAACGGAACATATCTACAGAAAAAAAAAAAAAATTGCAACTTCCCTTCCCTTTTATTTTTTTATTAAGATTGAGATGCTGCCCTTCTATACAAAAATTTTCTGTCTGTTATAAATTCTCCAGGAGCTGTTCAACCATATTTGTCAAATCTATTCTCGCAGACAGGGATTTAATGGACACACCTAAACTCGACATCCTCTTGTACATGTAAGTAACCCAAATCCACTAAAGTTCGGGGTTCAGGGTGTGTCACTCTGTCAAGGAACGTAGACTCTTGAGGTGTGGCACCAATTTTTACCTGATACTCCAAAGCACTGAGATTTGGGGACAACATTCTACTTAAAGTAAGATAAAAAATACCTATTATCTTAACCACTTCAAAGACTGGAAAGTTTTACCCCCTTAATGATCAGGCCTTTTTTGCGATACGGCACTGCATTACTTTAACTGACAACTGCGGGGTCGTGCGACGCTGTACCCAAAAACATGTATTTCCTTTTTTACGCACTTTCTTTTGGTGGTATTTGATCACCTCTGCAGTTTTTATTTTTTGTGCTAGGAACATAAAAAAAAAAAAAAACCAATCAGTTTTGAAAAAACAAATAATATTTTTTACTTTCTGCTATAAAACATATCCAATAAAATAAAAAAAAAAAAAATCTAATTTCTTCATCAATTTAGGCTAATATGTATTCTGCTACATATTTTTGGTAAAAACAAAATCCTAATAAGCGTATATTGATTGGTTTGCGCAAAAGTTATCGCATCAACAACTTGGGGATTGATTTATGGCATTTTTATTTATTTATTTTTTTTTTTTTACTAATAATGGCGGGGATCAGAGATTTTTAGCAGGACAGCGTCATTGTGGCAGTCCACATCAACTGCCCATCCCCCATTTCAGTGTAAAATGGTAACCTTTTTTTTTCTTCTAAATACCTTTATTTAAGTATGTTCCGGAGTAGTTCCGGTTCCCTCCGCCTAGGCAAATATATCATTAGGCTATTCCCATGGACACCTGGGATATTGGCGTCATGTATCCCAGCAGTCCATGGGACTTACCTAATACCGAAATCTCGCGCTATTTCACGCCCAGAAAGGACGAGAAAGGGGGGCAACATGTCAGGAGGAAGGAGCGCCACGAGATGGCATTACCGCGCAGGCACGAGATCGGGAGGTGCATGCTGGGTAGCCAGCTGCACCTAATCCCAGAAAGAGATACAGGAGGGCTTCAGATGCCCAGAGTGGACATGGACCCTAAAATCCAAAGCTGCTAAGCACCAAGGGTCAATAAATCAAAATCCCAAAAAAGCATACATATTGTGACAGGAAGTCAGGTAAATCTGGGGATGTTGTCACAGACAGGAGATACATGTCTGCTTGCTTTAGACAATTCACCAATTACTATAGGGTGTCGGCTGCAAAGGTAGCCAGGACGGCTTAAGGAAGTTGAAAGGCCTTCAGCTGTTCAGAATGAGGAAGTTAAGGCCTCTATAATTTGTCCAGAGGAAGTCTATGGATTGCTGCCTCCTGATGCTGTGTGAGCTGGGGAGAGGAGGACAGTCAGATGTGTGCCTCCCGACGCTGTGTGAGCATGGGAGAAGGAATTCCCCCTGAAGCTGTGTGAGCATGGGGAAGACCTCCTGAAGCGATGTGCGCTGAGGAGGGTAAAAAAGGTGAAGACTTCTCAAGGTGAGAAAATGAACTATTTCTATGTGAAGAGTGTGAAGAGAAAAACCAATGGATGTTTTCTATGTGAAAGGAAAGTCCAATGAACATGTGCTGTGTGAAGAGACAAGGGACATTCTCTATGTGAAGAGATAATAAATGGACTATTGATAGTCTGCTGTATGATCAGCCAAGTCTGCCCAACAGTAGGTTGGGGACAGACTTCCTTAGATAGGTTCCTGTGTGTGAGAAGGTAGCCGCCCACAGTGGCAAGGATTTATTTTGTGTTTTATTTTATTTTGGATGTTTTTGACGCTTGCAGTCTGGTGAAGAAAATTCAATATAAAGGGAGAGAAAAAAAATTCCTGCGCTAAGTTAAATAAATGACAGTGTATTCGATATGAATTATGTGAGCAGCTAGCACCAAAATCAACTAACAGTGATCAATAACCAAAATCTTTACAAAAAGTGCAGCGCTAAAGTAATTTGAATAATAATGTGGCAAGTGGAGAACCACAAAAAAAACATATACAATATAAGCAAAATAGTGTCCAAAATACTGAATAAAGTCCCAAAACAGAAATGCAAATGAAAATGAATCCGCATGCAAGGTGTTGAGGAGAACAATCCTTTTCAGTGACACCCAGGGAAAAGTGGAGGATGGGGACACCTCTGTGCACAAGTATCACAAGCAGCTTACCAGAACTCCTTGGCTACTCAATTTAATGAGACAGCCTCTCCCAGCAAGATGTTATACCAATGTCACCAGCGGTTGTCAAGCTCCAATGCTTCATAATCACTCCATCATATAAGCATGAGTATATAAAAAGAATAAAAGCCCATAGCGTAATTCCGTAACATATAAAATCCAATTTATTAAAAGAATACTACTCACAGTGAGAAGGTAAAAAACAGGTACATAGAACAGTGCGGCGTCCCGCAATTGTCCAAAACAGCATCAAGCAATGTAAAGCAGCCGGCTCCGTAAGGGGGCGTGTGGACTTTGCATCTGGAGTCGCCAACGTTTCGTCATCAAAAGACTTCGTCTGGGCGTACGCATGCTTATATGATGGAGTGATTATGAAGCATTGGAGCTTGACAACCGCTGGTGACATTGGTATAACATCTTGCTGGGAGAGGCTGTCTCATTAAATTGAGTAGCCAAGGAGTTCTGGTAAGCTGCTTGTGATACTTGTGCACAGAGGTGTCCCCATCCTCCACTTTTCCCTGGGTGTCACTGAAAAGGATTGTTCTCCTCAACACCTTGCATGCGGATTCATTTTCATTTGCATTTCTGTTTTGGGACTTTATTCAGTATTTTGGACACTATTTTGCTTATATTGTATATGTTTTTTTTGTGGTTCTCCACTTGCCACATTATTATTCAAATTACTTTAGCGCTGCACTTTTTGTAAAGATTTTGGTGAAGAAAATTGCATGAATAAATGAAACTGTTGTTTGCAACCACTTCTCGGCTATCTCCCTGTGTAACGAATCCCCCCAAGGGGTCATCCACGCCCGCCACCGAGCTAATCCCCACAATATACAATAAATAGTGCAGCGCTCATAAAATAAACAAATAAATACTAATATTAAATGAAATGAAAATCCCATTGTGAATAAGTTGTGGTCATGCACGAGACAGACAAGGATGTGCTCCGCTCAGTGAGTTCTCCACCCGGTCACACTATCTCCTCACCTCAAATTTAGCCCCTGTGTCAACAGACGGGCTAATAGAGCTAGATGCTGTCTCCGAAATCAGCGTGGTTGTGACCGCAGATCCTCCAACCGTACCAGACTTAATATAGGTAAGCACACTCCCATCCAGGAACTTTGCTCAGCCAAACATAAAAGAAAGGAGGGGTTTGGGGTTTTTTAGACCCACAGATCCCTCCACAAGAGTACCTGTCAAATTGAAAAAAAAAAAAAATGTTTTTAAATGTACGAAAATATCGGCCCATATTGGCCGATACCGATACGCGATGACCAAAATATCGGCATTGAAAAAAACAATATCGGTCGTTCCCTAGTTTAGTTATTACCCCCCCCCCCCCCGCTCTATCCAAAATGGGGAAAAAAAAGTTTTGCCTATAGTTCTACTTTAACCACTTGCCGACTGCCGGCAGTACATATACGGGCTCTATTGCGCGAAACGACGTACCCGTATGTCGTTTCGTGCAATAGCCAGCAGGGGGAGTATGCTGATTGGCCAGAGGGGGAGCCAATCACCCGCGATCACTCCCCAGAGAGACAGAATGGCGGTCTGCCAATGTAAACAAGGCAGACCGCCGTTCTGTCAGAGATGAACACAGGGATCTTGTGTTCCTGCTATAAAGGAACACAGGTCTCTGTGTTCATCCAGTGATTACAACCCCCACACATTTAGAAGGGACACACTTAACCCTTTGATCACCCCTGCCTGGTGTTAACCCTTTCCCTGCCAGTGTCATTAGTACAGTAACAGTGCATATTTTTAGCACTGATTACTGTAGTAATGTCACTGGTCCCCCCAAAAGTGTCAGTTAGGGGTCCGATCTGTCCGCTACAATGTTGCAGTCCCGCTAAAAACCTTTAATCGCCACCTATACTAGTAAAAAATAAATAAATAAATAAAAATGCCATAAATCTTTCCCCTAGTTTGTAGACACTATAACTTAACTTTTGTGCAAACCAATTAATATACACTTATTGGGATTTTTTTTTTACCAAAAATATGTAGCAGAATACAAATTGGCCTAAATTGATGAAGAAATTAGATTTTTTACATTTTTTTATTGGATATGTTTTATAACAGAAAGTAAAAAATATGTTTTTTTCTTTCAAAATTGTTGGTCTTTTTTTTGTTTATAGCGCAAAAACTAAAAACTGCAGCGGTGATCAAATAACACCAAAGGAAATCTCTATTTGTGGGAAGAAAAAGGACATCAATTTTTTGTTTGGGTACAGGGTCGTGCGACAGCACAATTGTCAGGTAAATTAACGCAGTGCCCTACTGCAAAAAACAGCCTGGTCATTAGAGGGTAAAACCTTCCGGTCCAGAAGTGGTTAAGATCAATGACCGTATTGTCACGGGTGACGCTGCCAGCTGCTATAGAGAAAGTTACTTGGGGGGCCCGGTCAAAATATACCTATGGGGTCGCATAGTTGCCAACATTTGAAAAGAATTTTCCAGGGACACTTTGCAGCACAGCTATCAATTACTTACCACACCCACTTCCCTGAAGCTCCACCCACTCCACATAATTAATCTTCGCCTACTTATCATTAGATTATAGGGTCTACTCAATAAAGAGAGAATTACAGGAAATTGAAAAGGGGATTTTACTCTTGAGGCCAAAGTAGCAGAGTTGGAATAATTCTCCCATTCAGCTGCACTACTTCTGCGTAATGTTTAAAATTCTCATCACAATTCCCTGCAATTCTAAAGTGTGAAATGTGCTCAGGTGTGACCATACAAAAATGTAATATGTAAATATAAATAAAGTACAAAGTGTAAATAAGTACATTGCCGGGACAATGTAAATTACCCGGGACAGGCTCCTATTTGCTGGGACTGTCCCGGCAAAAACGGGACAGTTGCCAAGTATGGGGTCCCATGATTTGTAGTCCACCTGCTTCTGAAAATGTCTGACTGTCCCAGAGTCTCAGTCAGGATGATTACTGGATCCTGTCTGCAGTGCTGGGCATATTGAATTTCAATCCTTGTCTTCGCTCCTGACCTGCAAGGCATGCTTAGATTTGTAGTTTGCCGACAGCTAAAGAGCCAGCATGTGTGAATCCCGAGCATGCTTCTCCATGTCTGATTGCAGCGCGTTCCATGCTGTGCACTCGCATTGTTGCAAATTTGGTTCACGTTACCAAAGGGCAGAATTGATGACTATTTTCTCAAATATCCGGAGCACTGCAATGAGATCATGTCTGGGACTTCTAGCACACATTGTTACGCAATACGGGCCGAGGACTCTCTCATCGGAGGTGTCTACACTGACAAACGGGAAACTGTGTCATGACAAGCTCTTCAGCAATGCCATCAACGGAAAATTATTAAAGGGGAGCTGTCAGGAAAGCAAAACATCTGTGCAGCAAGGCTCTGATGGAAGCAGTAGAAAGATTGGTTCCTAGAATTTGGGTAGAAGAAAAATGTAGGCAGTGCCCAAAAAAAAGGCATTATAAAATCACTGCGTGCCCAAGCTTTATGGTACGCAGGTGGTTCAATGCGCTTCATCCTGCATTGCACTCTGTTTCATTAATACAGCGGCATTTTGAATGGGCCCCAATGCAGAAGAGAGGGTACTATGCCAAATGTGATTCCTTCCATGCAGTGATGTGAACTGGCAGAGAAATGGAAATGTTAAACAAATGGTTAATCATTTTTTATTTTACTGCACACCAACTCTTGCCATGGTTGCAGGAAAGTAAAGTTGTTAGGGATACAAGTGGTAGCCTGATGGCAGAGGAAGGCCCCACGTGTGCCGGAGGGCGGAGCTTAGACGGGAACCCCCAAGGTAAGTGACACAGGCTAACCTGAGGTGCGGAATCTAAGTATCCACCGGTTTTCGCCAGAGCCTCTAGTGGTGAGGATGGATTTTTCTGCGTGTGGGTACCAGGTCGCAGTCCTCAGGGTCGCCCCACCAAGGGAGAAGCCGGTCAAGGTCAGAAGGCAGATAAGCAGACAAGGGAGATCCGAGAGAATGGTCAAACAAGCCAGGGGTCAGGACGGGCAGCAGGTCAACAAGGTCAGGAACAAGCCAAAGGTCAAAACGGATATCAAACAGGTAACAGGAAGCAGGTTTCAGGAACACCGGAGGAGCTGCAGACAAGACAGCAAAGACACAGTGCTGCTGAGGTGTTTAAATAAGGCAGCCTGTTTGCCAATTACTGCAATTAGTCTGCTCTAGGTTAACCCTTTAGATTGCAGATTCATGACAGCACATCAGTGTGCTCAGGAAGCATTCCTAACAAAAGTTCTATTATTTTTTGTGAGTCATAGATGGCAGCTTTTTTAAACAGCTCATTTATTTTATTTTTTTATTGTTTTCTTTTTTTGTTTTTTGTTTTTTAGAGATATAATTAACAAAATTACGGGGGTAAGTACAGGCTGTCGTAGCCAAAAAAGTACAAGATCATGTAAATATATTGATTTTTTTTTTTTTTTACTACATAACCATCACACCACACCACACCACATTTACATATAACTGTATTTTGTAATTTTGTTAGTTACCTCTAAGAAAATTGTTGAAAAGCCATTTCTGTTTACTTTCAAAAGATTTATATTGAGAATTTCTTAGGAGCAGTTTTTGTAGAGAAAAAAAAAAAAAATAGGTACATGATTATGAAATATTTTTTTTTTTTTCCTTTGCTACATGACTGCCAAATGTTTTACATACAACTATATAAGCTCTGTAATTTTGTTACTGTTCCTTTAAAAAAAAAAAAAAAAAAAAAAAAAAAAAAAGTCAATAAAAATGAATTGAAATTAATTTTTGTTGACTTTCAGTAGATTTAATTGGAAATTTTCAGAGGAGAAATGATCAAAATTGTATTGTAATTGTATGTATATTTATAATTTTTTTTTTTTATTTGCTACATGACTATCAAATGTTGCACATATAACAATAGGAACTTCTGTAATTTTGTTACTGTTACCTTTAAAACAATTATCAATAAAAACAATTATCAATAAAAAAATAAAAAAAATATAAATATACATATATATATATATATGTGTGTATATATATATATATATGTGTGTATATATATATATATATATATATATATATATATATATATATATGTATATTTATAATTTTTTTATTTTTTTTATTTGCTACATGTCTATCAAATGTTGCACATATAACAATAGGAACTTCTGTAATTTTGTTACTGTTACCTTTAAAACAATTATCAATAAAAACTTATAAAAAGTCACAAATGGACCTATCAATTTAAAACAAGTAGCCATCTATAAGCAAAATCGAATTATGCTTTCTTGCAACCATGGCAAGGGTACCAGCTTTGGTACAATGTGTCAAAAAAAATGTAATTTTCTACTTGGGTGATTAGCTTACTGTTTATCCCAGAAGTCAGCACAGAGCTCCCAATTAATTAATATCAGGAATCCCCTGCACAGCCTTTATAGAGTAACTCCATTTTTGTTGAGAAAAAAACACATGTACATTGCAGGGAATTAAAAAAAATGTTGTTGCAGAGTCATACCCCGTTTCTGCTCTGAAATAGGCTATTTGTTGTCTGCAAACTGACTCTAAATGGGAGTGACTTGTTCCTTTTTAACAACTGATGCATTTCCAGTCCTCTAATGAGGAAAGTTGCACTGTCTGCATCCCTTTAAAAATGATGAACCCTTTGGGAGTATCTCCCCCAAAAATGTATTTTTGTTGCAGAGGATGCTTAAAATCTTAGTGCAGACTTCCGAAGAAATCAGTAAGCCAATCACACAAACAGGAAATGACACTTCTAGGAATGTTCCATACATTCTTGCCTCCAGGTTGCCATATTGCATCGAATTTCACTGAAAATTACAGCATTGCAGATTGAAAGGGAAATTCATTTTTAATAACATTCTATCACAATATGACTTGTGTTCCAATTGTATATACTATATTATATTTTTTTTATTTTCAATTTATTCCCCAAAAGTGGAGTTATTCTTTAAGAGTACTGCAGTATACACTGTAATAGACTGGAGTGGAGATACGTCTAAAGCAGTGCTGAAAATATAATGTTACATTAATTGCAAAAGAATTATTAAACATTGTAATAAATAATTAAAAAAATTTTTTCAATAAATTAATTGTAAAAATTGTTAACATTTAAAAAAAAAAATATATACAATTTTTTTTCTTTAGATTCTCTGTTATGTTTGTGTTCTCTAATAATGATTTTAGTGTATTTTTTTGTGAAAGTATTGTCTTGATAAATTTGGGGGGGGGGGGCCCTGCCAGATAGGCTGTACGGGGCCCCGTGATTTCTAACAGCAGCCCTGCATGCACCAGTGCCGTTCCTTCCGAGCCCTGTGCCGTGAACGGCGGCCCCCACGCGCATGCGCAGGAGCGATGTCATCGCGCCTCTGGCCAATCAGATGGCCGGAGGACATGAACCAGAAAGCAGGATGGCCAAACATGTCAGCCGTGTCACCGGTAAAGGGGCGGCACTGCGGGGGCTTTCTTCTAAGGTAAGTATTTCATATCAAGCTAGTATGCGATGGGCGGCACAGTGGTGTAGTGGTTGGGCGGCACAGTGGTGTAGTGGTTGGGCGGCACAGTGGTGTAGTGGTTAGCACTTTCACCTAGCAGCAAAAGGGCCGCTGGTTTGAATCCCAACCACGACACTACCTGCCTGGAGTTTGCATGTTCTCCCTGTGCCTGCGTGGGTTTCCTCCAGGTACTCCGGTTTCCTCCCACACTCCAAAGACATGCTGGTAGGTAAATTGGATCCTGTATATAAAAAAAAAAATTGGCCCTACTGTGTATGTATGTGAGTTAGGGACCTTAGATTGTAAGCTCCTTGAGGGCAGGGACTGATGTGAATGTGCAATGTATATGTAAAGCGCTGCGTAAATTGACAGTGCTATGTAAGTACCTGAAATAAAATAAATAAATTATGCCTTTGTCTTTCAGGTTTTTTTTCTTTTTTTTCTGAGGTTTACAACCTCTTTAAACATGTGTTTGTAATCGTCCGAGTTCAGCTGAATTCAAACCCACATTTCAGTGCAAGTTCGGGGGGGCGATTTGAGAGACATCTTTGCGGGTTCCTGCACAGATGTCTATTGAAATCGTCTTCGAAGTTGCCTAAACTAGTGCAGGAACTACTTTTGGAAATCGGTGCGGCGCCGCAAAGTCGGCGTCGCACCGATTCAGACGTTGCCGGCAATAGGCTACGATTTATTTATTTATTTATTTAGTTATTTATTTCAGGTACTTATATAGCGCTGTCAATTTACGCAGCGCTTTACATATACATTGTACATTCACATCAGTCCCTGCCCTCAAGGAGCGTACAATCTAAGGTCCCTAACTCACATATATACACAGTAGGGCCAATTTTTTTTAATTTTTTATACAGGATTCAATTAACCTACCATGCGATTTGTCATGTCAAATCGCCCCGATGTTAACGGGGGCTCAGTATCTACAGAACAGAAGCAGAAGAACAGTCTGAAATAAAACTCATTGAAACCAATGCAACGTTCTGTATATAAATGACTTTAATTTTATTTAAATAAAAGTGAAGTTTATTTTTAATAACATTAAACTCCGAAAATACTTGTGCTGAAATTGCACGTTCTATATTGATGTTACACTGACGATATGTCACATCAATTATTTATGAAAGTTAAGTTTTTTCCATAAAGTGAAAAATTAATTGAGAAACCACATTTAAAATGGATGAAATCTATTTATTTTCCACTTTAATATGCAAATCACAATTGAGTATATAGGGACTGGCAGTCCTCGGAGACAGCATTGTATGAGATGAGATCGGCAGCATTGACTCCACAGCAAAACGCCCTTTGAAATGATTCTAAAAAATGATAAATTGGCAGCTGTGGTGTATTGAAAAGTGTCAGGCAATTCCCGCAGTGATCTGGCCTAATTCTCTAGGAATAGCCGTTCCTAATGATTGCGTCCTGCTAAAATCATTTTTTTTTTTTATTTATTTATTTATAAATTTATTTTTTTTTTTAGTCGTTCGAGTTTTTGCAGCAATGCAAAGAGATCAGTTTGCATTACGCCATAAAGCTTTTTTTTTTTTTTTTTTAGATCTGTTAGCATTCCAGACCTGACTTTGCGCATGATGAGAGAATTCCACGGCTCTGGACTCTTTCCAGGACTTCAAGAGGACACAGTGAGTAGACTCTGCCAAACATTTGCCATCTAGCAAAATGACTCTTTTGTTATATTAGGAACACCAGCGTTAACCCCCTGCTGGGACACACAGTAGCGGGAGAGCAGTTATGATTAAACAGAGCAGAAAATGATAAGTTTTTTTCTGGCTAATGAGCAAAAGTTGGCAGAGGAGACCTTGCGGTGGCAACGGCTGGTGACAGCAACCAGACCAATTAGACTGGGTATCTTTGTTATGCGTGGTTCCCGTCCTTACTTCTTTTTAATTAAGTCATGAATATTCCCAGTCAATGAGCCCGACAGAAATAATTACATGGCTTTCTGAAGGCAAACGCAGAGGCACAAAAAGCAAAGTCTTAGGGGAAATTGTAATTTTCCACTGCGCTTCTTGTTATATGCGTGGTAGATGGCGCTGTGGCTACTTAACCACTTCTGGACCGGAAAGGATTTGCCCCCTTAAAGCGGAGTTCCGGCCTCAAAATCGACTTTGGGCCATCCGCTTGCTGAGTGTCACCTGAAAATGAAATGGATAATCACGATTTTTTTTTTTTGTTTACTTACCTTGTTATTGAAGAAAATATACTCAGCTTTCTTCCTCTTCTTCCCCGCGCCGTCACTTCCTCCTTGCATTGATTCCTGGGAGCTGAACGTCATCTCTCCCAGGAATCAATGCCCTGCACCGGCCCCGCTCGTCACTTCCGGTTCAGGCGCGTCATTCCCTGCTAAACAGCTTCTGGGCATGCCCAGAAGCTGTGGAGGGATGACGCGCCTGCACCGGAAGTGACGGCGGGGTCGGTGCAGGGCATTGTAGGACCGAAGAGGACACAGAAGAGGACGCAGAAGAGGACGCAGAAGAGGACGCGCTGACTTCAGCTGCCCACATCCGAGATGGCAGCGCTGGAGAAGAAATTTTCAAGGTAAGTATTTCTTCTAAAAGGTAAGTGCGACCCGGGACAGTTCAGAGGCTATCCATTGTGGAATGTACTAGCCCTGACTGTCCCGGGGGTATTTTTAGCTAAATTTCACCCCCGAGGTCGGAACTCCACTTTAATGACCAGGCCATTTTTTGTGCTTCCGCACTGTGTTTATTTAACGGACAATTGCGCGGTCCAAGTCCAAAATAAAATTGATGTTCTTTTTCCCCCACAAATAGAGCTTTCTTTTCGTGGTATTTGATCACCTGTGCGATTTTTATTTTTTGCGCAATAAACAAAAATAGAGCGACAATTCTGAAAAAAATAAATAAAAATAATAATTTTCACTTTCTGCTATAGAAAATTCCCAAAAAAAAAAAAAATTAATAATCTACCGTATTTACCGGCGTATAAGATGACTGGGCGTATAAGATGACCCCCCTAATTTTCAAGTTAAAACATAGGTTTTGGGCTATACTCGCCGTATAAGACCGTATCTCCTTTCCGAAGCAAGGCAACACCATTGAAAACATCAGATTTCTCATAGATCTCCAAGGTACCCCAAGTACTGTAATACATGTAATCTCTCATAATATCTCCAAGGTACCCTAAGTATAAGTATTACCGGTAGATGTAATCTCAAGACGCTGGCTGTGTGGGAATCCTGCACCGGTATACCGTATGTACCGTAGCTTTGGTTACATACAGTATACTGCGCTGAGCCAATCATGGAGAGCGATGTATTTGATTATTTAATGCAAAGCCTGCTCGGATTGGCAGAGTCAGAGAGGCGGGCTGATGTTACTCCGCCAATGCGAGCAGGCTTTGCATGCAATACTACGGTTCATACGGTATTCCGGTACAGGATTCCCACACAGCCAGCGTCTTGAGAGATTACATCTACTGGTAATACTTATAGTTAGGGTACCTTGGAGATATTATACTCGGCGTATAAGACGACCCCCCATTTTTGGATGATTTTTTTGAGGTTCAAAAGTAGTCTTATACGCCAGAAAATACAGTAAATTTTTTTAACATTTTAGGCCAATTTTCTGCTACATATTTTTGGTTAAAAAAATCACAATAAGCGTATTTTGATTGCTTTGCGCAAAAGTTATCCACTAACTACGGGAAAGATTTATGTAATTTTTATTGTTTTTTTTTTTTTACTAGTAATGGCGGCAATCTGCGATTTTTGGCGGGACTGCGACATTGCGGTGGACAGATCGGACCCCTAACTGACATTTTTTACACTTTTGGGAGGACCAGTGACATTAATACAGTAATCAGTGCTAAAAAAAATATGCACTGGGCGTTAAACCAAGGGGTCAAACCAAGGGGCAATCAAAGAGTTAAATGTGTACCTAGGGGCGTGTTTCTAACTGTATGGGGGCGGGGCTTGTGAAATGATCATAGAAACCTGTAATCCTATATAGAAGGATCACAGGAGCACTGTGATCATTCCAGAGAGAAGAGCGGTCATCTGTGTTTACAACAGCCGACCGTCCTTCTCTCTCAGCGGGGAGCGATCGCAGGTATCAGGCGGCAATTGGAGCCACCTGCCCCATGCATCGGAGTCTCCGCTGCCAAGTGGGGGCGGGAGCAGCAGGCGCGGGACCTACATAAACCTACGGCGGTTTGCGCAGGAGGGCCAGCCTGCCGTAGTATAACTGCGGCGGGCGGTCCTTAAGTGGTTAAAGCGGAGTTCCGGGCACAAAAACGATTTTTTTTTTTTGTGTCCCTCCGCTAGATAGACCTGACCTGAAAAGGAATTGGATAGTTATTTTTATTTTTTTTGTTTACTCACCTTTTTATTGAAGATCGTAAATACTCACCTCTGACTGCTTCCTCCCTCGGAGCCGCGGCTCACCCCGTCACTTCCTGCCTCGCGATGATTCCTGGGAGCTAAACGTCATAGCTCCCAGGAATCAATGCGACGGCACCGGCCCCGCTCGTCATTTCCGGGCGACGCCGCATTCCCCTGCTAAACAGCTTCTGGGCATGCCCAGAAGCTGTTTAGGAATGCGGCGCCGCACCGGAAGTGACGAGAGGGGCCGGTGCAGTGCATTCTGGGACACGAAGACGCGGAAGAAGACAGAGAAGAGGACCGCGCCGGCTTCAGCTGCCCACAACAGAGATGGAAACGCTGTGGAAGAAATTTTCTAAGTAAGCATTTCTTCTAAAAGGTAAGTGCGAACCGGGACAGATCAGAGGCTAGCCATTGTGGAATGTGCTAGCCCTGACTGTCCCGGGGGTATGTTCAGCAAAAAATCATTTCTATGCCCGGAACTCCGCTTTAAAGCCAAATTGGTCAACCTTTACACTTTAGAACTAATCAACAGGCCCTTTCAGGGGTGAATGCTACAAGTATTAGTGTATAATGGTGTTGGCATGGGTTTTCTTGTTACCAAGCTGGTTACATCTACACCCTGGAGCAATCATTCTTATAGCAGGGTTCCACTAGAGCAAGGGTCTTCAAACTTTCGAAACAAAGGCCTAGTTTACTGTCCTTCAGACATAAGGGGTGCTGGACTGTGGGCATTAGGAGTAGAAAAGGTCCCAATGTTAGTGGGAATAAACAATGCCCCATCTATGGTGTCAGTGGAAGGAATAGTGCCGCATTGTTGGTGTCATTGTGAGGAATTGAGCCCCCTCTTTGGTGTCATTGGGAGGAATTTTACCCCTTCATTGGTGTCAGTGGGGGGGGGGGGGGGGCAGAGAGGTGTGGGATTATGCCCCATTGTTGGTATCAGTGGATATAAATAGTGCCCAAAGGGCAGGAAAAACCAAGCAAGGGGCCTCACCTATAGTGGTTTTGTTATTATTATTAGTTTATAAATATAATTTAATCTTTGTCTCCTTCTTGTTTCATTTGTAGCGCTACCCTCAAAGAGCCTGCTGGTTTTAACTAGTTTCCCCCAAATAGTACAGATGCAACCATCCACCCCAGCAACAGTCCATTCACTCCGGCTGTAATAATCTAGGGTTGTCTTTTTGCAATTTATTGCTTGTAGAACTTGTAACATGAGAGGGTTGAGGGCATGGGATACTTCAAAATGGCTATCAACATCAATGAGAGGACAGTCTAACTAAACCCTCACAGCTGGGGACCATGATAGAGCTTTCTGATTAGTCTCAAAGCCTCAAAGCTGGGGACTAGGAGGCAAATCTTTTTGGCATCTGGTTACCCTGAACCGTTGCACAGCTGTAGGTAACCAGTGCAACTTCAAGAACAATTTACAGTAAAGGAAATGACTCTTCCAGGACACCACTGAGGACAGGGGAATGGCCAGTATCTGAGACCATATGAGAGCAGTCTCAGCCAGAGAAACATCTGGCACTTATATTCCAAAAGCACAGTCACCAGGAATCATTAACTACCTCAATACTGGGCACTTAAACCCCCTTCCTTCCCAGACCAATTTTTAGCTTTTAGCGCTGGTGCAATTTGAATGACAATTGCGCGGTCATGCAACACTGTACCTAAACCAAATTTATGTATTTTTTTCCCCACAAATAGAGCTTTCTTTTGGTGGTATTTGATCACCGCCAGGTTTTTTTCTTTTTTAGTGCACAAATAAAAAAAGACCAAAAAGTTTGAAAAAAAAAAAAAAGTTTTTTGTTTATGTTATAAAATTTTGTAAATAGATATGTTTTTTCCTGCACTGATGAGCACTGATGAGGCCGCACTGACAGGCACTGATGAGGAGGCACTGATGGGGTGGCACTGATATGCAGCACTGATGGGCACTGATATGTGGCACTGATAGGTAGCACTGATATTCAGCATTGGTGGGCACTGATAGGCAGCACTGATGGGCACTGATAGGCAGCACTGATGGGCACTGATCGGCTGCACTGATGGGCACTGATTGGCGGCACTGGTGGGCAATAATGGGCACTGGTGGGCGGCACTGATAGATGGCAATAATGGAAACTGGTGGGCAGCACTGATAGATGGCATTGGTGGGCAGCACTGATAGGGAGGGCACCACTGGCAGGCTCTCTGAGCCCTGATTGCCATCCCTGCTGGCCATGGTGGTCCTCCCTGTTGGTCATGGGTGGGCATCCCTGGTGGCTCTAGTGGCACCCCCCCCCCCCCCAGGGCTGCACTGGTAATCAATGTTCTGATTACCAGCACAGACCTCCCCTGTGATCAGTGAGTAATTAGAAAAACTCACTGATCCCCTGGCTGCAGCACAGATCGTCTTCTTCTCCTCACTGACAGGATCTGTGTGAGGAGAAGAAGAGATCAGAGCCGTTACAACGGATGTATTTACATTACATGACAGCTGTGATTGGACACAGCCGTCATGTGATCAGCCAATCACAGGGCCCTCCTGCCAAAACTTGTTGCTCTGTGTCCGAGAGACACAGGCACATCAAGATTGCGCCGCTGCGCGTGCCCGCGGTAGCGCAATCTCGCTCCTTCTGCAGGACGTTCCGGAATGTCCAATCAGAAGGACGAGACTCCCACCAGGCCGTATATGTACAGTGGCCGGGTGGGAGGTGGTTACAGGGTCATTACTCACAAGTCCCCAGGACAGCTGCCACCTCTCGGCTTCCTCTGGACACTTCCCAGTGAGTGATAAAAATCCTTCTCAAGACCAAATCCCTTTGGTGAAGTCCTGCAGCCAGTTCCAGGTTCCTTCCAGGTCAACAGAACTGTCAGGGAAGAGGTTAGAGGAGAACTGGCAGATATGCCAATGCCCAAAATGGCCGTGCTAATGCGCTTTATGCAAGTCAACAATTCTTAATCGTAGGTCTTCTGAGAGTTCTTTTGTGAGAGGCATCATTCACATCAGGCAATGCTTCTTGTGAAAAGCAAACCCAGAACTGGTTTGTGTTTTTTTATAGGGCAGGGCAAGCTGTAACCAACACCTCCAATCTCATCTCATTGATTGGACTCCAGTTGGCTGACATCTCACTCCAATTAGCTCTTGGAGATGTCATTAGTCTAGGGCAGTGATGGCAAACCTTGGCACCCCAGATGTTTTGGAACTACATTTCCCATGATGCTTATGCACTCTGCAGTGTAGTTGAGCATCATGGGAAATGTAGTTCCAAAACATCTGGGGTGCCAAGATTCACCATCACTGGTCTAGGGGTTCACATACTTTTTCCACCTGCACTGTGAATGTTTACATGGTGTGTTCAATAAAAACATGGCAACATTTCATTCTTTGTGTGTTATTAGTTTAAGCAGACTGTGATTGTCTATTGTTGTGACTTAGATGATGATCAGATCACATTTTATGACCAATTTGTGCAGAAATCCATATCATTCCAAAGCAGGGGCGTAACTACAGAGGTTGCAATTGCAACCGGGCCCCATGCTCCAGGGGGCCCATGCAGTTCCCCTGTACACCTGAATAGGAGGAGCGGTGGGGCAGCATGTAGAGAAATCACTGTCCTCCTTTTTCCTTCTGTAGCTGCAGGAGGAAAATGGAGGAGATTGGTTCCTCTATATGCTGCCCCCGCCACTCCTCCAGTTCACTTGTGTTCTGCTGTCTCTAGGCCCCTGTGTGCTCCCCTGGTCCCCCCCCCCCTACTGTGCTGCCAGGGGTCCGGGGGGGGCCTTTTATGGTTTCTTGCACCGGGGCCCTGAAGGTTCTAGTTACGCCTCTGTTCCAAAGGGTTCACATAGTTTTTCTTGCAGCTGTAGATATATATTTAGACATCGTTGCTGCCTTGAACCGAGCCGTGCTAATGACCTCACACCTCGACTTTATTTACGTTTGTTGTGTCTGCAGTCTATACTCTATTCAGGCTGCTATATTACCCATAACATAACACAGATATTTGCATCCTGGGAGCCCAGAGACAGCCATGGACTGTGAAGCTGTGGTTAGCAGTGGGGAGGTGGGTAATGTGTGTGGAAGGGGGGGGGGGAGGGGGTAATGTGTGTGGAAGGGGGGGGGGGTAAAGAATACCAAATAAGTGCAATTGACTCTGCTGGAATGTTGCAGTGCAAGTAATGATGATAAGATCTGACAAGGTGGCTTTCATGTACTATAGCAATATCCCCACTACCCGCTGTGAGGCTGAAAGGCAGAGCTTTCTGTAAAATTCACAGCACTCATCCTGATTAATCCTCAGACTTCCCGCTGTGACTGAATACATTGAGCTAGGTATCCAGCCCTTTAATGTGAGATATATTCTGATTTTCTCTGAACCCCCTAAGGGCGAAGTGATACGGATAGCGAGTAGCTGGCGCACACTATTGAAATGTTGCAGTGAAGTAGGACACCGGGCCTGCCATCTACCTAAACTGTCCTCTTTGCCGTTCTTTAAGGTTTTGCTAAAAATTGATACACGATATAAAATCGCTGTACGAGCCCTGGTCTCATTTATTTTTGTTAACCGCACAGGGACCTCCTGATGCATATAAGACTGGGCCGCAGGGCCGTATTTCAACATGATAGCGACCCCAAATACACCTCCAAGATGACCACTGCCTTGCTAAAGAAGTTGAGGGTAAAGGTGATGGACTGGCCAAGCATGTCTCCAGACCTAAACCCTATTGAGCGTCTGTGGGGCATCCTCAAACGAAAGGTGGAGGAGCGCAAGGTCTCTAACATCCACCAGCTCCGTGATGTCGTCATGGAGGAGTGGAAGAGGACTCCAGTGGCAACCTGTGAAGCTCTGGTGAACTCCATGCCCAAGAGGGTTAAGTTAGTGCTGGAAAATAATGATGGCCACACAAAATATTGGCACTTTGGGCTTAATTTGGACATTTTCACTTGTAGTGAAAGGGGGGTGAAGTGAGGGGTGTACTCACTAATGGCTGTGTGTTGAGTTATTTTGAGGGGACAGCAAATTTACACTGTTATACAAGCTGTACATTCACTACTTTACATTGTAGCAAAGTGTAATTTCTTCAGTGTTGTCACATGAAAAGTTATAATAAAATATTTACAAAAATGTGAGGGGTGTACTTACTTTTCTGAGATAATGTATTTCTGTCACCAGTCTTTAGATATACACTGTAAACTTTTAAACATAGGAGCACTTGCCTAGTAATCCCTGCATTCTGGTTTGGATTTAGTACAGCTTTCCCATCGACAGGGCATGTCTCCCTCTCTCCCCCTCTCCCCCTCCCTCTCTCTCTCTCTATCTCTCCCCCCTCTCTCTCTCTCCCCCTCTCTCTTTCCCCCCTCTCTCTCCCTCCCCCTCTCTCTCTCTCTCCCCCTCTCTCTCCTCACTCTCTTGCGTGCGCTCTCTCTCTCTCCCCCCTCTCTCTCTCTCTCCCCCCTTCTCTCTCTCCCCCCTCTCTCTAGCTCTTTCTCTCCCCCTCTCTCGCGCTCTCTCTCCCCACTCTCTCTGTGGGATGGTTGTGGGTGCAGGAATTGCAGCTGTTCCCGCACCTGCAACACCCTCAGCCAAAATGCTCTGCTCTTTAGAGATGCACGGGGCTGCCAGTCATTCTTAACGGCATCCCACACATCTCAAACCGCTGTGCATTTGTGGGTGTGACAACTGCAGGGAAATCACATGGTGCTTCTGCTCTATGCGATTTCCCAGCTGCTGAATTTACAAATTTGTGCAAGAACAGATTTCTCTGTGGGAAACGTAGGCACGGCAGCCCATTGATATGAATGGGCTGCAATTGCTGCGCAAATATGCCCTGCAAACCCGCACAGATTTGAACCTAAGATAACGGAATGATCTACATGGTTCTGTGCAGTAGACATGTGCAATTCATTTCATTACAAATTAAAATTCAGACAAAATTTTTGTTATTTGGAGATTCAAATGTATCTGAATCTCTGAATCAAAATAGCAACAAATTACAACAAATCTGAAATAATGATAGGAAAACAACAAATTAAAGTGGAGTTCCAGCCTATTTTGCAACTTTAGTGATTCCTGGAGTGCTCGCTATGCTGATCAACAATTGGGCATTTTCAATTTTTTTCGGGGGTCCCTTATCTTATTTTCAGGACATTTTTTTATTGTACTTCCTCCTCCTCCCCCCTTTGTGGCCGCGGCCACCGACATCACTTCCGCCTTTGAATTGCATCCTGGGAGCTGTTTGTCATCACTCCTAGGAGCCTGGAATCAGGAAGAACTCCCAGAACACTCCCTGGAATCAGGAAGAAGGACACAGCAGATTACACTGCGGCTTCAGATGCCCACATCCAAGATGGCCGCTCCCAGACATCGTTTTTAAAAGTACAATTTTGACTAAAATCCAATACCGTACACCTTGTAAGTATGAGAATAACAGTTCTGTAAAGGGCGATGGATTAGTATTATAGGGGTATTTATAGTTAAGAAAAAGGTATTTGAGCCTGGGAACTCCGCTTTAATTCGTATTCATTCATTTCATTCAGATGACATAATACCTTTGTTAATGTTTTAAGCATCCAAAATAATGTAACAACATAAAGGATTATCCAAATTCGGATCCATTTCATTTTTATGTTGTATTAACATTTTTAATTATGACCAAAAATGCACTACATATAGAATGGAACCAGAATGCAAAAAATACAGTAAAGTATAAAAATGAAATATGATGAGGATTCCTACTAATTGTTTTTGGGTTGGATGCAGATGGATCCATCAGAATCTCTGAATCATAACATAACTAGCACAGATACAGAATACCTTATTAATCCCAAAGAGAAATTGGGAAATTGTTGCGACACCGTCACACTCAATAAAGACAACACAAGATCACAACAATAAACTGAAAAAGATACAAAAACACAAAAAAAATTACGAATCACAGCCACCAGCACCAAACAAAACAAATCAAAACTACACTACTGTACAAATAAAACATCAATACAATTAAAATACAACATAGAATAAACAACACTGATTAAAATACCAGACAATGAAACCACCAAATGCAAATAATACACCACTTTCTCAAACACCACCCCAAATAATAACCAACACGATACCAACATACTATAAAAATAAAAGAAAACCCTGATCATAAACCAGAATTAAATCTTCACCTCCAGCCGTCACAAAGAAGAATTATATAACTTGAACCCGAAATTGATTTTGTTCCATTCATTATGTTGTGATTCGGAGATTCCCGTTTGCTCCACCTCCATTCAACCCAGAGTACATAACTAATCTCCGAAATAATGAATTAGCATTTTAAAACGAACACAGTAAACCTCCGTTATATCGCGGTTCAGTTTTTGCGGAACCGGAATTTTGCGTTTTTTTTTTCCTGCAAGACCTATTAATATTATTATATTAATTAATTCATTCATTATTAACCACTTGCCGACCGCCGTACGACTATTTACTGCGGCGGTCAGCCCCTCACAGGCAAAGCGACGTAGTACTACGTCGCTAGCCTGTGAGGCTCTAGGGAGCGAGCGCCCGATGTCCGCTGGGCACTCGCGATCGTCCGTTACACTGGAAGAAAGGCAGGCGGCTGATGTAAACAAAGCCGCCTGTCATTCTTCCCTGTGTAAGAATGGAGATCAGACGGTTCTACTATGTAGGACCGTTGATCTCTGTTCTTACACTAGTAGTCACAGCCAATCACGGTTATAAACACGCCCCTAGGACACACTTAACCCCTCCCTCTCCAATACAGTTAACTCCTTCACTGCCAGTGTAATTTTTACAGTAACAGTGCATATGTATAGCACTGATTACTGTAGAAATGTCACTGGTAACCCCAAAAGTGTCAAAAATGTCAGTCAAGGGTCTGATCTGTCCGCCGCAATGTCGCAGTACCGCAAAAAAAATCGCAGATCGCCGTCATTACTCGTTAAAAAAAAACAACAAAAATGACAAAAATCTTTCCCTTTGTTAGTAAACGCGATAACTTTTGCGCAAACCAATCAAAATACGCTTCTTGTGATTTTTTTTTTTTTTACAAAACATATGTAGCATAAAACAAATTGGCCGAAAATGTTAAAAAAAATTAGATTTTTACATTTTTTTGGGGAATTTCATATAAAAAATGTGAAAAACATTGTTATTTTTGCAAAATTGACGCACTTTTTTTGTTTATAGCACATGATCAAAAAATCGCACAGGTGATCAAATACCACCAAAAGAAAGCTCTGTTTGTGGGAAAAAAAAGGACGTCAAATTTGTTTAGGTACAGTGTCGCACGACCGCGCAATTGTCTGTTAAAATCACGCAGTGCCGAATCGCAAAATAGGCCCTTGTCAGGAATGGGGTAAAATCTTCCTGTCTTAAAGTGGTTAAAAATACGCTCATTGAGAATTTTTTTTGTCAAAGATATGTAGCTAAATACATTTTGGCCTAAATATATGACAAAAATTGAATATATCGGATATTTTTTAACTGTCAAAGTAGAAAATGTCAATTTTTTCGCCAAATTTTCGCTCTTTTTTTATTAATATCGCAAAAAATGAAAAGCGCAGAGGTGATCAAATACCACCAAAAGAAAGCTCTGTTTGTGGGAAAAAAAGGACGTAAATTTTGTTTGGGTACATGACCGCGCAATTGTCAGTTAAAGTCGCGCAGTGCCAATTTGCAAAAAGTGGCCTGGACGTTAAGCAGGAAAATCCTCTGGACCTAAAGTGGTTAAATACCTCCTGCTGCTATAGGTACACGTGAGCAAATGACACCTATGACAACAGGTAGTGATTGCTCAGCCTGAGACTATAAAATATGGTGGACCTGCCAGGTCACTAAAATTTGGGGAGATTGTCCAGATTAATATGGTGAGGAGATACACATCATGGGTGACCATTAGGATTTTTTGGTGACTTGACATGCCTGGTGCTGAGCTCTCTTATGTAGTTCCATTCATTTCTTCTGCAAAGTGAACAATGACCTTGGAATATTACGTAGCACATGTCTCACCATGAATTTTGCATGACGTTCCCTGTGCATTTAAGAGTAAAATCATACAGGAGATCATCTAGCTTCCATGTTTTACATGCTCTGTTTGGCCTGCGCTGTCAATGTTCTTTTGCCAAGGGAAATAGAGGGAAAGTCTGTGCAGAAGCTGTTTCCTTAGCGCTATGTGAAGAAAGGCTGGACAAGCCCAGGAGTGTCTGTTGACCATAACACTTAATGCACCCTTTCAGAGAAAACAGTTGGGGGGGAGGAGAGGGGTATGCGGTTTTTAGTGCATTTTGCAGTTTACATAAATGCATTACAGTCCATTTAACATGCTTTACTATGGTACACGGTCACATCTATGCGTTTTGCAGCCGGTGAGTTATTGGAAAGGGTCGGGGACTTTTGTTCCGTGTTTTGCGTGTAATAGACTTCAAAGACTTCAATGGAATTGCACCATAAAGGTGAACAAGGGGCGGGTTCTCCGGGTGACATCATCAGATGGCCACACCCCATGGCTATATAAGAAATTGCAGACAGTGGGAGACAACACAACGGAAGAAGACGGATTTAGAATAAGATCAGCTTGTTTTTAGAGGGTAAGGGGCGGTGAGGAAGAAGACAGCACAAAGAGAAGACAGCCCAAGAGGGAAAAGACAGCGCAAGGGGGAGAAGACAGCGCTAGGGGGAGAAGACAGAGCAAGGGGGAGAAGACAGCGCAAGGGGGGAGAAGACAGCGCAAGGGGGGAGAAGACAGCGCACAGAGATGTATAGTAACGAAGTAGAACTACTTAAGTACTGTACTTAAGTACCGAAATGCGGTATCTGTACTTTCCTAGAGTAGAATTTTTTTCTCCTACTTCTACTTTTACTTCACTACATTTTTTCGATGATTTTGATACTTCTACTCAAGTATTTTCTTTTGTGCTGCATAGTTACTCGTTACTTTTAAAAAAATTACCACTGCCAGAACAGTAGATGGCAGGTTGCATAAAGCTCAAAAAAATGTGTATAATGTCATTTGTAAATCAGCGCATAGGAAAATAAAGGCTGTGTATAATAAAAGCTGCTATACCAAATCTTTCCAATAAAAAGAAAATATGAAACAAACAAATAAATGGTGCTACAGCGCTTAAAGTGCATAAAGAAACTACTAACAAACACAGGTTAATCATTTGAAATAATAAAAAACAATATGATGTTCAAACGTTTGACTTCTTTCTTTAATAACTACATAACACAGTACTTGTACTTCTACTTTCAGTACTTGAGTAGAATTTTTTTTTCAAAACTACTGGTACTTTTTACTTTTAGTACTTAAGTAGCACATTTTTTTAAAAAACTACTTGCAATACTTAAGTAAAAAAAATGTTGAATACTTTAGTACTTCTACTTAAGTAACTTTTTCTGCGAGCACTTCCACTTCTACTCAAGTCACTTTTTGATCGAGCACTTGTACTTTTACTCAAGTAGAACTTTCAAGTACTTTATACAAGTCTGACAGCGCAAGGGGGAGAAGACAGCGCAAGGGGGAGAAGACAGAGCAAGGGGGAGAAGACAGCGCTAGGGGGAGAAGACAGCGCAAGGGGGAGAAGACAGCGCTAGGGGGAGAAGACAGAGCAAGGGGGAGAAGACAGCGCTAGGGGAAGAAGACAGCGCAAGGGGGAAGAAGACAGCGCAAGGGGGGAGAAGACAGCGCAAGGGGGGAAAAGACAGCGCAAGGGGGAGAAGACAGCGCTAGGGGGGAGAAGACAGCGCAAGGGGGGAAAAGACAGCGCAAGGGGGAGAAGACAGCGCAAGGGGGAGAAGACAGTACAAGGGGGAGAAGGCAGCGCAAAGGGGAGAAGACAGCGCAAGGGGGAGAAGGCAGCACAAGGGGGAGAAGACAGTACAAGGGGGAGAAGGCAGCACAAGGGGGAGAAGACAGCACAAGGGGGAGAAGGCAGCACAAAGGGGAGAAGACAGCACAAGGGGAAGAAGACAGCGCTAGGGGGGAGAAGACAGCGCTAGGGGAAGAAGACAGCGCAAGGGGGAGAAGACAGCGCTAGGGGAAGAAGACAGCGCAAGGGGGAGAAGACAGCGCAAGGGGGAGAAGGCAGCACAAGGGGGAGAAGGCAGCACAAAGGGGAGAAGACAGCACAAGGGGGAGAAGACAGTACAAGGGGGAGAAGGCAGCACAAGGGGGAGAAGACTGCACAAGGGGGAGAAGACAGCGCAAGGGGGGAGAAGACAGCGCAAGGGGGAGAAGGCAGCACAAGGGGGAGAAGACAGTACAAGGGGGAGAAGGCAGCACAAAGGGGAGAAGACAGCGCAAGGGGGAGAAGACAGCGCTAGGGGAAGAAGACAGCGCAAGGGGGAGAAGACAGCGCAAGGGGGAGAAGACAGCGCAAGGGGGAGAAGGCAGCACAAAGGGGAGAAGACAGCACAAGGGGGAGAAGACAGTACAAGGGGGAGAAGACTGCACAAGGGGGAGAAGACAGCGCAAGGGGGGAGAAGACAGCGCAAGGGGGAGAAGGCAGCACAAGGGGGAGAAGACAGTACAAGGGGGAGAAGGCAGCACAAAGGGGAGAAGACAGCGCAAGGGGGAGAAGACAGCGCTAGGGGAAGAAGACAGCGCAAGGGGGGAGAAGACAGCGCTAGGGGGAGAAGACAGCGCAAGGGGGAGAAGACAGCGCAAGGGGGAGAAGGCAGCGCTAGGGGAAGAAGACAGCATAAGGGGGAGAAGACAGCATAAGGGGAAGAAGACAGCACAAGGGGGAGAAGGCAGGAGAAGACAGCACAAGGTGGAGAAGACAGCACAAGGTGGAGAAGACAGCACAGTGGGGAGAAGACAGCATAAGGGGGAGAAGACAGCACAAGGTGGAGAAGACAGCACAAGGGGGAGAAGACAGCACAGTGGGGAGAAGACAGCATAAGGGGAAGAAGACAGCGCAAGGGGGAGAAGGCAGCACAAAGGGGAGAAGGCAGCACAAGGGGGAGAAGGCAGCACAAAGGGGAGAAGACAGCACAAGGGGGAGAAGACAGCACAAGGGGGAGAAGGCAGCACAAGGGGGAGAAGACAGCACAAGGGGGAGAAGACAGCGCTAGGGGAAGAAGACAGCGCAAGGGGGGAGAAGACAGCGCTAGGGGGAGAAGACAGCGCAAGGGGGAGAAGACAGCGCAAGGGGGAGAAGGCAGCACAAGGGGGAGAAGACAGTACAAGGGGGAGAAGGCAGCACAAAGGGGAGAAGACAGCGCTAGGGGAAGAAGACAGCGCAAGGGGGGAGAAGACAGCGCTAGGGGGAGAAGACAGCGCAAGGGGGAGAAGACAGCGCAAGGGGGAGAAGGCAGCACAAGGGGGAGAAGACAGTACAAGGGGGAGAAGGCAGCGCAAGGGGGAGAAGACAGCGCAAGGGGGAGAAGACAGCGCTAGGGGAAGAAGACAGCGCAAGGGGGGAGAAGACAGCACAAGGGGAGAAGACAGCATAAGGGGGAGAAGACAGCGCAAGGGGGAGAAGACAGCACAAGGTGGAGAAGACAGCACAAGGTGGAGAAGACAGCACAAGGGGGAGAAGACAGCACAGTGGGGAGAAGACAGCATAAGGGGGAGAAGGCAGGAGAAGACAACACAAGGTGGAGAAGACAGCACAAGGGGGAGAAGGCAGCATAAGGGGGAGAAGACAGCATAAGGGGGAGAAGACAGCACAAGGTGGAGAAGACAGCATAAGGGGGAGAAGACAGCACAAGGGGGAGAAGGCCGGAGAAGACAGCACAAGGTGGAGATGACAGCACAAGGGGGAGAAGGCAGGAGAAGACAGCATAACAGGGAGAAGACTGCACCAGAGGAAGAAGAAACTACTGGAGGAAGAAGACATCGGTTCCGGAGAAAGAAAACCTATTGGAGCTTTGACAGGGGACATTTTTAATAAAGGAATTGTTAAAAACCTTAACTTGTTTTTTTTTTAACACTTCACTGCTTTTTGGGGTGAATGGGTAAGGGTACAATGTACCCCATACTTAATCACATGGGTGGGGCGGGGATGCGGGATCCCCTTTCCTAAAGGGGGCTTCCAGATTATGAAAAACCCCCTGCCCATAGATCCCCACAACCACCGCCCAGAGTTGCTGGAAAGAGGCCCTTGTTCCCATCAACAGAGCCCCCCCTGCCCCAAAGCACCCATCCCCTCGTGTTGAGGGCATGCGGCCTGGTATGGTTCAGGAGGAGGGGGCACTTGCTCGTCCCTTCCCTTTCCTGACCTGCCATTTTGGCGAATCCATACTTGACCCGAAGGGTCTGGAATGGACCTTCGGGGGGCAGGCTGTTTTATTCACAATTTTTTTCTTTTGCCGGCTATTTTTTTTTTTTTTTAAGATGTCAGCAGGGAACCCCACTGACAGCTGATGACTAATTGGTGGTAAAGGACGGGGCGGCTGGCTTCCTGACCCGCTCCTTAGCAACCAGCAATGTACACTGTGTTTACAGTGTCTCTAAAGAGAAATAAAAAAAAAAAGCGTAAAACGCAAATTGCATTAAAATGGCATGTTATTGGGAGCGTGAATACACATCGGTGGTGGAGTGTGAGGTGTTCTTCTATCTTCACATCGTGATACCATAGTCTCTTCCAAACTGAGCTATTCTAATTACTAATTAACTTATTAAAAAGCTACTCACAGTGTTTTAATTGTGTCGATGGACTATTCTCCATGGACTAACTCTATGAATTTATATGTAGTTGGTGACATGTCAGATTGTGCTACTGATTTCCCTTACAACATGTAATATTTAGTTGCATGTTGGATTTCTCTTTTTGTGATGTGGTCATTGGTCAACTGACTGAAAGAGACAAAAGAATATTACACAGGATTATGACCTGGATTTTCGCTTGAAGAGTGGTATCAAGTTCCATTATCTACCATCCAAGACTTAAAGTTTTGTATTCCCAGGAGAATTCAGGCCGTGTGGATGCCAAATGCGGTCCAACACCATATTAAGTAATGATTTTGTCCTTTTACCATACTTGTTTCCATAATTTTGTCCAATCTCTGTACTGATCTTGAACCAATGGCTTCGGCCTACCCTGTTTGTTTACATCCTGTGCTTCAAGTCTTCACTGTCCTTGCCATGCCTGCGAAGCCGGAGAATATCCCTGATAGTCTTATAGAAGTCTATGGAGCTGTAATGTGCAGGGAAGGTCTGTGACACTGGGTGCAAACAGTGTAGGCCACAGTCTTTGGCTAGAGGTAAGTGTTCATCTGTGGAGGGGGAGGCTTGGTTAGGTTAGGTCAGGGGAAGAGTACAAAAAAAGGATAAGTATATTTGGTTATAAAGTACACCTGTCCTTTAGCCCCGTTCACATCGGGCCGATTTGACATGCCAAATAGGAGCCTATTGCCGGCAACCGCACTGTCAGAATCCGTGCGACGCCGCACCGATTCCCAAAAGTAGTTCCTGCACTACTTTTGGGGACTTCGGGGGTGATTTGAAAGACACCTGTGCATGAACCCATACAGATGTCTTTCAAATCGCCCCTGAAGTCGGACTAAAATGTGGGTTTGAAATTGCACGAGTTTCAAACCCGCCCCCGTTGTGAACAACGGTTTAAAGCGCTCTGCTTAACTGGTTGCCGTAGGCCCTATGGCACTTTTACTGCTACAATGCGGCAGCTATATGCAGGATCATGTGTATATATACATGATTCCGCACTTCTGGGTAGGGGGCACAAATGCGTGCCGTTGGCTCGCTTCCACTTTGATTACACACTCGATGTTTGCCAGGACCTGCCGATCATCCTGCAGAGAGACAGAATGGTGATCTGCCTATTTAAACAGGCGATCTGCCTATGTTCTGACAGGAGGGAAGGCATGGATCTTGTGTTTCTGCAAAGCAGGGAGATGGATCCATGTCTTCCCCTAGTAAGGGCACCTCCCGCACTGTAGTAAAACACTAGCTAGCCACACATTTAAACCTTTGATTACCACTGATGCTAACCCCTTTCCTGCCAGTGTCATTAGTACAGTGACAGTGTATATTTTTTAGCACTGATCACTGTATTAGCCTGGGTTCACACTAGGGCAGCTTCAAAGTCGCCCGAGTCCGAAGCCGCCCCGTGCAGCGCAACTTTAGCGGGGCTTGCATACAACTTCTCTAATAGAAGTCAATGCAAGTTGCCCCCAAAGTAGTGCAGGAACCTTTTTCTAAGTCGACTTGAGTTGCTCCAATTAGAACGGTTCCATTGCACTGAATAGAACGCGACTTGTCAGGCGGCTAAGTCGCCTGACAAGTTGCCCCAGTGTGAACCAGATGTCACCAGGTGTCACTGATCCCCAAAAAAAGTGTCAAAATGTCCACCGCAATATCGCAGTATCGCTTCAAGTCACTGATCGCCGCCATTACTAGTAAAAGATAAATAATCAAAATATCTCATAGTTTGTAGACGCTATAACTTTTGCGCTAACCAATCAATATACACTTATTGGGATTTTTCTGTACCAAAAATATGTAACAGAATACATATTGCCCTAAATTTCTGAATAAATTTGATTTTTTAAATTTTTTTTTATTGGATATGTTTTATAGCAGAAAGTAAAACATACATTGTTTATATATATATATATATATATATATATATTTTTTTCAAAATTGTCGCTATTTTTTTGTTTATAGCATAAAAATAAAAAAACAGAGAGGTGATCAAATACCATCAATAGGAATTTCTTTGTGGGGAAAAAAAGGACATACATTTTATTTGGGTACAGCGTCGCATGACCGCGTAATTGTTTAATTAAAGTAATGCAGTGCCGTATCACAAATAATGGCCTGGTTCATGAAGTTGGGTAATTCTTCCAGAGGTCAAGTGGTTAAGGCCCCATTCACACTTGTGCGACTTGTCCTGCAAAGTCGCATGACAAGTCATACCCCATTATTTCCAGTGGGTACCGTTCATATCTGTGTGACTTCAACTAGTCCCTGCACTACTTTGATGTGACTTGAGTGAGGTCCATAAACCTCCAGATTACACAGGCATTGCTTCAAGTCACGTCAAAGTCACGTGGCAATGTCGCATCAAAATCACACAAATTTCAGGCCATATAAGTGTGAAAGGGGCCTAAAGGACAGATCCATTGTATATAAGAGCCCTTTCACACTGAGACGCTTGAAAACTGCCCATAAAACGCTGAGTGCTTTGCAGTGATTTTGTGGCGCTTTTAAGGCGTTAGCGGTGCGCTTTTTTTATGGACATGTGACTCAAAAACTGCTTCAAGAACCATTTTGAGGCACTTTTGAAGCGCTTTTGAGGCGCTTCCCATTCATTTCAATGGAGATGGGTGTTTTTGAGGCGCTTTTTTAACCTAAATTTTAGCAAACCTGACCCAAAGATGCAGCGCACCATCCCAGTGTTTTTAGCAATCATTGTTTTTAATGGGAATAGGTTTTCAGGTGCTTTTATTTTAGTGAGAGGGCTCTAATTATTGTTGCAGTTTTGGAACTTTCGCTGCACAATGACCTCTGTGGAAAAAAACACTACAGCGCAGCTTGCGCCATCTGGTGGTCTTTTGAGGGAACTACAACAACAAGGAAGTGCTGTGACGAATCTGCTGCTGTAAATCCTCAGCTGTGTGGAAAGTGCTGCTCTGTGTTTGTCCTTCTCTGAGAGACTTTGCTCAGGGCTGCAGCCATTGCATTGCATTGCTGTCTGATGGCAGCCCTGAGGTTGTACAGACACAAACTGCAGCTGCCCCAGTGCTGCAGACTCAGTAGCAGGGCTGCCCAGGCCTTCCCTGTCCTCAGAGGGGACATCCTACCCATCCACAGACATGTCTATGAGGCCAATTCCAGGAACAGTGAGCGCTGCAGGGAAAGGTGAGCCGGGGCAATACTTCTCATCATAGGTGACCCTGCCAGGGGACAGTAACAAGGGTTACGCCTGCTTAGTGAATCAAACTTGGCATTGCAAGATTAAAACTTTTGCAAATACTTGCAGGTATTATGGTTGAATGTTGGAGTTCACGCTAATGCTGGATACACACCATACAACTTTTGTTGTTAGATTTCCTTTAGATTTACCTTTAACTATGTAGTGCAAGGGTCTGCCTGATTGCATACTAGAGATCGGCTGATATTGGTTTTTTGTTGCCAATACCAATACTGATATTTTGGCCATTGCATATCGGTATCAGCTGATATGGGCCGATATTTTGAACATTTAAAGTTTTGCAAAATAAACACAATTTTTGACACAAATCTGTTACTTAACATGTTAATGTGGGTGGCTGGCTGGCACCCTGTGTGGTAGCTGGCTGGCACCCTGTGTGGTGGCTGGCTGGCACCCTGTGTGGTGGCTGGCTGGGCAGCACCCTGTGTGATGGCTGGTTGGCTGGCCCCTTGTGTGGTGGCTGGTTGGCTGGCCCCTTGTGTGGTGGCTGGTTGGCTGGCCCCTTGTGTGGTGGCTGGTTGGCTGGCACCCTGTGTGGTGGCTGGTTGGCTGGCACCCTGTGTGGTGGCTGGCTGGCTGCCACCCTGTGTGGTGGCTGGCTGGCTGCCACCCTGTGTGGTGGCTGGCTGGCACCCTGTGTGGTGGCTGGTTGGCTGCCACCCTGTGTGGTGGCTGGCTGGGCAGCACCCTGTGTGATGGCTGGTTGGCTGGCCCTTTGTGTGGTGGCTGGTTGGCTGGCCCCTTGTGTGGTGGCTGGTTGGCTGGCCCCTTGTGTGGTGGCTGGTTGGCTGGCACCCTGTGTGGTGGCTGGCTGGCTGGCACCCTGTGTGGTGGCTGGCTGGCTGGTACCCTGTGTGGTAGCTGGCTGGATGGCACCCTGTGTGGTAGCTGGCTGGATGGCACCCTGTGTGGTAGCTGGCTGGATGGCACCCTGTGTGGTGGCTGGCTGGCTGCCACCCTGTGTGGTGGCTGGCTGCCACCCTGTGTGGTGGCTGGTTGGCTGCCACCCTGTGTGGTGGCTGGCTGGGCAGCACCCTGTGTGATGGCTGGTTGGCTAGCCCCTTGTGTGGTGGCTGGTTGGCTGGCCCCTTGTGTGGTGGCTGGTTGGCTGGCCCCTTGTGTGGTGGCTGGCTGGCACCCTGTGTGGTGGCTGGCTGGCTGGCACCCTGTGTGGTGGCTGGCTGGCTGGCACCCTGTGTGGTGGCAGGCTGGCACCCTGTGTGGTGGCTGGCTGGCTGGCACCCTGTGTGATGGCTGGCTGGCTGGCACCCTGTGTGGTGGCTGGCTGGTACAAGCAGGGCCTGTGACTGGCTGGCTGGTACAGGCCTGTGGGTGTGTGGGTGGCTGGCATCGGGCAGCTGTGGGTGGGTGGTTGTATGTACGTGGCGGCTGTGTTAAACACACTGTGTGCACTGTACACTCACTGTCCCGAGACTCCCGACTTCAGATGAGGCTGAGGGAGGCAACCTAAGAAGGCAGAAGCTGTCCCAGTGCGCGGAGGTGCGTGATGCAACATACGCAATGACGTCACGACAATATCGGTAACCTCCGGGGCCCGATTCCTATATATCGGGGAAAGTGCATATCGGCCCTCGATATATATCAGCCTTGCCGATAATTGGTCGATTCCTATTGCATACACATTAAGTGTTTAGATTTGATCTCATATTATATGATTTTGGTAAATCTAAAGGAAAAAATCTCAGGACAATTGTATAGTGTGTATCCAGCTTAAGGGTTTATGCACATAAGCTTATATGGTGCTATATTGTAAAATCCGGGTGTATTTCAGCACCCAGGAGCCTCCAGGGTTGTGTACATCCCTCTGTGCAAATGAATGACAGGATGCGGCTGCACACAGGCATACCCGGCTCCAAATATAAACATGCACACAGGTATGGACGTATGTCCCTGGAATCAGATCGCCTGTATCCGAGGGCATACATGTGTGCATGTTATGCTCAGAGCTGGGTATACCCGCATGCAGCCCTTTCCTGCCATTCATTTGCACAGGCAGCTGAAACCAAATATCGGCCTATTCTACGTCATCGGCCTTGCAGCATAGGCCTGTGTGCATGAGCCCTTACTGCAGTTTTTAGCATTTGTTCTCTAACATTTGTACTGGCTGATGTTGCGGGCAAGCGGGGTTGGGCATACATCTGTGGCCAATCTTAAAGCCAAACTCCAGCTTTCGGTCATTTTATAATAGTTTGTTTAGATCATGCTGGTCCAAATAAACTTTTACCTGCACTATGGGCTGTTCCACACCTGTGCCCTCTGAGGTAGGGTGACCCTGGACTGAGGACACCGTCCCCGGACCAAGTCTGTTCCCGGATTCAGGGCTAGATTCATGTAGACAGGGCATCAGTGCCATCTTAAGAGCATTAAAGGGCCCCGGGCAATGCAGTGCACTGGGGCCCCGCCTACACAATCACCCACCAGAATAAAAATGTAAATTATTGATAAGGCGATATTTATTGGTACAGCAGTGCCAGGCTAATGACAGCTTCCAAGTTCGGCAGCTGGGTCCGGTGAACACACACACGGACGGGAGTCAGACTCCACTGTCCTGTGTGTTCCTGTTCCCGTGGAGGCGGCCAGGCATTCCTGCAGTTGTAGGCTCCCCCTCTACGGCCCAAGTGGCCTGACAGCAGCGCAGGGCCAACAGACGCTTGCCACCTGCTAATTTCAGCGGTGGGATGCACACGGGAATCAGGACTAATGCTTGGCTGGGGCTGGGCAGGTGGGCCCCCCCTGGGCAAGTGGGGCTCCCGGGCAACTGCTCAGGGTGCCCATTCAGTAAGATGGCCCTGCTGGGCATCTCATGCTGGTGGCTCGGATGCCGATGCCCCCCACTGGACGATCTTACTGACGCTTCTGCTGCAGTTCAGTGGAGGAGAGGCAGAGCCAAAAATGGACTGTGTGGAGGGCTGAGACCGGGAAGTGAGCAGATTTTTTTTTGGGGGGGGGGGGGTCTATTTGTACACAGGTGAGGGCAGTGGGGGAGCAGGGGTCAGAGATGATGCAGCTGCATGGAGATATAAAGAGTTTAGCTGTTGTCCGGGAAGGGCTAAGAGGTGGCTGCAGAGATAATCTGTGAGAGAAGGGTGCAGAGGTGAGCTATGGATGTGGGGGCAGAAGTGTCCTCTGTGCATAGCAAACCTCTGAACCCTTTATTCTATGAATATCTCCCTCCTGTTTATTATGTAGTCCTGTGCCCAGCGCTCTGTGTATTATGCAGTCCCGTTCCCAGCACTTTGTGTATTATACAGTCTTGTACCTAGCGCTCTGTGTTTTATGCAGTCCTGTGCCCAGCGCTCTGTGTTTTATGCAGTCCTGTACCTAGCGCTCTGTGTAATATGCAGTCCTGAACCCAGCACTCTGTGTATTATGCAGTCCTGTACCTAGCACTCTGTGTATTATGCAGTCCTGTACCTAGCACTCTGTGTATTATGCAGTCCTGTACCTAGCACTCTGTGTATTATGCAGTCCTGTACCTAGCACTCTGTGTATTATGTGGTCCTTTAACTAGCACTCTGTGTATTATGCAGTCCTGTACCTAGCCCTCTGTGTATTATGCAGTCCTGTACCTAGCACTCTGTGTATTATGTGGTCCTTTAACTAGCACTCTGTGTATTATGCGGTCCTGAACCTAGCACTCTGTGTATTATGTGGTCCTTTAACTAGCACTCTGTGTATTATGTGGTCCTTTAACTAGCACTCTGTGTATTATGCAGTCCTGTACCTAGCCCTCTGTGTATTATGCAGTCCTGTACCTAGCACTCTGTGTATTATGTGGTCCTTTAACTAGCACTCTGTGTATTATGCGGTCCTGAACCTAGCACTCTGTGTATTATGTGGTCCTTTAACTAGCACTCTGTGTATTATGTGGTCCTTTAACTAGCACTCTGTGTATTATGCAGTCCTGTACCTAGCACTCTGTGTATTATGTGGTCCTTTAACTAGCACTCTGTGTATTATGCGGTCCTGAACCCAGCACTCTGTGTATTATGTGGTCCTTTAACTAGCACTCTGTGTATTATGCGGTCCTGTACCCAGCGCTCTGTGTATTATACAGTCCTGAAATCAGCACCCTGTGTATTATGCAGTCCTGTTCCCAAGGCGCTCTGTATAATGCAGTCCTGTACCCAGCTCTCTTTGAATAATGCAGCCCTGTACCCAGCGCTCTGTGAATAATGCAGTCCTTTGCCCAGCGCTCTGTGTATTATGCAGTCCTACAAGAAAACGAAGAGAAGGGTCCTAGGGGGCGGGGACTCCGACGGACGAGTGGCGGCCGAACAGCACGGCTCCATACAGCTTCTGTGTATACTGCCTGCGTTGGCTCGCACAAGCCTCATTTTGCTATTGAATGTGAGTGCATTAAATTTATTTTAATAAAGGGTTATCTTACAGTGAGCACTTAGATCTTGTGCTTTTTTTAATTATATCCTAATGGTAAACCGAGCCCCTGAGATTAGGAGCCTTACAAGTGGCATCTACTTACCTGGATTTACCTGATTTGAGGACATATGGCTTTTTTACGTCTTTATTGAGGTGAGAGGCCATCTGGTGGCTAATTGGTGGTGGTGTTATGAGCACATAACTGAGACACCTATCAAGCACCTTTATATTACCAATCTATACTTGGCACATTTTGGATTGGACTTTATTTATTTAAATAGCACCTTTATTGTGGACTGCACTTTATTCACATATGCACTTTGAAGTTTTTGTTGTATCATTTCTAGCACATTGTCACTTTATTGAATATTTTAGAATTTTATATAGCGCTGTATCCTTACATATTTATTGTCTATTATACTTTTTAAGTGAGAAAGTTTTTTGATATAGCTGCTGTATATTGCACATTTGCACAGTTGTTTGCTTTTTGCACATTTTATTTATTTAGAATTGTGCTGTAGCACTGAGACACTTTATATTAATTAATTGGGCTGATTAATTTTCTTTGCACATACATAATCATGTATTCATTTTTTTGTTTTTTTTATATAAACTCAATTAAAGTAGAAAACACAAAATTATTCCCCAACCCGTACTCCTCAGCAAAACTTAAAGCGGAGTTCCGGGCACAAAATCGACCTAATCGATTTTGTGTCCATCCGCTTGCTTTGCTTCACCTGAAAAAGGAATTGGATAGTTAGGATTATTTTTTTTTTTTACTTACCTTGTAATTGGAGAAAGAAATATTCACCTTTCGTCACTTCCTCCCTCTGTGGCCTCGGCCCGCGCCGTTTCTTCCGGTCTGCAATGATTCCTGGGAGCTGAAAGTCATCGCTCCCAGGAATCAATGCGCCTTCACCGGCCCCGCTCGTCACTTCCGGTGCGACGCCGCATTCCCTGCTAAACAGCTTCTGGGCATGCCCAGAAGCTGTGTAGGAATGCGGCGCCGCGCCGGAAGTGACGAGAGGGGCCGGTGAAGGCGCATTCTGGGAGAAGAAGACGCGGAAGAGGATCGCGCCAGCTTCAGCTGCCCACAACAGAGATGGCAACGATGGAGAAGAAATTTTATAAGTGAGTATTTCTTCTTGCAGGTAAGTGCAAACCGGGACAGTACAGAGGCTAACTATTGTGGAATGTACTAGCCCTGACTGTCCCGGGGGTATGTTCATTGAAAAAATGTTTTTGTGCCCGGAATTCCGCTTTAACATAAAGGGCGGGTGGGAGGGAAGTTACCTCTTCTCCTGAATTCTTTGAACTAAACCCAACCCAACACCACCTATCTGCATTGCCCCTAACATCTGCTCCCAACCCATCCAGACTTTTCCTCCAATCAGGTAAGGACTACACCCCTTGCCACCTCTCTGACCAAGCTGACCCTTCCTTGACCCTGTTCCTCCTTAAGTCAGGCCGCCCCCTTCGTCCATTTTCTCCTCCGGGCCTCACTTTAAGAAATGTTTCCTATAAAAGGTTGGTAGTTGATATAAAATAACAGGGGGGGTTACATTATATGATGGTTTCAGATTAAAATATCTCCTATAAGAAGTGTATTTGTGTCATTTTGTAGGTACCTGGAGCTTACGGAGAAGGTGAAGTTGGGAGGAGGTGAGAACGCCATCTTGCGCCATACACAGAGGAACAAAAAGCTGCTGGTGCGGGAGAGGTTAAAGCTGCTTTTGGACGATGAAAACTTCCTTGAAATAGCTCCATTGGCGGGTCTCGGTCTACCGTATGGTGATGTGCCTTCTGCTGGATGCCTAGCTGGTACAGTTAGTCCTTAAAGTGATTGTGAAGTCTCGATTGTTATTAAAAAAAAAAAAAAAAAAAAACATGTTATATCTACCTCCTCTGTGCATTGGTTTTGCACAGAGCAGCCCAGATCCTCCTCTTCTCGGGTCCCTCGTTCCTGCTCCTGGCCCCTCCCTCCTATCAAGTACCCCCACAACAATCAGCTTCCTATGGGGGCTCCTGAGCCGAGCTGCAGCTCCCTGTGTCCTTTCCGACACGGAACTGCCATTCGGCCCTGCCCCCTCTCTCTCCTGACTGGCTCACTGACTTTGATTGACAGCCGCAGGAGCCAATGGCGCCACTGCTGTATCTCAGCCAACCAGAAGAGAGATTTCCAGGACAGCCGAGGAACTTGTGAACATCGCTGGATAGAGAGGGGGTTCAGGTAAGTATTGGGGGGGGGGGGCTGGGGAGGCTGCTACACACAGAAGGTTTTTTTTATCTTAATGCATAGAATGCATTGCGAATGCGGTGCAAATCACATGCAATGTCTGGCATCGCACCAGTGTGAAATCAGCCTAAATGTGTTGTTCCTCTCTGGTGCTTCGTTCCTCTGTTATCAGCATGAGTCACTTCTGAGAAGTATTCCCAACACATGAGATAAATTTGTGTCGTTCAGGAGGAGGTAGAGAGAGCTCAGAATGGAGCTTGTCTATTCACAACACAGGTCTTCTGTGAAAGGGGGGTCGGGGGTGTGCCTTTCCTCCAATCAGCTCTCACGCAGTATAACTGCAGTCTCTCTGCCCTTCCCTATGTGCTGCTGATAGATGAAGAAATATTTTTAACACAATCTGCCCTTTGGAAGGGGTGTAGAGAGGGGAAGATGGCAGATATACAGTGGAAGGGGTGTAGGGAGGGGAAGATGGCAGATATACAGTGGAAGGGGTATAGGGAGGGGAAGATGGCATATATACAGTGGAAGGGGTATAGGGAGGGGAAGATGGCAGATATACAGTGGAAGGGGTGTAGGGAGGGGAAGATGGCAGATATACAGTGGAAGGGGTGTAGGGAGGGGAAGATGGCATATATACAGTGGAAGGGGTATAGGGAGGGGAAGATGGCATATATACAGTGGAAGGGGTGTAGGGAGGGGAAGATGGCAGATATACAGTGGAAGGGGTGTAGGGAGGGGAAGATGGCAGATATACAGTGGAAGGGGTGTAGGGAGGGGAAGATGGCAGATATACAGTGGAAGGGGTATAGAGAGGGGAAGATGGCAGATATACAGTGGAAGGGGTGTAGGGAGGGGAAGATGGCAGATATACAGTGGAAGGGGTATAGGGAGGGGAAGATGGCAGATATACAGTGGAAGGGGTGTAGGGAGGGGAAGATGGCATATATACAGTGGAAGGGGTATAGGGAGGGGAAGATGGCATATATACAGTGGAAGGGGTGTAGGGAGGGGAAGATGGCAGATATACAGTGGAAGGGGTATAGGGAGGGGAAGATGGCATATATACAGTGGAAGGGGTGTAGGGAGGGGAAGATGGCAGATATACAGTGGAAGGGGTGTAGGGAGGGGAAGATGGCAGATATACAGTGCATCCGGAAAGTATTCACAGCGCTTCACTTTCTCTATCGCTCATTGACAGACGTAGTCTTCTTGATTCTCAAGAGCTGGGTTATGTTGTCTCCGCAGGAGTAGGACTAGGCAGAAAGACAAAACGTTCTGGCTCCACCTTAGGGGCAGTCCCTGAGGGTATATCCTCCCTCTCTCTGCTACAGGGAATCAGTTTTTTTCTGTCTAGTCATTTTTCTTTTCATTTTTCTTTTGAGTCTCATTCTTTGTTTATAATGAGCCTTTAAAACTTCTAGTTTGGCACCGGTTGGGCCTTCTAGATTGGATTTTGATTTTTGTCAATCCCAATTTGCAAATTTATTAAAAATAATTTAAAAAAAATCCCATGTACATAAGTATTTACAGTCTTTCCCAAGACACTGTATTGAGCTCAGGTTCATCTTGTTTCCACTGATTATCGTTGAGAAGTTTCTACAACTTGGAGTACACCATGGTAAATTTCAATTGATTGGACCTGATTTGGAAAGGCACATACCGGTCTATATAAGGTCCTACAGTTAACAGTGCATGTCGGAGCACAAACCAAGCCATGAAGTCCAAGGAATTGTCTGTAGACCTCCGAGACAGGATTGTATCTGGGAAGGGTATAGAAAAATGTCTCCAGCATTGAAGGTCTCAATGAGCCTCTATCATCCATAAATAGAAGATGTTTGGAACCACCAGGACTCTTCCTAGAGCGGGCCACACGGCCAAACGGAACAATCGGGGGAGAAGGGCTTTATGCCTCGTACACACGCATCGATTATTGACCGGGAATTTTCAGCCAACGTCCGATCGGCCGATTTTCGGCTTGTTAGTATGATGCTTTCGACAACCGACTCCGACTTTTCGTCCGAACAAAATCTGGTGTGCAGGCTATAAAAATTTTTGTTGGCCGTCAACACAACGGCCGATTTTCCGTCAGTCAGTACAGATTTCAGCAGACAAAAATCTGATGAGCAAGACTGGGCATGCTCAGAGAAGAAAAAACACACGGAAAGTAAACCAGCACATGACATCACTTCTGAAGTAGATTTTTGTTGGCCGAGAAAATTTGTGTGCAGTCTAGGCACATTCCAACCAACAAAACACAACTCTGGACAAAAGACGGCCGATCGGTTGGCCGATAATCGTTGCGTGTGTACGAGGCATTAGTCAGGGAGGTGACCAACAACCCAATGGTCACTCTGATAGAGCTCCAGTGTTTCTCTGTGGAGAGAGGAGAACCTTCCAGAAGTACAACCATTTCTGCATCACTCCACTAACCAGGCCTGCATGGTAAAGTGGCCAGACGGAAGCCACTCCTTGCTAAAAGGCACAGGACAGCCCGTCTGCAGTTTGCCAAAAGGCACCTGAAGGACTCTCAGACCATGAGAAAGAAAATTCTCTGGTCTGATGGAGCAAAGATTGAACACTTTGGCCTGAATGGCAAGCATCATGTCTGGAGGAAACCAGGCACCGCTCAACACCTGGCCAATACCATCCCTACAGTGAAGCATAGTGGTGGCAGCAGCATGCTGTGGGGATGTTTGTCAGCGGCAGGAACTGGGAGACTAGTCAGGATCGAGGTAGAGATGAATGCAACAATGTACAGAGACCTGCTTAATGAAAACCTGCTCCAAAGCGCTCTGGACCTCAGACTAAGGTGAAGGTTCATCTTCTAACAGGACAACAACCCTAAGCACACAGCCAAGATAACAAAGGAGTAGCTACAGGACAACTCTGTGAATGTCCTTGAGTGGCCCAGCCAGAGCCCAGACTTGAACCTGATTGAAACTCTCTGGAGAGATCTGAAAATGGCTGTGCATCAACGCTCCCCATCCAACCTGATGGAGATTGAGAGGTCCTGCAAAGAAGAATGGGAGAAACTGCCCAAAAATAGGTGTGCCAAGCTTGTAGCATCATACTCAAAAAGACTTGAGGCTGTAATTGGTGCCAAATGTTCTTCAACAAAGTATTGAGCAAAGGCTGTGAATACTTATGTACATGGATTTTTTTTTTAATTTTTAATAAATTTGCAAAAATTTCAAACAAACTTCTTTCACGTTGTCATTATGGGGTATTGTTTGTAGAATTGTGAGGTAAATAATGAATTGAATCAATTTCGGAAAAAGGCTGTAGCATAACAAAATGTGGAAGACGTGAAGCGCTGTGAATACTTTCCAGATGCACTGTACAAGTAAAACCTATGTAGGAGGATTTGATTCATCTCTGTGTATCATCTGAGGCTGTTCACTTCACTGGGAATGTGTGAGGGTTTACATCCACTTTACCTGGAGAAGGGGAAGAAGGAGTTAATTAGGAACAAATGGAGAGGTTGGAAACGGCGCTACCTGGTATTATAGATGTGCCAAGATGCTACAAAGTGATCTTATTATAAAACATATACATGGTGAGACAATATATAATAATAATAAGGTGCAGAGTGCAAAAACGCAGAAACAAAATCGCAGAGACAAAAAATGGGCTAAATGTGATACGCCCCAGAAATGCTTGAAGTGCTGTGAGAAAATAAAGCTAATATCACTAAGTGCAAAAAATATAATTTTTTTGGGGAAGTGTAACAGAATGTATCAGAACAAGGATGTACACCAGAATCTTGAGTGATAAAAAATGAAAAAAAGTGAAGAAAAAAGGGGGAGAGAGGGGCCCCCTATACAAAAAATAATTGTGCTGGACTAATGTCCGTGATAAAGTGCAATGTGGAGGTAAGTATCAAGGAACATAGGTGCCTGTTCCTGAAGTGTCCACTAGATGTAGCACTCACCCTTAAAGCGGTAGTATCCCACTTTTTGACACTTTTACCTACAGGTAAGCCTATAATAAGGCTTACCTGTAGGTACAAATAATATCTCCTAAACCGGCACGGTTTAGAAGATATTTACAGTGCATGCAGCCGCTCAGGCGAGCGGCGCATGCGCTCTGAAGGTCCGGGGGGACCTTCAATTAAGTTGCCGGGAGCTTGCCGGAAAAATCACTCCCGCGCGCCGGAGCCGCCGAACCCGGAAGAGACGACGAGGGATCATGGCAGCGCCCGCATCGATGTCTGGGGGTCCGTGTCGGGGCTTCGTTTTAAGGTAAGTTACACATAATGGGCTAGTATGCGATGCATACTAGCTCATTATGCCTTTGTCTTGCAGGTTTTTTTTTTTTATTTTTTTTTTTATAGGGTTTACAACCGCTTTAATTTCCACCCTAAATGGCAGTAAATTATACGAGAGTGGATGTAATTCCACACAGGGGTGGATGGGGTCCAAACTGTGATTACTGAGCCGGGGTATCCTGGAATCCTCGCGGATCGACAAGTCCCATCTAGGTGCTCAAACACAGAGAGAAGATCCCCATAGTGTAGTAAGTACAATCAAACAAGTAGGCAAGTAGTAAAAACTCACGGTTCAGTCTGATTGATTCAGCAGTATGTTGCAGAGCCTTCCGCACTCCAAGGGACTGGCAGACTGCAGAGCGGAAGTGACACGTAGAGTACCGCCCTACGTACGTTTCGTCATTGGACTTCTACTGCTTCTATTTTTTGCACTTAGTGATATTAGCTTTATTTTCTCACAGCACTTCAAGCATTTCTGGGGCGTATTACATTTAGCCCATTTTTTTGTCTCTGAGATTTTGTTTCTGCGTTTTTGCACTCTGCACCCTTTTATTATATATTGTCTCACCATGTATATGTTTTATAATAAGATCACTTTGTAGCATCTTGGCACATCTATAATACCAGGTAGCGCCGTTTCCAACCTCTCCTTTTTTTCCCAAACATTGTTGGCTCCTAATTTTTTAGGGGCTGGTTGGTGGCAGCTTCTACACCTATATACATTTGTCTCCATCACTCCATAGCGCTGGTCACCCCCCATTCATACCCAATTAGGAACAAATGTTTGTTAAAAAAAAAATGCCCCCCCCACTGCTGCTTATGTCTGAAAAGAAGCTTCCGTATATGCAATGACTATGTTTTAACCCTTAAATACACATCTTATGTTTGTCTCTGTTGCAGGAATCGGGAAGGTCTGTGGTATTTGGTGCATGTTTATCGCTAATGATGCCACTGTAAAAGGAGGAACCGCCTATCCAATCACAGTGAAGAAGCAGCTGAGGGCGCAGGAGATCGCTCTGCAGAACAGACTGCCCACCGTGTACCTGGTGGACAGCGGAGGAGCCTTTCTGCCTCTGCAGGTACCCCCTCTGTAGCCCCCATGTGGTCTGTGCTGATGCCTACTCTGAATGTCTTCCAGTACCATTACTTCCCTTGTTTTTCTAGGCTCAGCTGTTCCCAGACAAGGAGCAGGGTGGAAGGACGTTTTATAATGAAGCCATATTGTCAGCTCTGAAGATTCCACAGGTACAGCCGCAGATCAAGGAGTGATGTTGTAAGGGTAGACTTGGTTAGGATTGACATTTTGGATTTGTGTGTTGATGTGTGTTGCATTATGGCTGTGTCCCTAAACAAGCAAGTAGGTACACTGTCGGTGCTCAGCACCTATTCCCTGCGCTCTGAGTGGTGCAATCCTCTATCCAGCTCAACTTGTAGATGAGAACAGATATCTCGGCAACCTTATAATGCTTCAGCCTTGCAGCCCCTCACTAGACCAGGGTGGTCTGGGAACACTGTGAAACGACAAACATTTCACATGGCTGTGTCCCTGTTGGGGAGATTATCCCACTTTATTCGTCTTGGTGATCGCTGTCCCCAGTGCAGAAAATGATGGAAATCCAACATATGACAACAAATTGTCACCAGAGCAGGAGTGAGGGGAAATCTTCCAATAGGGACAACTGTATTAGTGACAACTCTCTAAGGTGGGGGGGGGGGGTTCCTTCACTTTTTTAGAGAGACCTTCTTTTATCTCTTATTGTATTTCCAGAATAGGATATTAAAACATACCTACCCTAGTGATAAATAAATGGCGCAGTGCTAAATGATTGAACTCAATATTGTGAAAACCCAAAAATGAATCAATATAGTCACATTAAACTTATTAGGTTACCGTATCCGGTAAAAGGCTTTAATACTTGGTGTCACCTGGTGGTGGAAGCACTGCAATTTGTGATTGTGGGGACACTGGTGGAGCAAGTGAATCATGGACAATTTGTTTCTATTGAACTTTCTTGCTTCACATATATTTTTCCTTTTTAAGCCCTTGTGTATGGGCGCTTATGGACACTATTTATATATTTGGTGTGATTTCATTATACACGTTTTTCACCTAATAAGTTTGATGTCATTATATTGATTCATTTTTGTGTTTTCACAATATTGAAATCAGTCTTTTAGCGCTGCTTCATATATTTATCACGATTCTTGCATCTAGTGTCACAGATTGCTGAACCACTTGCTGACCGCCCCACGCAGATTTCCTGTGGCAGGTGGCTCGCTGCGCATAATTAAGTAGATCTACGTAATTATGTGCACACGCGCGTCGCCGGGGTCATGCTTCTGCTGTGATTAGACACAGCAGGAGGCAGACCGTGGGAGGAGTGGGCTCGATCGCTGCCAGCCTCCTGTGATCTTCGGCAAAACTGACAGGAGAGCCCTCTGGTATGTAAACAATGTAAGGCGGCTCTCCTGTCAGAGGCAGGGAAAGATCCTGTGATTCAGCTAAGCTGAATCACCGATCTCTCTGTGCCTCTGTTCAAGCCATCCCCAAAACAGTTAGTAAGCACATCTAGGGAACACATTTAACCCCTTGATCACCCCCAGTGTTAACCCCTTCCCTGCCAGTGTAATTTATACAGTAACAGTGCATATTAGGGATCGACCGATTATCGGCACCACCGATATATCGAGGGCGATATATGCACTTTCCCCGATATATCGGAATCGGCCCCAGAGGTTACCGATATTGCTGATATTTCGGGAAAGTACTGTACCGGAGTGATGCCTGCAGCTACAGGCATCACCCCGGTACCGGCGTCCATAGCCGACGGTCGGCTGTCTTTTAATGGCAACCGATGCGGCTGAGAAGCCGCTCTGCTGTCATTACAAGGGGTCCAGGTCCCTCACTGGTGCCAGCATCCACTCCCCGAGTGCCGGTTTTCAGGCATGTCCATTAGCGGCGTGGGATGATGTAGCTTCTAAGCATGTTCAGAAAATAGTCATCCTGGCACATGGGAACTGTGCTGGTGATGTAAGCTGAGCTGCACACACACACAGTTTACATGCTGCAAGAGACTGCAAACATGCAGGTAGATGTATTTCATTTCAGAAGAGGCATCAAGGTTGATTTATTAATGGAAATAGACTGTGCACTTTGCAAGTGCAGTTGCACTCATTTTCTAGCTATTCCTAATTATCGCTTTAAAAATACGTAAAAAAAAAAAAAACTTGTGTTTTTTGGATCAGGTGGCGGTAGTTTGTGGCTCGTGTACAGCTGGTGGGGCGTACATCCCAACCATGGCAGAGGAGACCATCATGGTGGACAGGATTGGAACTATATTTCTAGCAGGACCCCCACTTGTTAAGGCTGCCACAGGGGAGGACGTATCGGCTGAAGAACTTGGCGGAGCCAAACTTCACTCCAGGTAACACAGCCAAGAATGCCTAGGAAGAGATGGCTGATTTTGTATTACAGATTGTTATCTCTTGGGAGGTTTGGGTGTCCCTACCCACCTTTTGTGTATTTTAGCTCCTCCTGTTACATACTCCATAATATAGAATAAAGTAAAATCCAGCAGGGATATTGGGAGCCCCTTATAATGGAGACAGCAGCTGCGCAGACCTGAGCACCCAGTACAGATATGATATATGTATATATATATATATATATATATATATATATATTAGGGATTGACCAATATAGTTTTTTATTGCCTATACCGATATTTTGGTCATCGTGTATCGGTATCGGCCACATTATTTTTTAAATTTTTTTTACTTGATAGGTACTCTTGTGGAGGGATCTGGAGGTCATCAATCTGGCGCCAGTACCCGGAAGTGATGTCATGACATCACTTCCGGGTTTTTGCATGCAGACCCGATCAGAGCCGAATGTGGCTTTGATCAGGTCTTCGGCGGCCATGCAGGCCTGTTGCCTGGGTCTCGCGGTGGGACGGGAGACCCGGGCTAGCCGCAGAAGGCGGCGGGAGGGGGAGGATGTCCCCTCCCGCTCCTTGTAATGACAGGCTTCTCCGCTGCATCGGTTGTCATTACAAGACAGCCGACCGTCGGCTATGGACGCCGTTACCGGGGTTATGCCTCTACCTGCAGGCATCACTCTGGTACAGCACTTTTCCAAAATATCGGTAATATCAGTCACCTTGGTGGCCAATTCTGATATAATGGGGGAAAGTGCACATCGGCCCTCGATATATCGGCTTTGCCGATATTCGGTCGATCCCTGATATATATTTAATATAATATAGTACACACACACCCCAATGCAGTATCTAAGGTTGCTTAAATCAGAATTCTACCAAAAAAAAAAAATTAAAATATCAATATAGTCCCCTTCAATTCAGAGCTTTTGCTAGCAGTACTTTTTTTCTGCCACTAGATGTCCTCAGTCTGATGACCAGCCTCATTTAACCCACTTCCTCTGAGCCCAGGTTGCCCTGGATATGCTCCAACCTGTGACTGGACAGTGGAAGCAGAAGCAGCACAGAGATGAGCTCATCAATCTGTCAGTCTGCTCTCTCTTTATGTTCGCATGTTCCTTGTCAGCACATGAGTAGACAGGCTCCTTGTACTGCTTCTTCCTCTCACCCTCCAGCCCTGCTAATAGTTTGTGTCTTTTTATATCTGTTTGGAGTTCAGTTTTAACTCTCTAGCATTTGCCAAGAACTGAAATACCGGTTTTGGATAGAATGTGCCTTTCAATTATCCCATTCATAAGCTTTGAAAACATATGTAAAACATGTTTTTCGTGTCTCAATGCAGTTTACAATTCATGCCTGTAAAAGCTGAAAAAATTATTGTTGATGTATAAAATCATAGACAGTATAAATAACCACTAATGCATTATTTTTTTTCCCTTGGTTGTCTACAAAGTGCTTTGGAACAATGTAGCAGTCCATCTGTCTGCTGCTTGACAGTAAAGGATAGAAAGAGGCATAATATCATAGGTGTGCACACGGGTTGTGCCTGGGCATACCCTAATCACCCCGTGTGTCCCCACCCACAATAAAGCCACATCCACACAAAGCCCCACCTATATATTGCACTGCCCACATTACATTCATTAGTCACAGAATTTCTCTACACTACATGTTCAAAATAAATGTTTAACAAGTTAAGAAAATAGTTTGTGATAAGCAGTGCAAAAGGGGCAGCAGGGCAGAGAAAGGGGTCAGGCAGGCAAAATACACAGGGGGCAGCAGGGCAGAGCGCAGGGGGGAAGCATGGCAGATTATAGGAGTCTGTAGGTTAGAGCACAGGGGGTCAGGAGGGCACTACATGGGGAGCAGCAGGGCACATTATGGGACACATTACATGGGGGGGGGGGCAGCATGGCACATTATGGTGCACATTATGGGGCACAGCAGGAAATATTACATGGGGGCAAGAGGGCACATTACTGGACACATGGCAGGGCACAGGGCACACTGTAGGGCACATTACTGGGCACACAGCAGGGCACATCACTGAACACACATGGCAGGGCACGGAGCACATAGTAGGGCACAGGGCAAATCGGGGGGGGAGGTACACAACAGGGCATATCACCTGGCACACAACAGAGCCCACAGTAGGGGAAAATCACGTGGCACAAAACAGAACACAGGGCACACAGCAGGTACAGTAGTTTCCTGGCATATTGTGTCTCATCACTGGGATCCTCCAGACCAATCACTGCTTTAAGTTTACACAATCTCACCCTATGCCAGTAATAATTAGACCTCTTGTGGCGCACTCCTCCCCAATGGCCCCCTCCTCTCTTCTCGTCAGTCCCAGGGGTAGGATTGCAGGGAAGGAGGGATCGGCGGGGAGGAGCGTGCCACAAGAGGCTCTGCTCAGCCTACACATGCAGAGTAGTGTAAGAATGGGCTGTCAACAGATCTCTCGTGGCACCCTCCTCCCTGCCGGCCCCTCCTTCCCTGCCATCCACCCCAGGTGTTTGTATGTGGCACCAGCTGGGACTGACGCGAAGAGAGGAGGGGCCGGTGGGGAGGAGCACGCCATGAAAAGCAGTGCCCGATGGATCAGTTGGCCCCTGGTACATATTTCTTTGGATGTTTTCTTACTCCATGCGTGCAGAGTGTGACAGGGCACAGTGGGCCCCGCGGATGATACTGTACGCCACTGCATCCCATTTATTCACTTCTAGTGCAGCTGAGACTGCAGAGAAAGGGACTTGGGTATCTCTGTCCTCCAATCCCTTTCCCTGTCTAAAAGGTAAGATATAAAGGGGACCCCTCTTTTGCTTTCAGAACTTCCTTAATTCTTTGTAGTATAGATTCAACAAGGTGTTGTAAACATTCCACAGAGATTTTGGTCCAAATTGACATGATAGCATCAAGGCAGTTGCTGCAGATTTGTCGGCTGCACATCCATAATTCCTTTCCACCACATCCCAAAGGTGCTCTATTGGATGAGATGTGGTGAGTGTGGAGGCCATTGGAGTACAGTCACCTCATTGTCATGTTCAAGAAACCAGTGGTGAGATGATTGGAGCTTTGTGACATGGTGCATTCTCCTGCTGGAAGGAGCCATCAGAAGATGGGGACACTGTAGTCATAAAGGGATGGACATGGTCAGCAACAATACTCAGGTAGGCCGTGGCATTTAAATGATGCTCAATTGGTACTAAGGGGCCCAAAGTGTGCCAAGAAAATATCCCCCACACCATTACACCACCACCACCAGCCTGAACCGGTGATACAAGGAAGGATGGATACATGCTTTCATGTTGTTTTCGCCAAATTCTGACCCTACCATCTGAATGTCGCAGCTGAAATTGAGACTCGTCAGACCAGGCAACGTTTTTCTAATTTTCTGTTGTCAAATTTTAGTGATCCTGCGCAAATTGTAGACTCGTTTCCTGTTCTTAGCACCCAGGAGTGGCATCTGGTGTGGACTTCTGCTGCTGTATCCCATCTGCTTCAAGGTTTGAAGTGTTGTGCGTTCAGAGATGACGTTCAGAATGGCTATTTGACCTACTATTGCCTTTCTATTATCTGGAACCAGTCTGCCCATTCTCCTCTGACCTCTGACATCAACAATGCATTTTCCTCCACACAACTGCTGCTCACTGGATATGTATATGCATTCTCTGTAAACCTGAGAGATGGTTGTGAGTGAAATTCCCAGTAGATCAGTAGTTTTTTAAATACTCAGATCAGCCGTCTGGCAGCAACACCCATGCCACGTTCAAAGTCACTTAAATCTCCTTTCTTCCCTATTCTTCTGATGCTCGGTTTGAACTTTAGCAAGTCGTCTTCACCACGTCCAGATGCCTAAATGCATTGAGTTGCTGTCATGTGATTGGCTGATTTGTGTTATCAAACAATTGAAGAGGTTTACCTAATATAGTGGCTGGTGACTGTATATGTGTGTGTGTTTTAGCCTTGGTGTGCACCCTCTAATGCAGAGATCCCCAAACGACGGCCCTCCAGCTGCTGCGGAGCTACACGTCCCATGAGGCATTGTAAAACTCTGACGTTCACAGACATGACTAGGCATGATGGGAATTGTAGTTCCTGAACAACTGGAGGGCCATAGTTTGAAGACCCCTGATCTAATGCAATAGTCTGTGCACACCTATGCATAATATTATGAAGAAGCAGTGTTTGTTCACTGCTGCTTTGTCATGTGATTGCTGTCCAATGACAGTGATCAACTGGATATCCATGTGGTGGGTTCTTCTGAGCTCCTTCACTGTGACCATAGCTGCTAGTTACCGCTTTGTACACAGCTAATATACAGTACTTGTGAACATGCACACACAGTAAATGCTCCTGGCTGCTAGGACATGCTGGAACTTGTAGTTCCCGATTAGTTGAGTGTAGGTAGCCCATGTTATAATGACGTCCACTATTCTATCTTGAGCGTTGTCTCCATTCTTTGCCTAGAGTCAGCGGTTGTGTCGATCATTTTGCAGCTACAGAACAGGAAGCGTACAGCTGCGCCCGATTCATCATTTCTACCCTAAACTTTGATCCACCACCTGACGGCTGTACCGACTTCGAAGATCCTCTTTATGACACACGTGAATTAGCGGGGCTCGCACCGAGAGACTACAACTGCACTGTGGACATAAAACTGGTGAGTGTATTAGGATTATTAATATAAAATAAAATTTATCAAAAATGTCACAAGCTACAGGCACAAGAACGATTCACTGAAAAACAGACAACATGAGGATTTACTAAAACTGGAGCACTCAGAATCTGGTGCAGCTGTGTATGGTAGCCAATCGGCTTCTAACTTCAGATTGTTCACTTAAAGCGGAGTTCCACCCTAAAATGAAAGTTCCGTCCATCTTCTTGCTCCGGGTCACCTGAAAAACAAATGGATAATCGCACATTTTTTTTTTTTTTTACTTACCTTGTTTAGAAGATAATATACTTACCTTACTTCCTCTTCCTCCCCTCGGCGGCCACGGCGATTCGTCACTTCCTGGCTTGCAGTGATTCCTGGGAGCTGAGCGTCATAGCTCCCAGTAATCAATGCGCCTGCACCGGCCCTGACGTCAGTTCCGGTGCAGGCGCCATCATACCTTGCTAAACAGCTTCTGGGCATGCCCAGAAACTGTGCAGGGATGACGCTGCGGCCCCGGAAGTGACGGCGGGGCCGGCGCAGTGCATCGTGGGATCGAAGAGGACGCAGAAGAGTATTGCGCTGGCTTCAAGCTGCCCACACCTGAGATGGCAGCGCTGGAGAAGACATTTTCAAGGTAAGTATTTCTTGCAGGTAAGTGCAACCCGGGACAGTTCAGAGGCTATCCATTGTGGAATGCACTAGCCCTGACTGTCCCGGGGGGATTTTTATGTATATTTTTTGGTTTTAGGTGGAACTCCACTTTAAGCTTTGACAATAAAATCTGGAAAATTCGAGCGTATTTACTGTCTTCTTAAAGCGGAGTTCCACCCAAAAGTGAAACTTCCCCTCATCTGCTTCCTCCTCCCCTCCGGTGCCACATTTTGGCACCTTTCAGGGTGGAGGGGGGGGGGGGATGGGTACCTGTTTTTTGACAGGTACCCTTCCCACTTCTGGGAAACAGCGCCACGATGCCGTCCCTCAGGAGTTCCGTCCCCTTTCTCCTTGCCCCGCCCCCGAGCCAATGAGAGCATGCGCAGTAGGGAGCCGGCTGTAAAGCTGAAAGGCTTCATTCCCAGTTTCTCATAGAGTGATTGGCGGCGGCACCCGGTGTAACGTTAGAAGACCATACCTCGTGAAAATTCCATACCCACGTCACTTCCTGTCAGAAACAGCTGAGCAGCGTAGAAGTGCGCATGCTAACAGCCCCGGATACGTCATTGAACAGCTGAGGAGCTGGCAAGTGCGCATGCTCGGAGGGTATGAAATTTGCACGGTAGTGTGTGTAACGTTACACCGCATCAGCTGTTGCTGCGGTTACATTAAAACAGCTCGGCTGCAATATGAGTCATCTCCGCTCCTACCCCTGTCACTTCCCTGATCTCGGCTAGTAAATGTGAAAGCGGCGGCGAGTGTATGAAATCTAAATGACGGAGATCTCGGCTCCGTGATTTATATTTTCATACACCCGCCGCCGCTTTTACATTTACTAGCCGAGATCAGGGAAGTGACAGGGGTAGGAGCGGAGATGATTCATGTTGCAGCCGAGCTGTTATAATGTAAACGCTGCAACAGCTGATGCGGTGTAAAGTTATAACACACTACCGTGAAAAATCCATACCCTCTGAGCATGCGCACTAGTAAGCTCCTCAGCTGTTCAATTACGTAGGTGCTGACGTAGGTGCACCGGAAGTGACGAGGGTATGGATTTTTCACGGAACACCGGTAGCCGATCCGAAAATCGGCTGGGGTGTGGACATTGCGGGTTCCCTAGACAGGTAAGTGTCTATTTAATAAAAGTCAGCAGCTACAGGATTTGTAGCTTCTGACTTTTTGTAATTTTGTTTTTCCACAGCTTGAACACCTCTTTAGCTACCTAGGGATGTGGTGAGTTTATAGTTAATCACTTACCCACTCCAATGATATTACCTGAAGAAAACCTGGAAGCAGATTTCTATGCAGAGCTGCACCCGATTTTGCACTCTCCAGTTTTAGTAAATCTCCCCGGTGTGTAGCTACTCCCTTCTTGCAGTAATAAGTAGAAGTGCACCTGTACTTCCAGGTATGACTAGGAGTGACACAATGTGACTCTCGCCATGTGACAGTTCTGGGCCAATCACCCATTTTCATCCATAGCCCTGTGTTAGCTAGAACCTGAACAGCGCATAGTTTACAGAGGGCCACTTCTCCTAATCCTAGCAGTCAGAGTAGTGGTGAAGGAAGAGTATATGTTGCTCGGGGAGGGGAGCAATGCTTTTCCATGCATGGGCAAAGAAGTGATTTACTTTAACACTGGGGAAGTAAGAGGAAATCTCTACAATGGGTACACCGACAGTAAGAAAACTTGGCAGAAACTCTTTCCTAATCTACTAAAAATAAAACTTTTTTTGTTGCTGTGTGGGTGGCATTAGGAGAGATTTCCCCCTACTGTCTGTCTTGGCAACACCACGTTTCCGATTGTGACAAAGTGTCATTGGAACAGGAGGTGAGAGGATATCATTTCAGTTACAACACAGACAGCAATAAAAAAAAACCTAACAGAGGCTTTTACCCTTCCACACTATTTTCAGAAAACAAATTGGCTTAAAGGGGAACTTCACTCAAAAACAGAAGTTTTGCTTTTCTTCCCCCTTCCTCTCCCAAATTTGAAACATCTTTTTGGAGGGGAAAGGGTACCTAGCTTTGACACGTACCCGCTCCCACTTTTGCTCCACTGCCTAGGTGAACAGAGTGGAAGGTCGGTCCTCCCCTCCCTCCCTGCAACCTCTTAGGATACATCACAGGTCTCAGGAGTCTGCGGGACCATTCAGATAGCACAATGAGGCTTGCACATGAGCAGTGGGGAGCCGGCTGTGAAGCCACAAGGAGTCACAGCTGTCTTCCCACAGTAAACATGGAGGCGTGCAGGTAAGGGCATCACTGGGTCCCTGAGCAGGCGAGTGTCTGTTTATTAAAAGTCAGAAGCTACAGTATTTTATTTTTTAAAACCTGACTGAAGCTCCTCCTCACATTAAAGCAAACATGGCTACTCACACAACAACATACATTAGCATATGCCTGCAGGGCACAATGCTGGCTTTAGTTTTCGATTTCTCCATTGTGCCCATTGAGATCGTAAAGTTCCTCCGATAGCTATCACTTGCAGGTTGGTAGGGGGGGCACGGAGTATGGCGATTGGTGCAGCAGAGGGTCAGAGGCTACCACCAGCGCCTTATTTTATGCATAGTTTTGTATAGTGATCGACCGATATCGTTTTTTTACCGCCAATACCGATTTTTTTGGTCATCAGATATCGGTATCGGCCGATATTTTCGGACATTAAAAAAAAAAAAAAAATGTAATGTCTGCAGGTACTGTGGTGGAGGGATCTGGGGGTCTAAAAGACCCCAAACCCCTCCTCTGCACTTAAAAGCATTCAAAACACCAAGTATGGCTGTTTTGAATGCTGTAAGTTTTTGAAATCAGCGCCGCCAGTACCCTGAAGTGATGTCATGACATCACTTCTGGGTACTCGGTGGCGCCGAATTCAAAGAAATGGAAACGCGGGTCAAACGGCGGCAGTGAAGGTAGGATGCCTGGGTCTCCCGGTGGGACATGAGACCCGTACAAGCCGCGGGAGGAAGGGGCACGTCCCCTCCCGCTCCTTGGAATGACAGCCGAGCGGCTTCTCAGCCGCATCGGTTGTCATTACAAGACAGCCGACCGTTGGCTATGGACGCCGATACTGGGGTGATGCCTCTAGCTGCAGGCATTTTCCCGGTACAGCACTTTCCCGAAATATCGGCGATATATTTGTAAATCAAAAGGCTGATTCCGCTATATCGGGGAAAGTGCATATCGGCCCTTGATATATCGGCTTTGCCGATAATCGGTCGATCTCTAGTTTTGTATGTATGTATGTGTAGGTGTTATATGTATATGTGTGTGTATATATGTTGTGTGTGTATTATATAAAATATGTATAGTGGTTTCACTGATTAAAACTCTTTGCAGATCCTGAGTCGCCTTGTAGACGGCAGTAAATTTCTAGAATTCAAAGCTGACTATGGAACAACACTGGTGACCGGATTTGCTGCTATTGAAGGGTATGTATGCACAATTTTGATTTTGAGACCATCATGAATATGTAGTGACTGATCAGTAAATGGCTTCTTTTGCTTCTCACCTAGTTTTTTTTTTTTTTTTTTATAGCGCTACAGTTTGCAGATAATTTCAGTAGCTGTAGCTCAGAAACAAACAGTGCTTCGTTATGTTTGAAAGAATATGCCAGATTTTCTTGAGCTTGGTATTTCACCCACTGTCTCATGGTGTCAGGTTTGATTTTTTTTTTTTCTTTTTTTTTCAGATATTTGATTGGAATTGTAGCTAGCAATGGTGTACTTACCCATGATGCCGCACTCAAAGGAAGCCATTTTGTACAGCTCTGTAACCAGCGTAACATCCCTCTGCTTTTTCTTCAAAATACAACTTCTCAGGAACCCCTTCCACTGAGTCCGTCAAAGGTATGTATGCTACAGTGCAGGGGTGGGAGCATCAGATTTAATGCCCTCCATCTGACAGCACCCAGGACTTTCAGGCATAGTGGAGCATATGATTCACTCCCTTTCCTCTCCTAGCCCCCATGTGATAGCACTGGGACAATCACTAAGTACCAGGGCTGTGACATGGAAGTGTAGCGACAATCATCAGCCCTGTGTGAGCTTGCTTTCCTTGCCTTGCTCTTGGTGGCTGAAGGTAGCAAACGCAAACACAGAGAGAAAATACAAATTCTATGCAGATTTGGTGGGGAGATGTCACAAACCCACTGTGCAGGCACTCAGGATGGCAGCTCAGCATTATGGCTGTGGTACTGGGTTGCACTGCCCTTTCAATATGAAAGTATATCTAAATGTTTATCCCCATACTGCAACTGCCATGATCTTTTTCAAAATACATTGTATGGCCAAAAGCATGTGGATGCCTAACCATCACACCTACCTGCAGTGCATCCGGAAGTATTCACAGCGCTTCACTTTTTCCACATTTATGTTGTGCTACAGCCTTATTCCATAACTGATTACATTCATTATTTTCCTCAAAATTCTACAAACAATACCCCATAAGGACAAAATGAAAGAAGTTTGTTTGAAATCTATGCAAATTTATTAAAAATAATAAACAAAAAAAACAGATTTAAATAAGTATTTACAGCCTTTGCCATGACACTCAAAATTGAGCTCAGGTGCATCCTGTTTCCACTGATCATCCTTGAGAAGTTTCTACAACTTGGAGTCCACCGGTGGTAAATTCAGTTGATTGGACATGATTTGGAAAGGCACACACCTGTCTATATAAGGTCCCACAGTTAACAGTGCATGTCGGAGCACAAAGCAAGCCATGAAGTCCAAGGAACCTCTAAGACAGGATTGTATCAAGGCACAGATCTGGGGAAGGGTACAGAAAACTTTCTGCAGCATTGACAGTCTCGATGAGTCTTTATCATCCATAAATGGAAGAAGTTTGGAACCACCAGGACTCTTCCTAGAGCAGGCCACACGGCCAAACTACTCAATCGGGGGAGAAGGGCCTTAGTCAGGGAGGTGACCAAGAACCCGATGGTGACTCTTACAGAGCTCCAGAGTTTCTCTGTGAAGAGAGGAAAACCTTCCAGAAGAAAAACCATCCCTGCAACACTCCACTAATCAGGCCTGTATGGTAGAGTGACCAGACAGAAGCCATTCCTCAGTAAAAGACACATGACAAGCCAGTCTGGAGTGTACCAAAAGGCACCTGAAGGACTCATGAGAAAATTCTCTGGTCTGATGGAGCAAATATTGAACTCTTTGGCCTGAATGGCAAGTGTCATGTCTGGAGGAAACCAGGCACCGCTCATCACCTGGCCAATATCATCCCTACAGAGAAGCATGGTGGTGGCAGCATGCTGTGGGGATGTTTTTCAGCGGCAGGAACTGGGAGACTAGTCAGGATCGAGGGAGAGATGAATGCAGCAATGTACAGAGACATCCTTGATGAAAACCTGCTCCAGAGCGCTCTGGATCTCAGACTGGGGTGAAGGTTCATCTTCTAACAGGACAACGCCCCTAAGCATACAGCCAAGATAACAAAGGAGTGGCTACATGACAACTCTGTGAATGTCCTTGAGTGGCCCGGCCAGAGCCCAGACTTAAACCCAATTGAACTTCTCTGGAGAGATCTGAAAATGTCTGTGCACCGATGCTCCCCATCCAACCTGATGGAGCTTGAGAGGTCCTGCAAAGAAGAATGGGAGAAACTGCCCAAAAATAGGTGTGCCAAGCTTGTAGCATTATACTCAAAAAGACTTGAGGCTGTAATTGGTGCCAAAGGTGCTTCAACAAAGTATTGAGCAAAGGCTGTGAATACTCATGTACATGGATTTTATTTATTTTTTATTTTTAATACATTTGCAAAGATTTCAAACAAACTTTTTTCACGTCATTATGGGGTATTGTTTGTAGAATTATGAGGTAGATAATGAATTGAATCAATTTTGGAATAAGTCTGTAACATAACAACATGTGGAAAAAGAGAAGTGCTGTAAATACTTTTCGGATGCACGGTATATGGGCAAAAGTATGTTGACTGCCCTCCAAATGACTGTGTTCAGGTGTTTCCAGTGAAGGGTACAGCATACAAATATGTTTTAGACAATTGTGTTCTTCCATCCTTGTGGAAATCTTGTGTTTGGGGAAGGCCCTTTTCTATTCCAGCATGACATAAAGACATAGTTTAATGAGTTTGGTGTGGAGGAAATGAAGTGACCTCAACCCTACTGAACAGATTTAGGATAATTGGAACACTGATTGCGAGCCAGGTCCTCTCATCCAATACCTGACCTCACAAATACTGTTTTGGTTGAATAGGTACATAGGCCACAGGCACACTTCAAAATCATGTAGAAAACTTTCTCCAAAGGGTGATAGCCATTATAGCCACAAAGTGGTTTTGGAATGGGAGGCCCAAGAAGCTCTTATGTGTTTTTATATTATGGTTATTCGAAAACGGTGTTTCTCAACCAGGGTTCCATGGAACTTTAGGGTTCCTCCAGAGGCAGCTAGGGATTCCTTGAGCAATTTCTCAGATAAGTTCCCACTGACACCATTGATCTTTTTAGATATCTGTAAGGGGGTAATTCTTCCCAATGACCACAAGGGTAAAGAGCATTTTTCCCACTGACCATCACACGAATGTATCAAGGGTTGTAGATATAGTAATTTTTTAGCAGGGGTTCCCTGAGACCGTAAAGTTATTTTAAGGATTCCTTTGTGTTAAAAAGTTTTAAGGAAGGCTTTTCTAGAAAAATATTACTGTTGTTTTGTTGTCCAGGCAGAAGTTTTGACGAACAGGCTGAAGGCTCAGGCCTCTATGATGGCTTCTGTAGCTTGTGCCTCTGTGCCAAAGATTACGCTGGTTGTTGGTGGATGCATTGGAGGAGAAAGCTTTGCCATGGTATGTAGCCTCATGATTTCCTAAATGTACATAGAAAGGCACACTAAATGGTGACAAATCATCCCCTCCAGGGGGGCAGTTCACTAAAGAAGACTGAAAGGCCACATCCTCCATGCAGAAGATGATGTATAAAAACTATTGCAAAAAACCTCAAGAAGAGTTAGCCATCCAAAATTCACACAAACCTGGATGGAATGTACAAACTCTATGCAGATAGTGTCCTTGGAAGGAATCAAACAAAGGGTCATAGTGCTGCAATACTAGCTGCTTAAAGGGTTAGTTTCACAAAACAAAAAATGGTGAACCAACTTACAACACCCTCCTCATGCCCCTGGTCCCAGCTGTACTTAACTCCTTGGATGATTAGCTTTTTCTGCCCATGAATTTGATAACCGTGTTCTTCTTTTTTTCAGGGACATTGGGATGGCTCAAAAAGATTCTCATTGGTCAGCCTGGTCACATAACCAATGCCTGCTCACCACTGAGAGCATTATGATGCTACGCAGCCTCCGGGCTGTGCACTGCATGTTTTTAGTAGCCCAGACTGCTACATCGGCTGATGTGAGCAGCAGAAGGATATCAAGGAAGGAGATGAGTGCAGCAGGGACTGGGGGGTGTAGGGCGGGTGTAAAGAGTTAGTTCACTTTTTCATTTTATAGTGTGAACTAACCCTTTAAACACAATATGTAGCATTTCAGGTTATTGCTAACCGTAAAGCCAGCCATAGTGCGATTTTCTTTCCTGCAACCATAGGTTGCAGATAAGGAAATTGCTCGATTTCCCCATCAACACAGTCTGTGTTTATGCGGGAATGCCTCTCGCAGAGCTATTGTGAGGGGGGGGGGGGGGGCTGTCCTTGCTTGTAGAACACAGTCAGTAATGCTCTAGCCACTGGCAATAATCTCATGCTTGAAATCCAACATGCTGGTTGTACCCAAGGTTGATTGATCGGTCAACTAGCCTGCCCGTAGATGTATCGAATCCTAGCTGGTCCCTGCTGAACCAGCCGAGATTTAAACCGTCTATTGTCAGCTTAACTCAGGACCCTTTCCAGTGGTTGTAATTTTCCTGTATATTGCTGGCAGTTAGGGCAGAGCTGTTTGGTTTAATTGTTCATGCCTTAGGCTCGGTTCACGTATAACCATTTGCATAATATGTAAACCAGACAAGCTTTCAATGGAGCCAGTTCACACATGTCCGGGACGGCCGCGGTCCATTTTTTTAAAAGATTCCTGTGCAATTTTTGGTCCAGTTCAGGTGTGAGTTTAAGTAAAAATTCACACCTGAATTGCACCTGAACCGGTGAACAAAACCGCACCAGACTCCGGACTGCAAACCGCAGCTGGAAATGTGTGAACCCAGCCTGAAAGTTTGTCAGCAGAAAAACTTGACTTTTCATGGTGTTATCTCTCACACACCGGATGTAAAGCCAGCCATAGATTGATTAAATCTTGGCTGGTCCAACAGGAAATTGGCTGCAATTTGATCCATCTATGGGCAGGCTGATTTACCCAAGTCGATCCATCGATCAACTTGGGTACAACCAGCATGTTGGAATTCTAGCTTGCAAATATCGCCAGTGGCTAAAGCTGCTAATGATAATCATTGCGTTCTTACAGGAACGGCTCCCTACGGCCCCCCTGCTGGGAGAACACAATAGCTCCATGGAAGGGATTCCCCCATGAACTCTGACTGTATTTATGGGGAAAGCAAGCGATTTTCTTTCCTGCAAAAAGGAAATCGCATAATCTATGGCCGGCTTTAGTATTGCCGGTCCCCTGAGTCACTTAATAAAAACAGCTCATTGAGACAGAACAGATCCAAGGCTGCAGATGTCATTTACTGGGTTCCTGATGTGTAACTTACTATGCACCACGTTACAGAGTCCTGGATGGTATAACATGATAACAACCCCAGATAATTGTTTTCTTTTATATCTGTATTCCATTGGAGATATTTCTCTTCCTAGAAACATGGCAGGAAGTAAGAGAAAATGTCTCCAAAGTGAGAGGATTTCTTCTTTTTAGGCATTTATTAAAGAGAACAAGTGTCCCCATTGGAAGATCACCGCTCGCCTCCCATTTTGGTGCCAAAATATGAATTTATCATCCCTTTCTGTCCTGCGGACGTTGGTCCCTAGGACAAATCGAGAGGGATAATCTGCCCAGCGTGAACACTGCAATAAAGATTTAAAAGAGTTTCTGTATTCCCTAATCTATCCAAACCTAAAAATGAGATACACCAAAATAACATAAATTTACTCTGTTAGTTTGACCAAATCTGTGCTACCTAAAATCATTATTCCGTAAGGTGGAATTCCCCCTTTGTATTTTATTTTTGTTATTTTTTATCTGCAGTGCGGGAGATCATTCGATCCAAACTTTTTCTTCCTTTGGCCGAATGCAAGAATCGGACTTGTAGATGCAGACTCAGCTCCACCTAGCAGACAGGAAGAGGGGGATGGGTCAGAAGATGGGGACAAATTCACTGCTTTACTGACCAGGTATGTAAAATCTGACGAAGTTTGACTTGCGACCCAAGAGTTACAATGTATAGGTGGCAGGCACTGGATCTGCCATTACAGTGTGAAATGGAGTTTTATACTGTAAGAGCGTGTTAGCTCTGGCTAGGCATCCTTTGTAAACCCTTGGGCAGGGGTGCCCAACCTTTTGGCTCTCCGTTCTCCTAGGCTACATTGGAAGAAAAGGAATTGTCTTGGGCCACACATAAAAAACACTAACAATATGGCCCCATTCACACTTCACGATTTTGAATTGCGGGCAGAATGGCAGCGATTCGTGCAATAGTTGAAAAACATACCACGCGTGTTTGGGTGCCATTCGTTTTTAACAGAACCTCAAATGCAGTGTAATTTTGCCACAGAATCTTGGCAAAATGCATCACACAAAGCTGTCGCCCAAAAGAAGCTCCTGCTCCTTTTTTGGGTGACAAGCTTTGCATGGTGTGTTTTGCTACAATTGCAGTGTGATTTGGAATGGCGGGCAGAATTGCAGTGATTCTGCCCACGATTCAAAATCACAAAGTGCGATAGGGGCTTAAGGATTGTCGATGAGCAGAAAAAGTTGGGCAGATGATCGAATTTCAACTATGTGCTGTGTGTGTGCAGTGCAGGGATGGGAGATGACCAGCCACAGTGTCAGGGGTAGAGTGGGGTTGAGGGCAGGGGGTTTTGGGGAGAGTGCATCTGAAATGTGGGGGGGGGGGGTGCAGCCCACCTTAGCACCCCCCTAGATTTGGCCATGCGGCACTTATTTGGCTGGTGCTAGCTAGCTGGAGTCCCTGCATGTGCTGTTGGTACTATTGAAAGTAAGGATGTTCCTGGGCCCTGCTTGTGACCTGGCCGCATTCATAGCTGCCAGCTTACAATTTTGTGTTGGGCCTCATGTGTGCCGCGGGTTGGACACATCCAGGCTTAGGGCCTTTGGAAAGCACTTTGTGTAGAAACTAGGAATTTGGAGGACACAGAAGTGTCACACCAATATCAATTTATTAAATTATAAATATTCAAAGTAAGAACAGCCAACATGTTTCTGGGGTTTATACAGTCCCCCTTCATCAGGACTTAAAGTAACACTGAATGATATCCTTATTCTCCATACCTTAATGTAATCTCTTTTTCATTAAAGTGTTTCCCAACTGTGTTCATCATGAGCTATTGAACCTTTCTTTTCCCTCTCACTTCCATTTGTTTGGAGTGAGCAGTACACATTAGTTATGGTCATGTACACTGCTTTGTGCACACTACACATCCCATACTCCATAGTCTATTTTGGAAGTGAGCAAGAGAGGGTGGCTACATTCCTACATACAGTGGGACCATGGAGAAGGAACATAGCCTCCCTCTAACAGGAAGTCAAATCACAGCAGCAAAAAAAAAAGAAATTTGGAGGAGTCTAAGAACAATAGAAGTGACTTTTCTGAGTTAAGAATACAAAGAAACTTAGGTATGGCAAGACCCCAACACCTGCCCCTCCAAGCCCATATTTGTAGCATTGCTGGGTGCCACAGAAGAGGGTGATGGTAACAACCAAAAAATATACAAAACCGTATATTATAATTTTATTTGAAGATCTGATTTACTGATCTATCAAGTGAAAACTGTTTGTGGAGTTTTCCACTCTAAAGCTGAACTCCAGCAAACCCTGCAGTCTTGCAGAGTTGTATAGGCTCTTCTCGTGAACTGAAATTACTTACTCTGATTTCACTGCACGCTGTGAGTTTCTCATGTCCATTAGAAGCTGCAGCACGTCAGATAGACATTCCTGGCTGGAGAATGCCCAGTGTCATCTAGCTCTTTTTGTCCTCAGCCTTGCTGTGTCTGGCCAGCTTCAATCATTCATTGGATTTCAGTTCCTTCAATCATGGAGGCTCAGAATCACATGTGAGCATTACGTAGGGTGGTCTAAATGGAAATGAAGCCTGCTTAGGAATACCCACTCCTATAGACTGACATCCACCCATCAAGGCATGTTGATTTTGCATAACTCCTCCCAACAGATACATAACTAGAAATGTCAGGGCTCTGATGCAAGAAACCATGAAGGGTCCCCCTGACCTTTGGGGCCCTTTCCATCAGTCCCGAGGCCCTTTCCTCTGGTCCTGGGGTCCTTCTCTCTGAGCCCTTCCACTGATCCTGGGACCTTTTCCTCTGGTCCTGGGGTCCTTCTCTCTGAGCCCTTCCACTGATCCTGGGACCTTTTCCTCTGGTCCTGGGGTCCTTCTCTCCGAGCCCTTCCCACTGATCCAGGGACCTTTTCCTCTGGTCCTGGGGTCCTTCTCTCCGAGCCCTTCCCACTGATCCAGGGACCTTTTCCTCTGGTCCTGGGGTCCTTCTCTCCGAGCCCTTCCACTGATCCAGGGACCTTTTCCTCTGGTCCTGGGGTCCTTCTCTCCGAGCCCTTCCCACTGATCCAGCGACCCTTTCCTCTGGTCCTGGGGTCCTTCTCTCTGAGCCCTTCCACTGATCCAGGGACCTTTTCCTCTGGTCCTGGGGTCCTTCTCTCCGAGCCCTTCCCACTGATCCAGCGACCCTTTCCTCTGGTCCTGGGGTCCTTCTCTCTGAGCCCTTCCACTGATCCTGGGACCTTTTCCTCTGGTCCTGGGGTCCTTCTCTCCGAGCCCTTCCCACTGATCCAGGGACCTTTTCCTCTGGTCCTGGGGTCCTTCTCTCCGAGCCCTTCCCACTGACCCAGGGACCCTTTCCTCTGGTCCTGGGGTCCTTCCCTCCAGTGTTAATTTCGTAGACCAATATATTTTCATTGACTAACTTAACACTGTTTTAGTCAACTAAACTACGACTAAAATTAAAACAATTCAGATGACTAAAATATGACTGAAACTGAAATGGCATTTTAGTCCAAAGACTATGACTACAACTAAATTGAAAATTGACATCAAAATGAACACTGCTCTGCTGGCCTTTTCCAAATAGGCAACACAATTCCATCCAGAGCATGTAATAATAGCACATTAAAGTTTAAACATGTATTGTACTACCGCATAAGTAAGGGGGCATCTACTAAGCTGCTGAAAGAGAAAAAAAATTAAGAAAAAGGCTTTTAATGTTGGTAATATATTCAGGTAATATGTGCAATGACATTACAGCCAACAGAGTTTACAGTTTTTTTTTTTTTTTTTTTTTTTGTATTTTAAAGTTGCACTTCTGTTTGTCAAAAAGCAATATTTTTGTTTGTTTACGAAACTTGTTTTTTTTTTTTTATAAAGACGTTATATATCACAATGGCTAAATCTGTGTCTGTAGTGAGTGTTGAAACCTTAATACCAGAAATAATAACAACATATTCGATTTTTACTCCAGGAGTATATCATTAGTTTGGAAATTCTAGAGAAGTGTTTAAATAATGCATTACAATTTACCTAAACCTATTCGATTTGTAGTTGACTAAAATGTACTGGAGATTTTAGTCAACTAAAATATACCTAAAACAATCCAAATGACTAAAATATGGCTAAAACTAAAATGGCATTTTAGTTAACCACTTGCCGACTGCCTAACGCCGATCTACGTCGGCAGTCAGCCCCTCACAGGCAAAGTGACGTAGGGCTACGTCACTAGCTTGTGAGGGTCTAGGGAGCGAGCGCGCGCCCCCGGAGGCGCGCTCCCGCGTGGTCACGGACCCCCCCGCGCGTGTGACCGGCGGACCCGATGTCCGCCGGTCACTCGGCGATCGGCGGGGGAGAGGGAGAATGTCAGGCAGCTTGTGTAAACAAGCCACCTGTCATTCTCCTTGCTGTTAGGATACTGATCACTCGGATCTAGTATGTAGATCCGTTGATCAGTGTCCATACAGCTCAAGCCCCAGCCAATCACAGTAGAAAGCACACCCCTAGGGATACACACAGCCCCTCCCTCCCAAATAAAGTTAACCCCTTCACTACCAGTGTATTTTTACAGTAACAGTGCATATATATAGCACTGATTACTGTAGAAATGTCACTGGTAACCCCAAAAGTGTCAAAAATGTCAGTCAAGGGTCCGATCTGTCCGCCCCAATGTCGCAGTACCGCAAAAAAAATCGCAGATCGCCGCCATTACACGTTAAAAAAAAAATCAACAAAAATGACAGAAATCTTTCCCTTTGTTAGTAAACGCGATAACTTTTGCGCAAACCAATCAAAATACGCTTTTTGCGATTTTTTTTTTTACCAAACATAGGTAGCATAAAACAAATTGGCCGAAAAAGTAAAAAAATTTTGATTTTTAAATTTTTTTGGGGGGGAATTTCATATAAAAAAATGTGAAAAATATTGCTATTTTTGCAAAATTGACGCTCTTTTTTTGTTTATAGCGCGTGATCAAAAAATCGCACAGGTGATCAAATACCACCAAAAGAAAGCTCTGTTTGTGGGAAAAAAAGGACGCCAAATTCGTTTAGGTACAGCGTTGCACGACCGCGTAATTGTCCGTTAAAGTCACGCAGTGCCGAATCGCAAAATACCCCCTGGTCGGAATGGGGGTAAAATCTTCCGGGGCTTAAGTGGTTAAGACTATAACTAAATTAAATCGAAATTTGCTGCCAAATTAACATTGCTTCCCTGCAAGCCTAGGGCCCTTCCCACTGCTCCCGGGGCCCTTTACGCCCTTTGTGAGGCCCTTTATAAGCTCAGGTTCACATTGCTGTGACACATAAAGTCACATGACAAGTCAAAATACATTCATTTTAGGGGTGCCGACTCAAGTCACAGCGACAAAGAAAAAAGGTTCCTGCACTAATTTTCTGCAACTTTGGTGCAATTTGAGTGCTGTAGATTGCAAAGTGAAATCACAAAAGTCGCAAGGAAATCACAAGCAAGTCACATGGCTCTGAGGTCGCAGCAATGTGAGCTGAGCCTGTCTTGGAGCGGCACACTTTCACATGTTCTGCAGCGGGCCCCCTTCCTAACGTCTTAGGTCCCCCCCATGGTGGTGGAATACCAAAGCCTGGTCACTAGTGCGACCTTTGCGACCCTGGTAGTTCCGCTACTGCCTCCCAAAATGCTGTGATGTTTTCAGGAAGCTGTATACAGCACCCTGCTGGCCCCTTCTACCAGCCATGGTCCGCCGGCATTGCACAAGAAGCACAGAGACCCAGTGATGATCAATGGGTCTAACATAAGATATGTTGTGAAAAACAGTTTTATTTTAATTAGCAGGTTGATGAGGGAGGAGAGGAAGAACCAGGGCAGGAACAATATAAACAGATTAAACGTCAGCTCTAATTCAGTCATTGCCTGGTAAAGACCACATTTTAGGGTGATTGTCTAGCGATTTATTAACCCAAAATTTACAGTATTTTGTGCAGCTGGTTCCTGTATTTTTCTCCATGGAAGATATAGCCTTTGGTTTTATGATGTTGTTATGCAATAACTAGCTTTTTCTTTTGTTTTTTTAGACTAAAGGAGGAAAGTTCAGCATTTTACTCTTCAGCCAGACTATGGGATGATGGAGTGATCCTTCCTGAAGACACACGGCAAGTAAGTCTAGATTCTTGTAGAGGGAAAAAAATACTTTTTTGTATTTTGGCTCCAGCAGGCACATGTGAAGAATTAAAAGGAAAATCAGCAGCTGTGTTTTGACTGCTGTTTTTGCTTAGAATATAACATCTGGGTAGGTCTGAACAGTTGTAGGAAAAGTCCCATGAAATAGCCATAGCTTTCCCTCCAGTGGCTGCCAAGTTGATCCAGTGTTTAGGGAGGGCTACAGACACAGCTATAGAAAATGAACCTGTCACATGATCAAACAATATCAACAAAGTGCAAAAAGTTTAACTACAGTTCTATGCATGGAGGGGAGCCTCCAGGTCCCAGGCCTATATTATGTGTAGTAGTGATCGACCGATATCGGTTGTTTCGTTGCCGATACCGATATTTTGGCCATCGCATATTGGTATCGGCGTATACGGGCTGATATTTTGTACATCCTATGTCAGGGCCTGAGACTAATCTTCTCCTCCTCCAACCATTAGGTGGTGATGCTCCTGTAAAATGATGTCACATAGCATAATTCAGTTTACAAATGTTATTGAATATGCCACTCACATATGTACAAATTAAAGATATAAGCAATTCCACATTGGCAGATCGGTATCTTTCACCCACTTGCCGCAAGTGATACCCGGTGATACCGCTCCGTTTGGCATCCACTCAATACTGCTCTGTCTCTCACCCGCTCCATCTTCCACCCACCCGATACTGATCCGTCTCTCACCTTGCCGTAAGTGACACCCGGGTGATACCGCTCCGTCCAGCATACAATCTCGGAGGTCACATGGTCACCCAAGTGGGTGAGAGATACTGATCTGCCAGCAGATCTGCTAATGTTTAATTGGTTATATCTTTAATTTGTACATATGTGAGTGGCATATTCAATAACATTTGTAAACGGAATTATGCTATGTGACATCATTTTACCCTTACATGAGCAATATTTGGAATATCGGCTAGTTCGGGGGCCGATACAGATATATTGGCAAAATTCAATATCGGCCCTTGATATATATCAGCCTTGCCGATAATCAGTCGATCCCTAATGTGTAGGCCTTTGAATTCTACTATACTAGGAGATAAATGACACACAATCCAGGATATAGGTCTCAGATGACAGAGTTGCAGTCCAATGTGAGAGCCTTTACTCTAAGGCTTCCATATTGGATCATTCAATGATGGGGACAGAGCTCAGCTCCAGGGTGGACAGGAAGGATGGGCCTTTACTGTAAACCTGAGATCCAGTGGTGGTCAAATTCACAGATATCTGTGGTCTCTGAGCGAATGCAGAGAATAAAGATACCATTCCGAAGAGTAGGATTAGCAAGAAGTTTGGGGTTATCACCCTTGACTTTTTCTGGGAAACCCATAATGAAAATGTCAGGGCATTTTAACTGATTCTCCTGGTCATCTGTTTTCTTTAACAGTAAACCCACTGGCTGCAGAGCTTGGTGGGTGCAGCCTCCCTCAAGCCAGGGGGATTCCTCTAGGTCGCTGACTCAGGACTCAACCTCCATTACAGAGATTCTGTAGGTCCTGTCATAGCAGGGAGACACTGAATTTCGACACCATCTATTTTTGTAGTAAAGCTGGCTTGACAAATCTTTATTGATCCAAGGATCTTGGCAATACCATCTGTCAGAGGTGGAGTTAAGTTGGGTACAGTCTCAGCATGTTTCTTTGGAGATGGTGAATCAGCGGCATATCCCAAGTTGCCATCTTGGTCTTCCTGCTTTGTTCTTCGCATCAGCTTGCCCACAAACTTAGAATCTCTTTTTAGGGGACCTCATTGTTGGTCTGGCAGGATTCGGAAGAGCATCCTACTCTGTAAGCAGCAAGACTCTGCCCCAGACTCACAGATATTTAACTGAGAATTATTATAACCAAACATTCCCTCCGATTTCATTATCTAGGTGTCTGGTTTAGCTGATTTTTTTTAAGCGGCTTTCCCCATGCAGGTCAAGTCACAACTCTCTTCATACCCCATGTGGAAGCACTGAGTGCATTAGTGGCCAATGTCCAAGCATCAGTGTGATCAGGGGCCATCTTTAAATATTGCCATACCCCATAGTAAGCTTCCAACAGAAGCCAGAGAGGGACTGCTCCTGTTGGTAGGATCCAACCAACCTCAGGGTATGCTGTGTGACTGCTCCAGGGTGCTTCATAGGAAAAAAAAAACAATTAAATGGGTTAAAAGAGCCTTCCAAAACACTATTGTTACGCCAGTGCCAGTCACTGCCTCCTCACCTTTTACCAATCTTCCCTACCTTTTCCCATCACCCATGCTCTTCTCCCCCCATCCTCCTCGCTCCCATTATTCATATACTCTCCTCCCTTCCCCATCACCTATCACCTGCCCCCTCTCCACTTCCCCTATGGCCCATCTTCCCCTCTCCCATCATATATTCTCTCCTACCTTCATCCATTGTCTCCCCCCCATCCTACCATCGCCAGTCCATTACTCTGCTTCCTACCTTCTCCCATTGTTCAGCCTCCCTTCCCCATTGCCAATCCTTTTCCCAGAGTCAATCCCCCACTCTGCATTGCTTTGCCATCCTTCCCTATTGCCAATCCTTTCCCATCACCCATCCTCTCTTTTCCGATTGCACACTCCCCCGTTGACCATCCTCTTCTTCCTCATCACCCACCTGCCACTGCCTTGTTGTCCTGTTCCCCTTTCTACCATCCCTATTATCTACCCCCTTTTCTCCATTATCCCCTCCTCTTTTCCTTCATCGCCCAGCCTTTCCTCCCCCCTTTCTCCATCCTCTCCTCCCTCATCACCCATATTTTCTTCCTCCATTGTCTAGTTCCCTTTCCTCCCCTCCCCATTGTCTACCCTTCCTGTAATCCCTCGTGACCCATCTTTTCTTATTCCTTTCTTCTTCTTCTTCTTCTTCCTTTCCATTCCTTCATTGTCTATTTTCCTTTTCCATTGCCCATCCTCTCCTCCCCCACTGCCCATCGTCTTCTCCCCTCTCCATTAAAATATATCTGTAGGCTCCGCTACCTTATCAGAAAGTAACAGTAGTGATTAGGAGAGGTTTTCTAAGCTGTGGTCACTTGTCCTCATTGACTGTTGATGATTGGCAGCATCAGGTGGAACTCAGTGACACCAGAATTCATCATCTCATAAACTGCCATTCCGCTCCGATTTGACCAGAAATTTTGGAATGGTAGTAATATAGGGCTAATTAAAGTCCAGCAAGTTTAAACTAATCGAATACCATAGATCCAGAATAACACCGCAACACAAAAAAAGTGAGGATTTTTGCTAAATATTCTCCCTGTAGGAAGACTTCAACAAATATTAAAAGATCTTCTCATACAGATGTAGCACCCTCCTAGGTAGGTGCTAGGTAAAAGCATTGTTTGCTCCATCTGCTTATCAGGTGGGCCTGATCAGTAGGTTTGCCTGTTACATGTGTCCATGTGTAATTCACTTGGTCTGAGGGAGTATCCCCACTTTATCCAATGGGGGAGCATGTTGGACAGTGGAGGAAACCCAGCCAGTGACACACAGGCTTTTGTTACAGTCCCAGTGGGAGGGCACAACCGTGGTGCATCCTGGGATTGGTCATAAAAGCCAAGGGCACATGTGACAGGGCGTCTTTGGGCTGGAAGCCAGGTCCAGGGAGGAGGGTGAAGGCTGTCTCTCCTCCTGTCAGAGTGGAAGGCTGTCACAGGCGGTCAGCCTAGTGGACTAGCAGGTGCGGTGCTGAGCTGGAAGGTCCAGGATACTGACAGTGGAGAAAGAGGCAGAGCCACCTGAGGAAAAACAGTGTCTGTGAGTACCCGGGAGCTTGCCAGGGGTCTGCCCAGGAAGGGGATCACTCCAGTGAAGGTCAGTGGACAGAAGTTAGCACACATAGCAAGTGAGAAAGGGGTTGCCAAGTCTAGGACCCTGAAGGTTCAATATTACAGGATCATTTCCACCATCTTCACTTCGGTGGCAGAGTGAAGCAGCGGCCTTGCCGCATACTTTATAGTTAGATGTCCTCTACATTGTGCATAGTTCAAGTTGGAGTATCCCACTCATACCTTCTCCTATCCAAGTTCTAAAATAAAACACAAAAAAAAACAAATCCCCTGGACTGTTCATTGTCTGAGCCAAGTGTTAAAGTGCTAAGATTTTACAGATTGTTGCTATTGGGTAACCCAGGGGAATCCATTCACAGCAGCTCCCAAGGGGGCAGTGCTACACAGATATCATGACCTTGTAAGGAGAATGAGTTAAAGCGGAGTTCCAGCCTTTTCACTCACCTGTCCAACGGTCCAGCAATGCGGCCGCCCGAAGCCTCGATCCTCTTCTCTCTGGTCTCGGCGGCGCCGGCATCACTGCTGTGGGCACCCGGCTGTGACAGTTTGCGGCTTCACAGCCGGGTACCCACTGCGCATGCGCGAGTTGCGCAGCACGTCTTGATTGGCCGGCAATCTTCTGGGACCTCTGACATGTCCCAGAAGATTGCAGGGAGGGAGGGGGAGAGGAGAACTTCCGTTCAGGGCGCTGCGGAGCTCCGAGCGGAAGTGGAAGCGGGTACCTGTCAAAACTAGGTACCCGCTCCCCCCCCAAAAAAATTACATGTCAAATGTGGCATGTCAGGGGGTTAGAATACCTAAAGCGGAAGTTCCACTTTTGGGTGGAACTCCGCTTTAAATAGAACCCTTCACTGGAATCATATTTATGTATGAACTTGTTATTTAATTTAATTGTGTTTTTTATTTGCCAGGTACTCAGCAAGTGCCTTCGAATTATTAATCAAAGGAAGTATGAAAGGGCCGCCTTCCATTCGTCTCCAGTGCTGAGAATGTGATAAGCTTCTGTTGTAAATCAGGAATCTTTTTAAATTGTGTAAATATTCTATATAAAAAGGTATTTTCTAAACTAACAGGCAAACTTTTTATTTAAATTGTATTAATTTTATAGATACCATAAAAAAACTAAAGCTGCAATATGAAAAAATGGCTCTTGTTCATGTTTACATACAGATTTAGGATGATTTCTGTTCTGAAAAAAACTGCATGCGCAGGTCGCTCCCACCTGTAGACCAGAGCTGTCATCTCTCTATCTCTGCTGTGCCACTGCTTGTGAAAATGGATTTTGCAGTTTGGCCGTTCAGATTAAAGAATATGTAAACCCGACTTTTTATTTTTCTGATATGTAGTGTTAATTTTCCTTAATGAAAATATTTTCAGCACTAAAATTAACACTATTTTCGTCGACTAAAATAGGACTAAGGCAGGGTTCACACTATTGCAAATTGGATGCAGGTTTCCCCGCATCCAATTCGCATGTCATGAGATTGTGACCAGCGCTCTATGGAGCCAGTTCACATATCTCCAGGGCAGCTCCGGTGTAAATTACACAGGAGTCCTGTGCGTCCTCTGGTCTGTTTCATGTTGGTTTCTGATCCGAATTCAGCCAAAAATTCGGACTAAAATCAGACCTGAAACCGTAATCAGGAACGCACCAGACCCCTGCTGTGAGCCGCTCCATGCGGCAGTGTGAACCCAGCCTGAAACTAAAACAATTCAGAGAACTAAAATACTACTAAAACTAAATTGGCATTTTAGTCAAAAGACTAGGACTAAAACTAAATCTAAATTTGAGGTAAAAATTGACACTGGTTCTATATCACAACGGCTAAATCTGTGTCTGTAGTGCATCTTCAAACCTTAATACCGTCAATAATAAAATTTTATTCGATTTTTACTCCAGGAGTATATAATGAGTTCAGAAATTCTAGAGAAATGGTTCAATAATGCATTACAATTTAACTAATCCCAATAGATATTAGTTGACTAAAACTAAAACTGAATTTAGGTCAAAAGACTGACTAAAATCAAATCGAAATTTGAATCAAAACGAACGCTGCTGCTTGTATGAGAAAGTATCCTGTTCTCTTTGTATTGCTTCCTTTATCCCTGGTGTCCCTGCCAGTCCCTCTGCTTTCTTATTAGTAACTGAACACACTAAGCAGGAGAACACAGCTTGGTCAGTTCTCTAGCTGTGCTGGGAGCTCAGCCTGTTCTCCTCCAATGATCAGACCTGTCCTGACACACACCCCTGCACAGCCTTTCACTGGGAAGTTCAGTGTAGTGTAGTGCTGTTTCTCCTCCCCCAGCTCTTATGCAGAACAGAGGGAATGTGATCGCTTATAAAAAAAATGGAAAAAAAAAGGTATTTATAGTGTTTTTTTATATCTATATAAAAATGTTTTATCTTTCATTTCTATTTTTAAACTGAATGGGTTGTTTTACAAGGTGATCGTTTACAATCACTGCATGTGGAGCTGTATGAGTTTTCTTATACGTGAGTGAAGCGGTTTATGTCATTTATTCAGAGGGATATATTGGTCCTTGTGGGGCTAGGAGGAGGTGGTGGCTACAATTCTTGAAGGAATGAAAAAAGAATTGTAAAGTAATTGGGGAGAGGTAAATGGCGCTGTGAACACATTTATTTATACTGTTGGGTTGTATCTTTCACCTACATTATATCTGCATTTTACATCTTTAGTAGGAAGGGGCATTTACCTCTCCCCCAATTACTTTATATTCTAATTATATATCCATTGGATTATAGTTGGGAGGTCGGCTGCAGCCATCAGTTTGTAATATTTCTTCCTTTTTTTTTTTTTTCCTAAGCGCAGATTATTACTTAGGGCTCTTTCACACGGTCCGCATCCGTAGGCGGATCCGTGCTGCTCAGCGAGGGATCGTAAACACAGATCCCCCACTGAGCAGGAAGGTGACAGCTCCGTCTCCGCTCTGTGTGCAGAGAGGCAGATGTCAGAGCCCCATGCATCTCTATGGGGGAATCGGATGAGAGCGGACCGCCTGTCCGCTCTCATCCGATCCAATCCCCTGGACAGATGGAAAATAGGGTTTCCATCCATCAGGATTTCACGGATTGGGTGCGGGTGTCAGCGGACATGTCTCCGCTGACATACGCTGCCCCATAGGGATGCATAGGGGATCCGATCAGATCCGCCTAAAAAACTGACAGGTGGATCGGATCGCTCGTGTGAAAAAAGAATTGTGTCTGTATTAGTGACTGAGCAATACAGATTTAAGCCCTGTTCACATCGGGGCGATTTGACATGTCAAATCGCATGCCAAATCCCAGCCTATTGCCAGAAATGGCACTGTCCGAATTGAACCAACTTTGCGGCGCTGCACCGATTTCCAAAGGTAGTTTCTGCACTAGTTGAAGAAAAAGGAGGAGTGTGGGACTTTGAATGAGTATAGCTAGACATATATATCTACTATATGGTGTAATAGGCATGTCCTACTGCTTATTGTCAGTCCGTGAAGGACTGACAATGCATAGGTTGGATTAATGTAGCATATATGACTCTGTAAATCATATTATTAAATCATAATAAATGCCAATTATATTCAAAACAAAGAAAATATATCATGTCCAAAATCACAATAATAAAACATATTTATTGTGGAAATATTCTTTTTTTCTTTTTTACAGGTAAGCACCTTTTAAAATATAAAACTTTATATGACCCAAACCATGGGGACCCCTCAAGGGTTAACACATAATCGAACATTTAACTATTCTAATCTGGCACGATATATTACCATAATAATACAGATTATACATACAGAACATATACAAGGAAAGACATACATGAATGTATATAAATTAGCAATAAAACCATACATATTCATATTAGAGATCAAAAACCGCTTGATATAAGAATGTGAATCTCATTGAAAAACATAATCTTAAAATTAGATAGGATTTTCATGGAGTAACTTGGATGATTGTTAGTTTATTGTACCAGGTGTGAATAAGATGATGTAAGTAGTATGTCGGCTCGACGCGTTTCGTGGAGCTTTGTCCACTCATCAGGAGCAAAAAAGAATTGGTTTCTGAAAGTGAAAATATGAATAAGGTTTTGGTATAGATGTAGGATATGGAAAAAAAAAAAAAAAATTAATAATATTTTATATAAGATCAATAAGGGGATGAACACTACCTTTAACTAGTGTCATCGATCCATAAACAAACCAGTCCGGTGCCGGCAAACAGGGGTCGCTCCAGGAGAACGCCTGTCCCGGGGCTGAAGCATGGGTTGCACCCCACACACATGGGGGCAGCAGGAAAGAGAGGACCCAAGTAGAATTATATATTGATAAACGAACCAAACAGAGAGGCTTTTGGGAGATTAATCCAAAAAGTATGGGTCAGCGATCGTTGGAACCTGAGGCAGTCTGAAAATATATGTATAGAATTGGGATAAATATCTAACATGAACTAAAAGGAAAGAAAAAATATATATAGTCTCACAAAATTCTGTCTTGAATATATTATATACGGGGTTCAAAAAAGATTTTTTGATCCCAAAGAAGAATCTGCCTGTGGGTGACCGAGCATTGGATAAAGGTTGGAAGAAGGGGGATTAGACGGTACATATAGTTGGAATGGTATCTAGCAAGCGTGTCATATAGTTAAGTGAAGTAAGATGAGATAAGTGATGAAAATTGGATATACATGGAGAATGACCAGAAATCATGTACAGGATTGCATGCACTGGAAACCAAAACGACCAGATAAAGGAACATATTAGGAAGAAGATCACCAAGTGTGAGAGGATATATGAAAAAGTGATGGATTAATGATGTGGTGATATATAATTAAATGGGAGACCTGGAAAGGTTAAAGAAGGGACCAAATGGTCCAGACCGATAAAAGTGAAACGGTATTAAATACACAAGGGTCAAAAGGAGAAGAGGTGCCAGAGTGACAAGTACGTGAGGGCTTGTGAAAGGCAAAAAGCGTGGAATTAACCAGTGAACCTAAATTAGGTGAAAAAGGTGGAAAGTCTATTGGAAAAATAAATCAGGGTGAGCAGTAGCATGTAAAATGATTTACCAGAGAAAAAAATCCGGAGAACATAGGAGAGGTCCAAACAAACCAGCGCGTCCATAGTGAGCGGGAGTGAAGACCACGCTAACGCCATGTTGAGCGTCAGTATATATAGGCGGTTCACGTCTCCCACCTACATCCGGTCGGTCAGACCGGATGACGGCGGGAACAGACCGCCCACTGACGTCACATGAGATGGAAGGAGTTGCCATAGCAGCGTGACGCCGACTGGAGTCACGTATCAGGCCACTCGGAAACATGGCGCCGATGGAGGGCGTGACGCTCCGCCCCCGGCCCGGATGCCGAAGCAGAGACGGGCTCGGGAGGGGAGAAGTCCGGCCACCCATCGCAGCCCCGGACAGGAAACCCGAGGCAGCCCTGACAGCCTACTTACGGACCGGATGTAAATGGATTAAAACACACTACATCTGTACTTAGTAAAAGTTGCTGATTGTGTGTCTTGCTAGATACCATTCCAACTATATGTACCGTCTAATCCCCCTTCTTCCAACCTTTATCCAATGCTCGGTCACCCACAGGCAGATTCTTCTTTGGGATCAAAAAATCTTTTTTGAACCCCGTATATAATATATTCAAGACAGAATTTTGTGAGACTATATATATTTTTTCTTTCCTTTTAGTTCATGTTAGATATTTATCCCAATTCTATACATATATTTTCAGACTGCCTCAGGTTCCAACGATCGCTGACCCATACTTTTTGGATTAATCTCCCAAAAGCCTCTCTGTTTGGTTCGTTTATCAATATATAATTCTACTTGGGTCCTCTCTTTCCTGCTGCCCCCATGTGTGTGGGGTGCAACCCATGCTTCAGCCCCGGGACAGGCGTTCTCCTGGAGCGACCCCTGTTTGCCGGCACCGGACTGGTTTGTTTATGGATCGATGACACTAGTTAAAGGTAGTGTTCATCCCCTTATTGATCTTATATAAAATATTATTAATTTTTTTTTTTTTTTTTTTCCATATCCTACATCTATACCAAAACCTTATTCATATTTTCACTTTCAGAAACCAATTCTTTTTTGCTCCTGATGAGTGGACAAAGCTCCACGAAACGCGTCGAGCCGACATACTACTTACATCATCTTATTCACACCTGGTACAATAAACTAACAATCATCCAAGTTACTCCATGAAAATCCTATCTAATTTTAAGATTATGTTTTTCAATGAGATTCACATTCTTATATCAAGCTGTTTTTGATCTCTAATATGAATATGTATGGTTTTATTGCTAATTTATATACATTCATGTATGTCTTTCCTTGTATATGTTCTGTATGTATAATCTGTATTATTATGGTAATATATCGTGCCAGATTAGAATAGTTAAATGTTCGATTATGTGTTAACCCTTGAGGGGTCCCCATGGTTTGGGTCATATAAAGTTTTATATTTTAAAAGGTGCTTACCTGTAAAAAAGAATATTTCCACAATAAATATGTTTTATTATTGTGATTTTGGACATGATATATTTTCTTTGTTTTGAATATAATTGGCATTTATTATGATTTAATAATATGATTTACAGAGTCATATATGCTACATTAATCCAACCTATGCATTGTCAGTCCTTCACGGACTGACAATAAGCAGTAGGACATGCCTATTACACCATATAGTAGATATATATGTCTAGCTATACTCATTCAAAGTCCCACACTCCTCCTTTTTCTTCAACTATGTTACTAGGGATGGAGTTAGCTAGACAATTATACTTCCGTGGCAGATCACTTTCCCTTGTTTGCCTTTCCCCAGTTTCTGCACTACTTTTGGCGACTTCGGTGGCGATTTCAATAGACATCTGTGCATGAACCCGTACAGATGCCTTTCAAATTGCCCCCGAACTCGCAATAAAATACGGGTTTGAAATCATGAAAGTTCAGATCAGTGCAGTTTTTTCAACTTGATCGCAGCCCTGCTAAAACGTGTGAGTTCAAATGAAAAATGCAGCATTTGATAAGAAAAAGCTGCATTTGACCTACTTTGCCTGCAGCTTAATAAGACATGCTGTGTCTGAAGAAATGCAATGCAAACAGGTCAAATGCAGCTTCAGAACTGTCATCTACACCAGTGGTCCTCAACTCCCGGTCCTCAGGCCCACTAACAGGCCAGGTTTGCAAGATAACTAAATTACATCACAGGTGATCTCATTTGCTGCTCAGTGATTGCAGTATTCTAGTCTGCATCTCCCCAAGGTAATACTTAAAATCTTGCCTGTTAGTGGGCCCGAGGACCAGAGTTGAGGACCACTGATCTACACTACCTAAGTCAATTGGGAATCTGTGGCTGAACTATGAATCTGCGGCTGGACTATAGGAGGTGAAGGAGTAGGGATCGCTACCATGGTTTTGCATGGTTCCCCTGCAGCGGTGGTAGATGGGACATGTAGCAATTCATGGGGGAACAATCCTTGAGAATAGGTGATGTGGCTGTGCCTTGCTCGCCCGAGAAACGATCCAACGGTGCCACAGAATAGATCGGCTTTGACCGCCTCTATGGCCTTGGAGGACCAGAGCAACGTCATGACGTAATTTCCGGTCTAGGGTGAAAGAAAACATGTTTTTTTTTTCCTGACCCTTTGCTTTTAAAGATAAAGAAGAGATTTGGGCCTTTTTGACCCCAGATCTTTTCATAAAGAGGATATGTCATCTTTATTTCCTTTTATATGTTTACATTCCTTGTAATCGGAATAAAAGTGATCTAAAAATTAATAATTAAAGGGACCGTGTAATAAAAAAATAATAAATAGAATCAGAAGGTTGCATGTTCAAATTACATCGAGGGCACCAAAAAATAAACAGAAAACAAAAAAATGTAAAGCTCCCCCATCCTTCTGTGCTCGCACGCAGAAGCGAACGCACGTATATGTAAACGGTGTTCGCACCACACATGTGAAATATTGCTACTAATGTTAGAGAAAGAGCAAAAATTCTAGCACCAGACCTCCTCTGCAACTCTAAACAGGTAACCCGTAAAGGCGTTTACAATGTCGCATATGGAGATTTTTAAGTACTGTAGTTTGTCGCCATTCCACGAGCATGCGCAATTTTAAAGCATGCATGTTAGGCTTCTATTTACTCAGAATAACATCATCTTTAATATTATACAAAAAAATTGGGGTATATATATTTTTAAATTCATTAAAATTAATTTTTTCCCATCTTCCAACCCACCTCATGCATGGGGAAAAAGATGAAGGATACAGGCCCATAGTGTTATATGTTTCAAAAAGTTTTATTAAAACTTAAGACTTGCACTCACCAAATGGTAGGTAAAATAAATAAATCACCGGGACCGGATGGCTTGCACCGGAGGGTTCTTAAAGAGCTCAGCCAGGTGATTGCCAGACCATTATTCTTGATCTTTAAGGATAGTTTACAGACGGGTATGGTGCCAGCTGATTGGAAAAAAGCCAACGTGGTACCAATATTTAAAAAAGGGCCGAGATATATCCCGGGTAACTATAGGCCGGTCAGCCTAGCATCTGTAGTCTGCAAGATTTTGGAGGGGATGTTAAGGGACCACATACAAGACTTTAGTAATGAAAACGGTATTATTAGTAGTAATCAGCATGGATTCATGAAAAATCGTTCTTGCCAAACCAATCTATTAACCTTCTACGATGAAGTGAGCTGCCACCTAGATAAGGGAAAGCCTGTGGATGTGGTATATCTGAACTTTGTAAAGGCCTTTGACACCGTTCCCTACAAACGCTTACTGTACAAACTAAGGAAGGTAGGTATGGACCATAAGGTGAGTACCTGGATAGAGAACTGGCTCCAGGGGAGAGTCCAGAGGGTGGCGATAAATGGGGAGTACTCGGATTGGGCGGGTGTGGAAAGTGGGGTCTCCCAAGGTTCTGTCCTGGGACCAATCCTGTTTAATTTATTCATAGTAAATGAGGGGATATCTAGTACAATCTCAGTATTTGCGGATGATACTAAACTAAGTATGCCAATATCTTCTATCCAGGATGTGGAAACCTTACAAGCGGACCTGAACAAAATAACGGGGTGGGCAACTACATGGCAGATGAGGTTTAATGTTGAAAAATGTAAAGTAATGCACTTGGGGGCCAGAAACCAGAAAGCAAGCTACTCACTAGGGGGGGGGAACCTCTGGGTGAGTCTAGGATGGAAAAGGACCTGGGGGTACTGGTAGACAACAGGCTTGTCAGTGGCATGCAATGCCAAGCCACTGCAAGCAAAGCCAACAGAATACTGAGATGTATAAAAAAGGGGATTCACTCCAGAAATAAAGAGATTATTCTCCCGCTCTACAAGACTCTGGTCCGGCCACATCTGGAGTATGCTGTCCAGTTCTGGGCACCGGTCCTCAGGAAGGATGTGCTGGAACTGGAAAGAGTCCAGAGAGGGGCAACAAAAATAATTAGGGGAATGGAGGGCATCCGCTATGAGGAAAGACTACAAGGACTGAACTTATTCTCTCTGGAGAAGAGACGATTGAGGGGGGATATGATATCAATGTACAAATATTGTACTGGTGACCCTAGCAAAAGGAACAAATTATTCAGAGAAAGGAGATACAATAAGACACGTGGCCACTCACTAAAACTAGAGGAAAGGCGGTTTAACCTTAAAGTGCGTAAGGGGTTCTTCACTGTCAGAGCGGTAAGGATGTGGAATTCTCTTCCGCAAGCAGTCGTATCAGCATAGTTTCAAAAAACGATTAGATGGGCACCTTAGAGACCACAACATACAGGGGTATACAATGTACGGATAACAGCAAACACACGCACACATCATAGGCTGAACTGGATGGACTGATGTCTTTTTTCAACCTCACTAACTATGTAACTATGGGCAGGGTATACACTGTACAGCAAAACGCTCATCTGTTCCCACCAAAGCGATGGCCGACTTCTGGGCGTGACGACGTGACGTAAGGCTAGCTCCTCCCATATATACATATAGTGTGTGTGTGTGTGTGTGTGTGTGTGTGTATATATATATATATATATATATATATATATATATATATATATATATATATATATATATATAATGTTTGGGGGGTTATAAGTAATTTTCTAGCAAATAATACTGATTTCAACTTGTAAACAGAAAAGGGGCCTGGTCTTCAAGTGGTTAATGGCACTTAAGCGCCTCTGCTAACAGCAGCGTGCTTTATTTGCGGGTGTGCGAAAGCGTGTGATCACACGCAGCCCTGCGCCTGCATATAGTGTGAACTTCGCCTAAATCATGGACGTAGACTTTAGGTGGTTAAATGCTTTAAGAATATTTTCTGAATTGCATGATCCAATCAGCAGGGGGCGCTGTTTGTCCATCAGACTCTACTATAGACACACTTTTGAGTAAAAGTTCATTGGGTGATATATAAAATAACTTTATTGACAAAAGAAAAATGCAACTAAATAACATTATCTGGCACAAGGTGCGTTTCATTTCTGTGCTGGACTACGCAGTTCGGATACGTTTTTTGTCATTAATCTGCCCTTCACTTGTCAACTCATCCCATAACAACATGCTGAGCGTGGCAGTGGGTCTCATTACACCGAGCTGTACAGACATTCACAAACATGATGCAACAGTCTCCATTAAGGACCGTCAGTGTTCTCCGTACCAATCATATTCTTTCACGGTGGGAAAGGGAGAATCTGATTGGGTGCCATGTGTAGCCAGGACTGTTGTACTTACAGGCACCATCCATTTTGACATTGTACCTCTGTACAGTATTTCACTGGAGAAAAAAACATTTAAATTTGGGGTCTGCTTACAAATGTTTTCAATAAGATTCACACAACAGTCACCCAAGAATGTGTGAAAGCTGGGTCAATCTTGGGGAAAACACAAAAAAATGGACCCTTTGATGTTATCCTGCATTAGGCCTTCTTGAACATCCCGTGAAACGTGACGGGAATGATGATGTCGACTTCGGCTCTGGCGATTTCACTCATGTCTTTGGCATCCAAAATCAGCATGAAAGATGGTTTGTGCCCCACGGCTGGGCAAACAGCGATGCTGAGCAACACGCCTGCCAAATAAAGAAAGATGTATTAAATTCAGATCAAAGATGTCAAAAAATGTAAAATCAAATGGTATGTAAACCCAAGAACAAATATGATCCTGCCAGTAACACACTTCCTATCTTAGAGTGACAATGCTCACTTATTGTACTGTGTCTGTGAAGGAGCAGCACTGTTGCCATAATGCAGCACTACAGAACACCTCTTTATCTATTTATATTTATTGCTGCTCCATATGGGGAAGGTCTTCTGTAGTTTACAGAGAGGACTGGTAACAATGTAACTGATAACAGTTAGTAGAGATAGCACATGGAGTTGTCAGTTCACTAGATTTCTAGCAGGATCAATAGTTATTTTTTTACACTTCACAACAGAGCCAGCTGTCAATCAGGCAGCAGGAGTGGATTTTGACAATATTGTCAGGTTGCTTCTCAAGATTGGAGTGGCTCTGGTCTGTCAGCTTACAGTGGGCAATACCTGGCTGGATCACTTCTGTGTCCCACAAGAGAAGTACGGGCAAAAAAAAAAGCTTTGGTCACACTTCTCTTTTAGAGCCGTATTATTTTTAAAGTCCTCATCTATGAAAAGTCTATGAAATCTATAAATCTATGAAAGTGTCTCTAAAAAGTTATTCTTTTCTCTGTCGCTCATTGACAGACGTAGTCCTCGTTGATTAATAACAACTCAGGTTATACTGCCCTCTACAGGAGTAGGACTAGACAGGAAAGAAAACGTTCTGGCCACACCCTAGGGGCAGTCCCGGAGGGTATATCCTCTCACTTCCTGCTACAGCAAATCAGTTTTTTTCTGTCTAGTTAGGAGTAAGGACCTAGATGCCTTGCTAGGATCTTCGATCCTGGCAGGATTTTTTTTTTTCTTAGAAAGATTTTTTTAGAAAGCTTTTTTCTCCAGTGTTCCTATGAGATCTTCAAGCAAGAAAGCTGGAACTGGGCGACGGGCTGGAGTTTGAGATCCAGTGGTCACCCCAGTTCAGCCTACGAGCGCGTGCAGGCCATAGCTCCGCGCTGGGTCGGCCGCGACATAGTCCCACTGGACGGGGACTGACCCTGCGAGTTAAACGTCTCGCTTAAACGCCAATGACCATGAGTCACGGCGTCCGTATTGGTCGACAGCCCTCCCACCCCGGTGGAGAGGGGTACTGTCAGGAGTTGGCGCCCGCCTGGTTCCGGTATGGTGAGTAGTATGTTCCCCCCTTTTCCCCCTGACGGGTTTGTGGTGAACGCGGGCCCCTCTCTGAAATGGTAAGGATGGGTTTCCCCTCTATCCTATAACATGTCACAGATCCCCCTATTTGAGTGTGATTTTTGTGAACAAGAAACCAGGAGGCTTGGTTTGGGAGCTGACAATCTAATGTCATTTCAAAACTGTAAAGATGACTGAAGTCAGTGGCAGTACTAGAATATTACTGTGGTAGCATAAGGTATCCTACCTGTCAGAGGTGTTCACAGGGCGATATCTATGCATGTATAACTGCAGTCCAGATCGCATTCCTCCAGCAAGGGCAGGCTGCCTTCCGACGGCCAACGGACCGCATGCGGCCCGCCAGGGTCCGGTACCGCCGGCCAGGCTGATCACCATCCAGGGTGAAGTTTGGGGGGCCGATGCACTCCCGCAGGCCGCTAGGCCGAACACAGCATCCCGCAGGCCGCTGCTAAACCGCCGCTATCCTAACAGGCTGCCGCCATTGTCTTGCAGAGCACACAAGGCTGCCATATTGGCGTAGCCTCGTGTCTCCAGCATGGGGGCGGCCATGTTTGAGGTGACCAAACACCTCGTGGAGCCAGGGGGAGGCGCCGGAAGGCGTGTTAAGGGGCGGAGCCGCCTCCTTTACCCAGGAAAAAGGGCCAAAGACTTCCTGTCTGTAACAGGACAGCACTGAGCAAGCTGATGAAAACTTCTGTGCATCAGGGATGAGCCTTGGGGTCTCTCTCTCTCTCTCTCTCTCTCTGTGGGGTCCAAAAAGGCAGGTAACACTGAGGGGCGCTGTTGCGACTGGGGGATACAAAAAAAAAAAAAAAGTTTTTTACTTTGTCATTTTTGGTCGCTGGCAAATGTCTTGTATAATCCATTGACCCTGCCGCATAGGTATCCCCACCTGATCCCCTCAAGGTGTCCGCAGGACCCTCCAGTACCCCACTTGTTTTTAATGCATTATCGGCAGTTTTGGAGTCTTTGGTATCCGGGGTGGAGGTGGCCTGTCAGGGACGGGGGTCAAGAAGCGACCCCCGCCTACCCCTATTTTTTATCTGATACTTCAGATACGGATTCAGAGCTGGTCAATGCAGCTGCAGGTCCCTCTTATGGGGCTGTTGTCTCAGGTAATGTCTCCTCAGCAGTGAGGAGAACGTTTCTGCCTCCGCCATAGCACAAGAGTGGTGGATGCACTAGTTGTGTCCGTCCGGGAAACCTTTAGTCTTGAGGTTACACCGGCAGAGGTAGCTGAGACTGAAATTCCTTTTTGGTACTTGTTAGCCTACCAAAAGGGCAAAGGATTTTCCTTTACCCAAATGGGGTCGTTTTGAAACGAACCCCTGTTATTTCCTAACGCATGGCTAGGCGCTATCCGTTTGAGGAATCCCTCTTTAAAGGATAGACGGTACCACCTGCTGTCTTGCCACAGACTGTTAGGATAAAGAGGACCTAGTAACCAACGAGGACCTTCCCTTTCTGCTCATAAAGAGTTTAACAGTTTCAGGGGTTCTATTCGAACCTGTTCACAATGCCCAGGAAAGAGGGCAAGGTGTGTCCAATTTCTGGACTTGGGGAAAAATAGAGTCCATCCGAACAGTGGTGGCCTCCCTGCATCAGGGGGATTTCCTGGGGTCCATAGACATTTAGGATGCCTATCTTTATATCCCCATCATCGCAGGACATCAGCGTTTTTCTTCGCTTTCCCAAAGATCATCCCTGGTTCCCACCAGGAGACTGAACTATCTGGGCCTAAGGTTGGATACATCCTGGGCAAGAGAGTTTCTCCTTGCGGAGAAACTCCAGAAGGTTCAGTCAACGATTCGGATGTTGCTGTCCGTCAATTGGCTGGGACTGATGGTGGCCTTCTTAGAGGCAGTACCGTATACCCAGTCTCATACCCGAATTCTCTTGAAAGAGATTCTTTTCTAATGGAATCAGAATTCCGATTCCCTGGACAATCGGATCCGGTTAAGCGAGCGGACCAGGAAGTCTCCGATGCTCAACCAGGGGAAGTCATTCCTTCCGATAGTATCCAGGTTACCAATAAGGGTATTGGAACTGAGAGCGATCAGATTTTGTCTGATTTACTGCATCGAGCAGCTCTAGAGCAGCCCGATTCGGATCTAATCGCATATGGCCTCTTCATCCAGAGGTTTTTCACTGGCTGTCCCTTCATTGGGGCACCCCGGATGTGGATCTGTTGGCACCTTGGCTCAACAGGAAGGTGCGGAGGTTTGTAGCTCGCACCCGCGATCCTCTAGCGGACGCAGCAGAAATGCTGATCGCCCCGTGGGGGCAGTTTCAGCTACGGCATTCCTTCCATCCTCTCAAGTTACTGCGGGAACTTCTGCGCAGGATAGAGGTGGAGGGAATTCCAGTTATTCTGGAAATTCCGGACTGACCTCGTCGAGCCTGGGACGCCGACTTGGTGAGGCTAGTCGCGGACGCTCCTTGGGGACTTCCTCTCAGGGAGGATTTGCGGTCTCAGGGACCGATCTTCCATCTTGCTTTACAATCGCTGGCTTAATGGCCTGGCCATAGAGACCCAGGTACTGAAGGACAAGGGAGGGTCAGCTTCAGTTATTCCTACCTCTAGTTAAAGCAAGGAAAGCGACTTCCAGCACATGGAAGTCTTATATTGTGGGGTGTGAATCTCTTGGATTTCCCCCACATACCTATTCGGTGACCCGAATCTTGGTCTGTCTGCAACAAGGGGTTGAGCAGAAACTGTCCTTGAGCATATCAAGGGTCAGGTTTCAGCGTTAGCAATCTTCTTTCAGAAACTTTTGGCTAATCATTCCTTGGTGCGGAATTCCATCCAGGGGGTGCGACATCTGGGATGTCGCACCTGGGATCTTAATTTAGTGTGGTCGGTGTGGTCGGTTCTTCAGAAACTTCTCTTTGAAGATATTAGGGAGATTCCCTTGCTTACATTATCCCAGAAGGTGGCCTTCTTGGTGGCCATTACTTCTGCACGCAGGGTGTCAGAACTGGCCGCATTATCTTGTCGTTCTCCCATATCTGGTGGTTCATAGGGATAAGGTGGTTCTTCTTCCGAATCCATCCTTCCTTCCTAAAGTGGTTTTCAGAGTTTTTCATCTGAATAAAAATATTGTGTTACCTTCCCCGTGTCCTAAGACCAGCCATCCTTGGGAGTTTGCATTACACTCCTTGGATGGGGTTCAGACAATCAGGGTACACTTGACTACTACGAACTGGGTTCGTAAGACGGACTCACTTTTTGTGATCACGGATAGCCCTAGAAGGGGGTTGCCTGTGTCTGCCGCGACCATCTCTAGATGGACCAGTCAGACGGTGGTACAGGCTTATTCTATTAAGGGTCGGAATCTTCCGTTCCCTGTTAAGGCGCACTCTACTCGGGCGCCTAGTGTTTCCTGGGTCTTCCGCCATCAGGCGTCAGCGATCCAGGTTTTCAAGGCGATGACTTGATCGTCAGTGCATACCTTTACATCATTTTATAAAGTTGATGTGATGGCATCGTCAGATGCCTCTTTTGGCCGCAAGGTTCTGCAGGCCGCAATTTGAGGAGACCGGTGGTCTACCTCGAGGGTTTGTTGGGTTTTTCACTTAGGTCTCATCTTTTTACTCGATGAGTCCTTGATGCTTCTGGTTGGCTCCAGTTGGGCCTTCTGGATTTTGATTTCTGTTATCCCACCCCTCATTTGTGGTACTGCTTTGGGACGTCCCGAGTTGTTATTAATCAACGAGGACTACGTCTGTCAATGAGCGACAGAGAAAAATGGATTTTTGTAAAATCTTACCGTAAAATCCTTTTCTCTTAAGCTCATTGACAGACTTAGTACCCGCCCCTCTGTTTTTGAGTTGGGTTGGGTTAAATTCTCTAAACACTGCTTTGTGACATAACTGATTTGCTGTAGCAGGAAGTGAGAGGATATACCCTCTGGGACTGCCCCTAGGGTGTGGCCAGAATGTTTTCTTTCCTGTCTAGTCCTACTCCTGTAGAGGGCAGTATAACCCGAGTTGTTATTAATCAACGAGGACTACGTCTGTCAATGAGCTTAGAAGAAAAGGATTTTACGGTAAGATTTTACAAAAATCCATTTTTATTCCCTCCTAACTATTAATTTGATTCAAACTTTCAGGTTCCAGCTGTCATTTTTAAAGGGCAGGTTTGACTCTGGGGGCAATTAGAAAATAATGCATGTTTTTATACTCCGAATTCTGTGTTGTTAGACTGTATACTCCTCGGGGGAGGAGCCTGAATGCACTGGGGAAAATGATGACCCTGTGTCAATACAAAGCTATGTGAACACTGCTGTATCTGAGCAGCCAGACTCAGCCTACCATGAAAATGTAAAACAACAAGGTGGCCGGGACACCTCCTTAACCTCCCCAGCGGTATTCCGGAGTGTGGCTCGGGTTAATTTTCAGTACCAAAAGCGGTAACCCCGAGCCTCACTCGGGATTACCCCAGAATCACACTCACCTTTCCTGCGATCCCCCGCCGTCCTCCAGCCTTCCTCCCGCTGTCCTCCCGCTCTGTGCCCGGCAGATTTCGGCACCTGTCTTCTGTTTCCCTTCCCTGCGAGCGTTGCGACGCAGGGGGGTGGAAGCGGCGGCAAATTCAAAAATGTAAATACACCAAATGAGATAATACAAAGCTGTGATCCTAACGGATTACACTGTATCATCCCATTTCACCACAGGATTTCACCTGGTAACTTTTCCAGTGCCCTGCCTGTGCTTTTCCAGTTCTTTGTGCCTGGAAAATAGAGAACGACCATGGCGTCCAAAAAGCGTTCTTTTTGCGCAAAAGCGATTTTAGACGAACTGGAAAACAGCGACAGCAAAACAGAGTTACTTGAAGAACTGAGCGTTAGCGATTCGTGGCAAAATTTGTCATCAGGTACAGAAAGTGATGACAGCGACGATTCTGATGTCTCTTTCTGGCACATAGATGTGGAATTTGGGAAGTATATAAAATGATTCTTCAGAATTTCCAACGGAGCGATGTGCCAGAAAGAGACATCAGACTCGTCGCTGTCGTCGCTTTCCGTACCCGATGACAAATTTTCCCAGGAATCGCTATCGCTCAGTTCTTCAAGTAACTCAGTTTCACTGTCGCTGTTTTCCAGTTCGTCTAAAAGCGGTTTTGCACAAAAAGATCGCTTTTTGTACGCCATGGTCGTTCTCTATTTTCCAGGCACAAAGAACTGGAAAAGCACAGGCAGGGCACTGGAAAAGTCACCAGGTGAAATCCTGTGGTAAAATGGGATGATACTGTGTAATCCGTTAGGATCACAGCTTTCTATCATTTCATTTGTTTTTTTTTTTACATTTCTGAAATTGTCGCCGGTTCCACCCCCCTGCGTCGCAACGCTTGCAGGGAAGGGAACCGGAAGACAGGTGTCGGCATCGGTCGAGAGCACAGCGGGAGGATGGCGGGGGATCGCAGGGGGAAGGCGAGTTTTAAAATATAAAACAACAGATTTCCGTGCAAACAATGTACCGCTTTTAGCACAGAAATCCTGACATAATCAGACCGCCAAGGAGGTTAATGTTTGAGGAATTTTTATTTGTTTTTTGGTTAAAGCTGAAGTTTATTGTGCTTATAGCCTGCTTTCTATGGTTCCTACCTCGCCTCTCATCAATATGTTAATGAACTTTTAACCACTTGCCGTCTGCTCACTAGCGCTCTACTGCAGCAAAGTGGCTCTTTTAGGTCTGACGACGTAGACCTACGTCAGCAGACACTCCCCCTTCTCAGTCACAGCGGGAGTCGGGCCAGGGGAGGAGCGGCGGCGATCGCCTAAGACAGTGACAGATTGCAGGGTTCAGCATAGCTAAATCTGCGATCTATCCTTGTGTCACTCAGTCCCCTCCCCCCACACACGTTAGTAAGCACCAGGCATACATTAACCCCTCCCTCTCCAATAAAATTAACCCCTTCCCTGCCAGTGTCATTTTTACAGTAACAGTGCATATATATATATAGCACTGATTACTGCAGTAATGTCACTGGTACCCCCAAAAGTGTAGAAAACGTCAGTCAAGGGTCCGATCTGTCCGCCGCAATGTCGCAGTCCCGCAAAAAAAAAAAATCGCAGATCGCCGCCATTACTCGTTAAAAAAAAAAACACCAAAAATGACAGAAATCTTTCCCTTAGTAAACGCAATAACTTTTGCGCAAACCAATCAAAATACGCTTATTGTGATTTTTTTTTTACCAAACATAGGTAGCAGAAAACAAATTGGCCAAAAATTTTAAAAAATTTAGATTTTTACATTTTTTGGGGGGGGGGGGGGGGGAATTTCGTATAAAAAATGTTAAAAATATTGTTTTTTTGTTTATAGCGCAAAAAGTAAAAATCGCACAGGGCATCAAATGCCACCAAAAGAAAGCTCTGTTTGTGGGGAAAAAAGGACGTAAATTTCGTTTGGGTATGGCGTCACACGACCGCGCAATTGTCAGTTAAATTCGCACAGCGCCGAATCGCAAAAAGTGGCGTGGACGTAAGACAGCAAAATCCTCCGGTGTTAAAGTGGTTAAATACCACCAAAAGAAATTTTAATCTGTCAAAAAAAATAAATAAATAAAATAATAAGATAAAATATCATATAGGTACAGTGTTGCATAAGCACTTAATTAGGTAAAAAAAATCTACGCTCAAAAAAATTTAGCAAAGGTAAGTGAGAAGAAATAGCAGCTGGCACAGGTCAATAGATATATCCAGCGCTGCTGTAAGAAATCGCGGGACCCTGTACAAACTACCTGGCAGGGCCCCCCCCAAGAAAATATTAAAGATAGATTTAGCTAATATTACAACAAAATCACTATTATCAGACACAAATATAACATAACTCGCATAATTCCTGCTAAATCTAAAAAAAAAAACTATGTTAAATAAAAAAGATGAGATGAGAAAAATATACAGGCTGTGCAGTTGGAGCTCAGTGATCAGAGAGACAGAGAGAGAGAAACAAAGTTACAATTTACAAATAAACTGCTGAGCAGAGATAAGAGCTGGGAGGGGGGGGCCACACAAGGGAGGGGGATTAGTGAGGGACAACTGTCTCTTTCTCAACAGATAAAAGCGGATATCAGGGAGAGGGACAGATCAGATTCAGGTGCTGGAGGAAGATTTCTGTATTTGTTGTCCATCGCTAATCCCCCTCTCTGTGTTGGCCCCCCCGTGTGCTCGGGCCCCCTACAAGAGGGCTGGTGGCCCCCCCCCCCTATCAGCGGCCCTGGATATACCTACATACAATAAAACAAAAAAAGTGCAGCGCTCACATATGAATCATGAATAATAAGTGAACAGTGAATCATACATAATCATAATATGCAAAGTCGTCAAATTAATACCATAAAAAATGCATAAAAGTGATATAAAGGATTGTACCATAAAAAGTCCATATTGAATGTGCAAACACAAATGTGTACAAGTGGCAAAAAAAAAACACCAGAGAAAAAAGTCCAATGCTGTGAAAAAATTCAAACAAAAAAAACATAAAAAAAAAAGCACCACCAGTCCCAGCAGGCGTGAAAGGATAGTCTTCAAGAAAGACTCCAATATGTGCAGACACCACATCAGACACTGAAGGGGATGGCAGCTTACCAGAATCGAGTGGCTTCCAAACCAATGGAAAAGCTGAAAAACGCTAGACAGAACAGGTGTCCAAAGCATGTGGGAACGTCAGTAATGCTCAATCGGCCGAATGTACAAGAGGCATTGGGATTCCGGTGTACATGGATAAAAGAGGAGTCCTAGCTTAATACAATACATGTAAGTAGATTTATTAAAAATAGAAAGTGCACTCACTAACATCCTAGTGTTAAAGCGGTAGTATACTCTAAAAAAAAAAAAACCCTGCAAGACAAAGGCATAATGAGCTAGTATGCATCGCATACTATTTCATTATGAAAAACTTACCTTAAAACGAAGCCATGACACGGACCCCCGGACACCGCTGTGGGAGCGAACATGATCCCTTCACGTCTCTTCGGGGGTTCGGCGGCTCCGGCGCTGTGAGTGGCCGGAGCCACGATGACGATGGCATTCGCGCGGGGTTTTAACTTCCCGGCAACTTCCCGGCAAGGAACTCTGAAGGTCCGCCGGACCTTCAGAGCGCATGCGCCGCTAGCGTCAGCGGCTGCATGCAGTGCAAATATCTCCTAAACCGTGCAGGTTTAAAAGTCACAAAAATGGGTATACTACCACTTTAAAAGCATGTAGCGATTCCAGAGAAGAAAATGAGCTGCAGCATACATAATACAAAAGATGGGCTGGAGGAGCGTGGTGACGTCACGTCTGGTCCCACCCAATGCGTTTCGTCACAGGATTGACGTAGTTGATTGATGTAATTGTCATTCAAAGTGTGATAGTGCTGAAAGCTAAAAATTGTCCTGGTCTGGAAGGGGGTGAAAATGCCCAGTAGGCAAGTGGTTAAAACACCCTGACGGCTAAGTGTCAGTCTGGAGGAGTGGGCGTGCCCAGGTAACACCCACATGTCATGCTGAGCCTCCATGATTGAAAGAACTGAAATCCAATGAATGAAAGGGGCGGGCCAGGTAATGTCTGGCTGCCTGGGACCAAACCTAGACCTAGACGATGCTGGATGTCCTCCAGGCAGTTAATGATCATGGATCTATCTGACCTTCTGCAGTTTCTAATCCACATTGTGAAATAAGAATAAGCAATATCTGTAGAGGAGAGAAGTCTGTATTTGTGAAAAACTGTAGTTTTAAAGTGGAAAACCCTATGAATTGCTTTCATTTGATAGATCACACTTACTAATCTTATTTTAATACACAGTTTTGTTTTTTTGTTTTTTTTTTTTCATTATTACCGTCATCCTCTTCTGTGGCATCTGGGGATGCTACAAATATCGGCTCGGAGGGGTAGGTGTTGGGCTCTTGCCATACCCAAGTTTCTTTGGTTTTGACATTCAGTTTAGTAAGCTGCAACAAAATAAAATCCTGTTAATAGAGCTCCGCGGAGGCGGGCATACAAGGCAGGGGCAGGGATTAGTGACGCTTACCCTGTCCGGAATAAAATTGTTCAGGCCCAGTGCGTAGGCGAATGAATAATCTTTTCCAGCGTACTTCTTATAATTTATCTGTGGGAATTCAAAGGCTGTAAAGATAATCATAGATTCAGAGGGGGTTGTAGTAATAAAATAATACATTTCATATAAGGCAGCCATGTTTTTTCATGATATACACAGCCTCGGCTTCCTTCTCAGTAGTACTGCACAGCAATCGAGATCATCTTCTCTCAATGTGAGTCTGTCTCACTGTCAAACAATAGACCCTCTGTCCTGTCTAAGGCCGGACATAGATGGTGCAAATTTATTTTCCTTGCAGGAAAGAAATCTGCTCAACTCCCCCATCATCACAGACAGCATTGACAGGGGAATTCCTCCTGGCGGGGAGGGGGGGGGGGGGTGGAGGAAGCCATCACCCCCGGGAGAAAACCATAATTATCGCTAGCGGCTATACCAGCCATTAGTAATAATTGCAAGTGAATCCGGCAGGTTGCTTGCACCCAAATTGATCCATGGATCAGCTTGGTATGTTGAGCCTGCCCACACATGGTTCAAATCTCAGCTGGTTCCTGCCGACATTCCAACCTTCTGTTGCCCTCCAAAGCTAGCAATGCATTTATGCAATTTTCTTTCCTTCAGCCACAAGTTGAAAGAAAGAAAACTGCTTGATTTCCCCCATCAACAGTCAGTTTTGATGGGGGAATTCCTCCTGCAGTGCAGCTGTGTTGTGCCAGAGCCTTCCCCACCGTCAGAATACAATGATCACTGCTGGCGGCTATTGCCATCAACAGTGATTGCATGAAAAAAAAAATGATAAATCAACTTCAGTACAACCAACCTGCCCATAGATGGATTGAAATTCAGCCGTTTGGCAGGAATTTCAAGCAATCTATGGCTGGCTTAATGATGTAAATCACCCCAAGTGACTGCACAGGGTAGAGAGATTTCTGCCAAATGGGGTTGTACAGCATAGTATGTATAATCATTATTTTTTATTTTTTTAAATCACTTCTTGTTAAAAAAAAATATCTCTGTCTCTCTCTCTCTCTCTCTCTCTATATATATATATATATATACATATATATATATATATATATATATATATATATATCTATATAATTGATACTGTATATATTTTAGGTCAACCAAAATCCAAAGGAATGTTACTGGAAAGAAACGTTACACAACAAACACATAGGGGTCTATTTATTAACAATTTGCTGTGCAAATGCCTCAACATTTGCACGAATAATCCCTGCAATGGGTTTAATATATATATTTTTTTATTTCCTATGATCCCCAGCTCCATCTAGTGGCCATAATGTGGTATTTTCCTGAAATGCTTCAATCAGGAAAAGACTGCATTATGACCACTAGATGGAGTTGACGATGCTAAAAAAAAAAAGAATATTGGACACATTACAGGAATTATTTGTGACAGCCATACAAATACTGAGACACAGCGGCTTTTTATCAAAAAGACTCCTTGTTCAGTACAGTTGACAGAAAATACTCTCAAGTACAGCAAATTTACAGATGCGTCTAACAAAATAGTTCCTAAATTGATTCAGGTATGTGACCTACTTTGGGCTATCACTGAGATAAATGAGCAGTACAGCACAATTACTGGACTGAAATACTAACCCGAGCATATGTATGTAATCAGCGTGCATCCTATATATAATTACAGACTATACAAAGAACAAATATTTATGTGCATTATAATGCTTCAATTTGATAGTTTACACTCAAGTGTATGCACAGCCAAAACCTTTTTTTTTTTTTGTGGAATTAGCCACTAGCCAGTGTTTATTTTGTCAACTAAAACATTTTCGTGTACTAAATTATTACTATTTTATTCTACTAAAATACGACTAAAACTAAAAGAATTGAGATGACTAAAATGCGACTAAAACTAAAACGGCATTTTAGTCTAAATACTATGACTAAACCTAAATTAAATTTGACGTCAAAATTAACACTGCACTACCACATAAGAATATGTAGGGGGCATCTACTAAGCTGCTAAACGAAAAGAAAATTAGGAAAAAGGCTTTTCTTATTTTTTTTGTTAATATTGAATGTTGGTAATATGTGCAATGGCATTACAGTCAATACTCAATAGAGTTTATAGTGTTTTGGGTTTTTTATATTTTCAAGTTGTACTTCTGCTTGTCAAAAACGCAATATATTTGTTTATGAAACTTGGTTTTATTTATAAAGACGTTCTATATCACAATGGCTAAATCTGTGTCTGTAGTGCGTGTTCCCCCCCTTAACCACTTTACCACCGGAGGATTTTGCTGTCTTACGTCTGGGCCACTTTTTGCGATTCGGCACTGTGCGACTTTAACTGACAATTGCGCGGTCATGCAACGCCGTACCCAAACAAAATTTACGTCCTTTTTTTCCCACAAACAGAGCTTTCTTTTGGTGGTATTTGATCACCTGTGCGATTTTTTGATCATGCGCTATAATCAAAAAAACAGCGACAATTTTGCAAAAATAACAATATTTTTCACATTTTTTTATATGAAATTCCCCCCCAAAAAAATGTAAAAATCAAAATTTTTTTAAATTTTTGGCCAATTTGTTTTCTGCTACCTAGGTTTGGTAAAAAAAAATCACAATAAGCGTATTTTGATTGGTTTGCGCAAAAGTTATTGCGTTTACTAACTAAGGTAAAGATTTCTGTCATTTTTGGTGTTTTTTTTTTTTAACGCGTAATGGCGGCGATCTGCAATTTTTTTTGCAGGACTGCGACATTGCGGCGGACACGGCGTACTGACGTCATCTAACAGCGACCTAGAGAGTGCGGGCGAGCGAAGCCGTCCGGCCGACGGCTGCACATTTTCTGCCTGACTTTTCGTGCTACACTGTAAGTGTTACTCCTTTTTATTTTAATAAATTGTACGGTTTTACGCTATGGGAGCCTCTTTTCTTCTTTTTTGATTGGCCAATTCTATGGTTGAAAGCGAGGATTTGTCCAAGAATTCATGGTTGGACCCTGACTATTGATTTCCATACAAGCTTGACTGAGTCTAATATCTGGTAAGAGGCGACCCCTACTGGTGCTTTTCTGGCATTGCATCCTGTGTCACTTGGATTGATTTCTACACACTTGCTTTAACTTGTATTTGGTAAGAGGCTGATCTAGCTGGTGATGGTCCAAGCACATTTTTTCAATACTGTTATCTTTCACTTGGGCTTATAAGTTAATTTTGTCTGGTAAGAGGAAACTCCAACTGGATCATTTTTTGCACCTTTATCCTGCATCTGTTTTGGTAGGGGTATTTACCCCTCAATTTTTCATTTTACTCAGCTATCTTGGTGGCAGCTTTTTACACGTTTCCCAATCTCAAGGTGATACTATATTAGTTGTTGGGTTTTACGCTATTGCGTTTGTTTGTATTTTTTACATGATCCGATGACCTCCGAGTTCACTGCTCACACGGGCCTGGATCTTCTATCAAAGTGACAAGATTAAGCATATCCGCTTCATTTTTACCTTAATCTGGTAGGCGTACACTCTTTAGGGAGTCGGGTTCAGGATCTTACCCAGGATACTTTCCATCTGTCATCAATATTGGGACTTTGTGGACTTTATACCTCCATAGATCACATTAGCGCAACTTGATTTACATATATTCTTTAGGGTGTGGTCACACTTGAAGTTGCTGCTTGTTTGTTTTATTCCTTTAGCGCGGTTAATTCCCCATTTTTACTACATTGCGGCGGACAGATCGGACCCTTGACTGACATTTTTGACACTTTTGGGGGTACCAGTGACATTACTACAGTAATCAGTGCTATATATATGCACTGTTACTGTAATAATGACACTGGCAGGGAAGGGGTTAATTTGATCGCCGCCGCTCCTCCCCTGGCCCGACTCCCGCTGTGACCGAATACAGCGGGAGCGAGCCTCCGGCGGCGCGCGTGCGCCGCCGAGAAAGGGGAATGTCTGGCGACGCAGGTCTACGTCGTCAGACGTTATCGAGCCACTTTGCCGCAGTAGTGCTCGAGTGAGCAGACGGCAAGTCATTAATACCAGAAATAATAACATGTTGATAGATTTTTACTTCAGGAGTATATAATGAGTTTGGTAATTCTAAAAAAAAACGTTTAAATAATTAAAATGTGATCAAACCCACTAAATTTTAGGCAACTAAAATATACTGGAGATTTTAGTAGACTGAAATACGACTAAAACCAAAAAATTCAGATGACTAAATTGCAACTAAAGCTATAAAGACTATAAATCGACATTTGATATCAAAATGAACACTGCCCTAGCTGCCCAAGCCAATCCTGACACTGCTCACATACTGTACTGTACAAACAAAGTCTGCATTTCTTGCTAGAAAATTACTTAGAACCTCCAAACATTATATATTTTTTTTAAGCAGAGGCCCTATAGAATAAAATGGCGGGTGTTGCAATTTTTTTGTTTTTTATGTTACACGATATTTGCACTGTGGTTTTTCAAACGCAAATTTTTTTGGAAAAATCTATGACTTTTAATACACATTACTGCCAGCCGGAAAAAAAAAAAAAGAAAAAAAAAGATACCAGGGTCATGACAGCAGCTGCAACCAAGACCCCGGTATAATCCACTAAAACCTGAAGACGTATAATACACAAATTTGTGGTAAAATATAAAAGATGATGTTACACTACATAGATACCTAACATGACCTGTTTTAAAATTATGCTTGTAGAATGGTGACAAACTACGATACCTAAAAATCTCCATAGACAACACTTTAAAAGCCTTTCCAGGTTACCAATTTAGAGTTACATAGGAGAGCTGGTGCTCGAATTATTGCTCTCATTCTGACGTTTGTAGCAATACCTCACGTGTGGTGCGATCACCATTTACATATGCATGTGGGAGCTACATATGTGTTCGCCTTTGTGCGTGAGTACGGGGTCAGGGAGTGCTTCAAAAACTTTTTTTGAATTTTTTTTTTTATTTTAATTTTTTATTTTTACACTGTCCCTTAAAATTATTTTTTGATCAGTGACAGGTACTCTTTACTGTGACATCTAGGATATATTGAACACCAGATCTCTCCTCTGCTCTTAAAAGCATTTGATCAAACCAATTATGGTTTGATCAGATGCTGTTACAAGCCGATAACAGCTTGTTTACCACAAAGCAAAACCAGAATCGATCAAATCCTCAACGCTTCTCATTTCATATGTAGCACTACTCCCTGGGGAGCTGCTTGATGCGGATTCTCCTGGGTTACCCATAGCAACAGTTTATGAATTCTTAGTGCTTTAAGTGTTAGGCTCAGTCAGGAAACAGTCCAGGGGATTTGGTTTTTGTTGTTTTATTTTAGAACTTGGGATGGGAGAAGGGATGAGTGGGATACTCCAACTGGATGAACTATGCACAACTTGAGGACTTCTAGCTATGATGAGTGTGGCAAGGCCGCTGCTTCACCTTGCCACTGAAGTGAAGTATTTGATAGGCGAACTATGTATTGAATTACTCTTCAGGGCCCCGCTTGGCATCCCCTTTACCCTTACTCTTTAGGGTTCTACTCAGCACCGCCTTTACTCTTGCTAACTTTGTGAGTTGACCTTCTGTCCTCTAACCTCACTGGAGTGGTTCCCCTTTCTGGGCAGACCCCTTGACAGCCCCCTGGTACACACGGACACAGTTTTACCCAGGTGACTCTGCCTGCAGCTCCACCGTCAGCTTCTCCAGGACCCTCAAGGCTCAGCTCCACACCTGGCTCACCAGGCCGACTGCCTGTGACCACTTTCCTCAGACTGAAGGAGGAGAGACAGCCGTCACCCTCCTCCTGGGACACTGCTTCCCGCCAAAGACGCCCTGTCACATGTGCCCTTGGCTTTTATGATCAATCCCAGGATGCACTGCGGTTGTGCCCTCCCACTGGGACTGTCACAAAAAACCTGTGTGTCACTGGCTGGGTTTCCTTCACTGTTCAACAGGCTTCCCTATTGGATACTGTGGGGACACTCCCTCAGACCAAGTGAATCACACCTGGACACATGCAACAGGCAAAACTAATAGATCAGGGCTCCTCTGATAAGCAGATGGAGCAGAACAATGCTTTTAACCTAGCACCTATCTAGGAGGGTGCTACACATAGACCATAGGAATGATCGTGGGAACTTCCGTTCCTTCTTCATCTCTATGATCAGCCTGGAGAAGGCTTTGCTCCTGAGCTTCCCTGGTGGCATGGGAGAGCCTGTGGAGGCAGAGGAAAGTGAGGGACGGGGACGACCCCCTTCCACCACATGTAAAAGCGATCCAGTGGCTCTATAGCCACTCTGATTACTTTTACATTATACAGCATTGCCAGCTGAAAAATAAATAAATACCAGTGTCATGACTGCAGCTGCAATCATGACCCCGATATAACCAATGAAACCCAAAGATGTACAGGTACATTCTAAGGGCAGCAAGTGGTTAAAGCCCATTTATCATTTATCGGGGTTTTTTGTTTGTGTCCTCCAGGGGAGATTTCCTTTCACCTCCTGTCCTGGAGATGCAACTGGAAATAAGAAATCTCCCCAAAGCTTAGACAGTTGTCGCCACAACATTTGTCCCCAGTATTTTTCTGTCTTAGTGACAATGGCCACCAGGACAAATTAAGAGGGTGGATTCCCCCAGTCTGGATGGAGACAGCCATAAAAACCTGGTGGAAGGTCTAACCCTTCCCTACTAAAAGAAAAAGTTTTGCCTTCACATCAGTGGCGGCCCGTCCATTGGGGGCGCAGGGGTGCTGCCCCCCCCATCCATGTATCCGGCCCCCTAACCTACATGCAGGGCGCCGGACGCATGGATTCCAATCAGGGTTTTTTTTTTTGAAGCACTTGATTAGAGCCAGAGACTCCAATAGGCTTTAAAAAAGGGTGGGCTCGGGGCGCAGAGCACTGTGCCCTGAGCCCACTCAGTTGTGTGACAATAGCGAATGAATATTCACTATTGTCACACGTATTCTCCTCCTGGCCAATCAGGAAGCGGGTCCTGAGACCCTTTTCCCGATTGGCTGAAAGGAGAAGCCATACCATTGGCCAAGGAGGAGGAGGGAGGAGACGCAGGAGACTGAGGGGGAAGCCGCTGCTGCTGCTGCTGCCTGCCCTCCACATGTCCAGAGTGAGTGAACCGGCGACCGGGGGGGGGGGGGGTATAGTGTGCAGGCTGGTGTGGTCCGGGGGTGTATGGTGCGGTCCGTCTGCCCGGCCCATGGAGCACCAGCCGCCACTGCGCTTCACATATACTTTACACTGACCATGTTCAAAGAATATTGTTACTATTTAAAGTTTCATGCTGTGAAATAATAATTACAGAAAGTACGAACCTTGACGTGGCCCTGAGAAGAGAACCTCGGGCTCCAGCCAGATAGTGTCATCGCTGCGCAGAGTCGCTGTGGCGGTTGTGTACGGCAAACTAACCAAGTTTTTTCCCACATCATTCTGTGCATCAAAAAAAGTAGATCGAAATGATGTAATATGAAGAGGTCCATATGATAAATCTTTAAGTCTTTTTCTGACAACTGTATAAAAGAAATTAAAGTGTATCTACAGCCAGTGAGGAAGAGCTAGAAGAGGAGTTGGTGACCTTTTCTATGTTGTGTCATGGTCACAAGCATTCGACAACCAGCATGCCAGTGAACAATTGTGTGTTCTAGGCTTAGTATATTTTCAACATTGCACTCATAGCTGTACTGCTAATGGCAGGGTTCAACTAGTCGTGATGAAAAAAATTATCACATGGTGCACATTGAAAACATAGTCAGCCCCCATGCATGCTCTTCAGACCTCAGGTCAGCCCCCAATCCATGCACTTAAAGCCTCAGGTTACCACTGTGATAAAAATATAAAGTAATGGCAAATCCAAAATTTGCAGTTGTCACCAGAACAAGAAGAGATCTAGGGGGAGATGTACTAAAACTGGTGCACAGAATCTGGAGCGGCTGTGCAAAATAACCAATCTTCTTCTAGGTTTTATTGTCAAAGCTTAATGCAACAAGCTGAAATTAGAAGCTGATTGGCTACCATGCACAGCTGCACCACTTTTAGTAAATCTCTCCCATAATATCTTCTGATGGAAACACTTGTCCAGGTGACATCTGTCTACCAGGGGGTCAATCCTAAGATTACCATATTTTCAAAATGAAATCTGGGAGCACCCTACTGACTACACCCAAAAAAAAAAAAAAACACACTCTCAGTTGTAGCCACGCCTACAAATTCATGCCCCAAAACAACTGGTCACAGACTTTTAGAACAAGAGGCAAGCTTTGCAGGAATAAAATCAAAATATCTTGGGTGCCACAAGAAAAGGACAGATGCAGTGCATTGTGGGTGTGGCCACACTGCATTAACAATGGGTGGCGTTAAAAAGGGAATGGTTAAAAAAAAAAACTGAACCTAGGCTGTTATAGGCTAAGAGATTGTGGAGGGTAAATTGCAAGGGTGAGGATTAGGAAATGCACAGAGGTCAGGGGTCAGGATTAGGTAATGCATAGAGTTCAGGGTTCAGGATTAAATAAAGCATAGAGGTCAGGGGTCAGGATAATGTAAAGCACAGAGGTCAGGGGTCAGGATTAAATAAAGCATAGAGGTCAGGATCAGGTAACGCACAGAGGTAAGGGGTCAGGATTAGGTAACACTTGAGTTCAGGGGGGTCAGGATTAAGTAACACACAGAGGTGCGGATTAAGCAACTCGGAGTGCAGGGGTCAGGATTAAGTGACACTAGAGTTTAGGGGTCAGAACTAAATAATGCAAGAGTTCAATGGTTAGGATTAAATAACGGTCATGAGTCAGGATTAGGTAAACTATAGAGTGCAGGGGTCAGGAAGAAGTATTGCATAGAGGTCAAGGTTCAGGCTTAGGTAACACCAGAGTTCAGGGGTCAGGATTGAGTAATGCCAGAATTCAGGGTCCAGGATTAAATAAAGCATAGAGGTCAGGGGTCAGGATTAGGTAACACAGGGTTCAGGTGTCAGGATTAAGTAATGCACAGAGTTCAGAAGGTTAAGATTAAGTAACGTCAGAATTTAGGGGTCAGGATTAGGTAACGTCAGAATTTAGGGGTCGGGATTAGGTAACATCAGAATGAATGCAAGAGTTCAGGGGTTAGGATTAAATAACGGTCATGAGTCAGGATTAAGTAAACGTTAGAGTGCAGGGGTCAGGAGTAAGTATTGCATAGAGGTCAAGGTTCAGGCTTGGGTAACATCAGAGTTCAGGGGTCAGGATTAGGTAATGCACAGACTTCAGGGGTTAGGATAAAGTAATGCCAGAGTTCAGGGGTCAGGATTAAGTAGCGCACAGTATTCTGGAGTCAGGATTAGGAGTCATGGGATGATGCAGTTACTCACAGATTGTGGCATGTTTCTGTCAACCCCAGCCCAGGGCCCAGCATTGTCCTGGGTAGACTGTAGTTTTCACAGTGCATGGCTCCAATTCCTTACACTGCGCAGGTATAAATTTAAAATTGGCACCATTCATGTTGCCACGCATGCCCAGACTGCTCCAGTTGTGCAATGCTAGTGTCTGTTTAAAAACGGCACAGCTGGGAAAGTCTGAACACGTGCATCTTTATTAATGGCTGAATATCCGGAGCACTCAACCTGCGCAATTTTGGGACTGACCCTTTTGCAGTGTGGGGAATTGGAGAAATACACTGTGAAACTTATGGTGTTGGCTCCGGGGAACAAATCTGGGAACACCCACTTCCCAGGGACCTCACAACCAGGACTGTCCACGGGAAACAGGGATGAATGGTAACCTTAGTCAATTCCCTTGATTTGGAGAAATTTCCTTCCCCTTCCTGTTGTGTTCCAGATCAGAAAGTGAAGGGAAATCTCCCTAGTAGGCAAAAAAAATAAAAATCTGACCTGGGTTCTAAACATTATACCATACAAACATATATACAGTATAAAAGAAAAGAAAAAAGTAAAAAAACAGTAGAAGGAGATCTCCAGTTAGGAAAAGTCATCAGCATTTTTTTAACAGGTTATATGTACAGTGCACCTTTGGCCATTAACTGGGTATTAGATATTTAGATATTAGGCATATATACCTCATTACCAATTAAATTAATACAGGAAATCACACGTTTCCATATCTGTTTTGTAGCCCCAAAGAAAAAATAGGTGGAATTTTAACCCCCAAAACACATTGGCTGTTCTATGTTGTCTTTTTGTGAACCAATATCAATATTAAAGGCAAAACATTTTGGATAGAGTGGAGAGGGATTAGTTCCCCTGTCATTTTTTCTTTTGCTGTCTGTGCCTGCGTTAAAGGAAAAGTACAGCCAAAACTCGTTTGGCCATGCTTCTCCTGTAAATCACAGGAGTGCAGTTCGTTCTGCACTCCTGTGACCCGTTTTCAGCAGACAGTAGGCTGAAGCCTGCTGTCGGCTGACGTCAAAGAGCCAGCCCAGGCTCAGGCAAGATCACAACAATGAAGTCGGGATCCGCCTACATGGCTGAACCGGCACCCAGCTCAGCCTCTCAGTGAGCCGCTGAGAGCCTGAGCTGGCCTCTCCCATCCCCTCTGCAGTGCAGAGCTCCAGTGAGCGGTCAGAGCAGAGAGCCAGTGACTGACAGATACCAGCTCTCTGCTCAGGGAGCTGTGAGAACCCACGTGGCTAGACCGGCATCCGGCTCAGCCTCTCAGTGAGCCGCTGAGAGCCTGAGCTGGCATCTCCCATCCCCTCTGCAGCACAGCACTCCAGTGAGCGAGGTTGGGGGGGGGGCAGAGCAGAGAGCCGATGACTGACAGTCACCAGCTCTCTGCTCAGGGAGCTGTGAGAACCCACATGGCTAGACCGGCACTCGGCTCAGCCTCTCAGTGAGCTGCTGAAAGCCTGACCTGGCCGCTCCCATCCCCTATAAAGCCCAGTGCTCCAGTGAGCCGGGGGGAGGGGGGGGGGTAGACCAGAGAGCTGGTGACTGACAATTACCAGCTCTCTGCTCACAGAGCTGTGAGAACCGAGTGATCGTCAGTGTTTGATCGCTTGGTTCTGCCTGTTAGAGGTGTCTGGGGTCAGATGCTGCATCCACCTAGTTAAGTATGATTCTAAAAAAAAGAACATACATTTCTTTTAAGGAGATTCTCCCTCTCTATTTGTCCTGTTTACTATTATTAACAGTGAAAGTAAAAGAAAATCCCAAATTTTGGGTTGTCCCCAGAAATCTTCCAATTGGGACACTAGTTCTGGTGACCTGGGGGTCCCCAAAGAATTCCCTTAATTTGCAGCCTCTCACTTCCTGTTTGGCTATGGGACAGGAAGTGAAGGGAAATCTCCATAATTCGACACAGATGGACTCTCACGCCTTTCATTTGCCTCATTTATTAGACTTTGTATATGGGAATAATTCAAATCTTCTGTTTGGGGGAATACCCTGTTTTTGTTGAAAGCAGCCTGACCGGGGCCACTGTACGTTATCACAATCTGATGGATCTACTGCTAATCTAAATCCAGTGCTTTGCTTCTATTGGTTTAGTTCCTGAAATAGCAGCTGTTCCGGAGTACTCTACCTTCTGGATATCGAGAGGCAGGACGTATCGACGCGCTTCCGGCTGTGGTGCCTTGTCCGCGAGCCTTTTAATCTCTTCCCAGTTTTCACGTAAGTTGGCCAGATACAGATAGTTGTAGATGAACTCAAAGCTGCAAGAAAGACAACCAGACATTTATATCAACTTCCAGACCAGCTTTAGAATGGATAACACCGTCTAATATTAATACTTAGACCCGGGGGATCATGGACTAGGTCAAAATTGGAAATGCCCAAAAGGTGCAGAGGAGCCTTATAGATGAACTGAAGGCAAACAGCGAAAAGAAAAGATGAAGTACATACACAGATTGCATTTCTTTGTCCTAAGCAGTGGCGGCTGGTGCATTGGGGGCGCAGGGGCACCGCCCCCCTATCCATGCGCCCGGCCCCCTAATCTACATGCAGGGTGCTGGACGCATGGATTCCAATGGGGTTTTTTTTTTTTTTTTTTGAAGCACGTGATTAGAGCAAGAGGCTCTGATAGGCTTCAAAAAAGCTATTATCACACTGATGCTCCTCCCAGCCAATCAGGAAGCGGGCCCTGAGACCCGTTAACTGATTGGCCGAAAGGAGAGGCAATGCTATTGGCCAAGGAGGAGGAGGAGAGAGGAGACACAGGGGAAGCCGCCGCCGCCGCTGCCTGCCCTCCATGTCAGTCGAGGTGAGTGAGCCGGCGGGGGGGGGGGGGGGAGGGTGTTATGGTGTGGGAGCTGGTGTGGCCCGGGGGGTGGGGGATACAGTGTGCTCCTTCTGCCGCCCCCGGCCCATGAAGCACCAGCCGCCACTGGTCCTAAGATTTACAGGATTCTGCCAGACAGAGCAATCCTGTCTGATGGAACGGGAAACCAGATTTTTCTGTGCTGCAGTTAACTAACATTGTGAGAGGTAATAAATTCCTAGAAGTGTTACACTGGCTTAGCATGCATTAACTTAAAGTAGAACGCATGATCACACACAGTGGGAGCCCAGCGGCGGGTACCGCGGACTCAATGTCCGCCGGCACCTGCTGATGGTTCAGTACACAGGCAGAATGGCGATCTGCCTATGTAAACAAGGCAGATCACTGTTCTGTCAGTAGGAAAGGCACGGATCCTGTGTTCCTGCAAAGCATGGACATGGCTTTATGCCTTCCCCCTATTAAAAGCACCTCCCACAGTTTAGAGAAACACTGGCTAGGCACACAGCTAACCCTTTCATTGCCCCTGATGTTAACATTTTCCCTGCCAGTATCATTAGTACAGTAACAGTGCATATTTTTAGCACTTATCACTGTAAGGCCCCTTTAAACACATGTCCGATCCTGTCTGTTCCGTTTTCTGTTCAGCGGGGGAGATCGATCCGCTGATCCCCCGCTGAGCAAGCGGATGACAGCTCCGTCTCCGCTCTGTGTGCAGAGACGGAGGTGTCAGATCCCCGCTCTCCTCTATGGGGGAATCGGATGAAAACGGACCGCCTGTCCGTTCTCATCCGATCCGATCTGCCAGACGGATGGAAAATAGGGTTTCCATCCTTCCAGAATTGACAGACAGGATCGGATCAGATGTCAGCGGACATGTCTCCACTGACATCGGATGCCCCATAGAGATGCATGGGGCATCCGGTCAGATCCGCCTGAAAAACTAACAGGCGGATCTGAACGGTCCGCATGTGTGAAAGGGACCTAATAATGTCACTGTTCCCCAAAAAAGTGTCAGTTAGTGTCCAAATTGTCCGCTGCAATATCCTAGTCCTGCTATAAGTCGCTGATCGCTGCCATTAATACTTAAAACAAAACAAATAAAATAATCCCATCGTTTGTAGGTACGATAACTTTTGCTCAAACCAATCAATATATGCTTGATGGCATTTTTTTTTTACCAAAAACATTTAGCAGAATACATATTGGCCTAAATTTATTAAGAAATTAGATTTTTTATAATTTTTTATTAGATATGTTTTATATCAGAAAGCACAAAATATTTTTTTTTTCAAATTGGTCGGTCTTTTTTTTTTTTATCGCACAACTGCGCATTTGTCAGTTAAAGTAACGCAATGCCGTATAGCAAAAAACGGCCTGGTTGGGAAGGGGGGGGGGGGGATAAATCTTCTGGAGGTCAAGTAGTTAATGGGTGCACAGACTGCAATAAAAACGGACAAGTGTTCTAATCTCTCTCCACTCTATCCAGAACAAAAAAAAAGTTTTGCCTTTAGTTACACTTTAACCACTTGCCGACCGCTCACTCGAGCTCTACTGCGACAAAGTGGTTAGTTCCCATCCAGCGACGTAGACCTACGTCGCTGGACTCCTCCCCTTGTGGGTGGCGCTCGCACGCCGCCAGAGGCACACTCCCGCTGTATTCAGTCACAGCGGGAGTCGGGCCAGGGGAGGAGCGGCGGTGATCACCGCCACTCTTCCCCGATCATCGGAGAATCTAGTTTGGAGATCTGCCTGCTTGTGTAAACAGAGCGGGCGGATCTCCTAAGTGACTGACAGAGACAGATTGCAGGGTTCAGCATAGCTGAACCTGCGATCTGTCCCTGTGTCACTCAGTCACCTCCCCCCACACATGTCAGTAAGCACCAGGCATACATTAACCCCTCCCTCTCCAATACAATTAACCCCTTCCCTGCCAGTGTCATTTTTACAGTAACAGTGCATATGTATAGCACTGATTACTGCAGTAATGTCACTGGTACCCCCAAAAGTGTCAAAAATGTCAGTCAGGGGTCCGATCTGTCCGCCCCAATGTTGCAGTACCGCAAAAAAAATTGCAGATCGCCGCCATTATTCGTTAAAAAAAAAAAACACCAAAAATGACAGAAATCTTTCCCTTAGTTAGTAAACGCAATAACTTTTGCACAAGCCAATCAAAATACGCTTATTGTGATTTTTTTTTATACCAAACATAGGTAGCAGAAAACAAATTGGCCAAAAATTAAAAAAAAAAAAAATTTTGATTTTTACATTTTTTTGGGGGGAATTTCATATAAAAATTTTTTAAAAATATTGTTATTTTTTCAAAATTTACGCTCTTTTTTTTGTTTATAGCGCAAAAAGTAAAAATCGCACAGGTGATCAAATACCACCAAAAGAAAGCTCTGTTTGTGGGAAAAAAAGGACGTAAATTTAGTTTGTGTGCGGCGTCGCACGACCGCACAATTGTCAGTTAAATTCGCACAGTGCCGAATCGCAAAAAGTGGCCTGAACGTAAGACAGCAAAATCCTCCGGTGGTAAAGTGGTTAACATTGAAAAAAAAAGATTTGAGGACCGTTTGGCTTAGATTGGACTCCAGTAATACGGTATGTGCCATAACCACTGTCCTGAAATGACTTGGGTAAATAAACTGATCCAACATGGGGATTATGTACCGGTGTCCTCTACATGCGGATTCTACAGAAGGAGATACAACTATTCCAAAATGTTTTAATCCATCATCCCCCTCCTAATGGTATGAGTAAAAAGAACATATTACCCTTTCCAGCAGCACACATCCACTATTAGAAATCCATTGTCTTCATAGGTGTTGATGTGGTGGAAAATGTTGAAAGATGAGGTTCTGTATTTTACATTGAGATATTCCCCGGTGTGCTTTTCTGCTACATGCATCCAAGTCTACATAACATGGGAGAAGAGCATATGTTCTACCCATACTTACAGAACAGAACATCATCCATGCCTACATAACATAGAGTATATGTTCTATATATATATCTACAAAACACCATCTATGCCTACATAACGTAGAAGAAGAGTATATGCTCTATACATATCTACAAAACACCATATATGCCTACCTAACATAGGAGAAGAGCATATGCTCTATCCACACCTACATATTACATGAAAAGAGTATATGTTCTATTCATACCAACATATTACAGAAGAGTATATGTTCTATCCAGATCTACATAACACAGGATAATGATATACAGTATCTCACAAAAGTGAGTACACCCCTCACATTTTTGTAAATATTTTATTCTATCTTTTCATGTGACAACACGGAAGAAATTACACTTTGCTACAATGTAAAGTAGTGAGTGTACAGCTTGTATAACAGTGTACATTTCCTGTCCCCTCAAAATAACTCAACTCACAGCTATTAATGTCTAAACCGCTGGCAACAAAAGTGAGTTCACCCCTAAGTGAAAATGTCCAAATTGGGCCCAATTAGCCATTTGCCCTCCCCAGTGTCATGTGACTCGTTAGTGTTGCAAGGTCTCAAGTGTGAATGGGGAGCAGGTGTGTTAAATTTGGTGTTATCGCTCTCACTCTCTCATACTGGTCCCTGGAAGTTCAACATGGCACCTCATGGCAAAGAACTCTCTGAGAATCTGAAAAAAAGAATTGTTGCTCTACATAAAGATGGCCTAGGCTATAAGAGAATTGCCAGGACCCTGAAACTGAGCTGCAGCACTGTGGTCAAGACCGTACAGCTGTTTACCAAGACAGTTTCCATTCAGAACAGGCCTCGCCATGGTCGACCAACGAAGTTGAGTGCACATTCTCAGCGTCATATCCAGAGGTTGTCTTTGGGAAATAGATGTAGGAGTGCTGCCAGCATTGCTGTAGAGGTTGAAGGGGTGGGGGGTCAGCCTGTCAGTGCTCAGACCATACGCCGCACACTGCATCAAATTGGTCTGCATGGCTGTCATCCCAGAAGGAAGCCTCTTCTAAAGATGATGCACAAGAAAGCCTGCAAACAGTTTGCTAAAGACAAGCAGACTAAGGACATGGATTACTGGAACCATGTCCTGTGGTCTGATGAGACCCAGCTATATGTATTTGGTTCAGATGGTGTCAAGCGTGTGTGGCGGCAACCAGGTGAGGAGTACAAAGACAAGTGTGTCTTGCCTACAGTCAAGCATGGTGGTGGGAGTGTCATGGTCTGGGGCTGCATGAGTGCTGCCAGCACTGGGGAGCTACAGTTCATTGAACATTAAATTGGAACTACCATTATTTTATGCTCTTTGGTGTCTGCTTTCAGAAAACGTATAATGTTTGGGGGTTCTGTGTATTCTTCAGGCCTGAAATGATTTTTTTTTAAATGTGTGCGCAAAAAACACAAAAAATGGCTCTGGCAGCGAAAGGGTTAATATTTCTTCACATTTACATGTAGGCCAAGCTATCCAGCAGAACTAACAATAAATGTGGTTGAATACATATAGATTTTTTTTAGATTCCGGGGAATATGAAGCAGTCATAATAACCTCATGAGAGATTGGATTGCAGAGATCTGGAGTTACTTTGATTTCACCTGTTCTGTATTCCCCGGGAATCTCCCTGCAAGGACGGTGACATCATGCCAAGTGATGTGGAAGACGGGTTACTGTAAGTATAAATCTAACTTTTTCTACAGATACATTTTACACCTAATAATAGGTGATTAGGAAAGGGGGAGGGGACAAAGACGTTTTCGTGGAGAGGTTTTGTTCAGCTTTAAAGCGTAACTCCACTTTTGTTGAGAAAAAAACATTCCCCTCTGGGTGATCTCTGTACATTGCAAGGATTATAACAAACTTTGTTGCAGATTCCTACATTTTGTTATTCTGAAGAAATCATTGTTTGTTCCTCTGTGCCCATGTGCTGAGTGGGTCTATTAGGCGGGGTTTCATAATAATCAGCTGTGGCAGCTGCAGAGCACTAATGAAGAAATCTGCTGGGCCTGGATCCCTTTAGACGTGTTCCTATTGGGAGTATCTCACCAAAAATGAAATTTTTGTTGCAGGGGATGCCAGAAATCTGACTTGTATCTTAGTGCAGACTTCAGTGAGCCAATCACACAAGCAGGAAATGATGTTTCTGGGGGTGTGGTCAGTATACATTCTGTGTACAGAACACCTCCAGGTATCCATATTGTATTGCATTTTCAAGTAAATGACAGCGGCTGCATATTAAAAACGAAAGGTCATTTTTGATAACACTCAATTACAATATGATTTCTGTCGCAATTGTATGCACTATATTATTATTATTTTTTTATTTGCTATTTTTTTTCCCCACGAAAGTGGAGTTACCCTTTAAATAACTCCTTTGCTAAGAAGTTGTGTTCAGTTTCGATTTTCTTTGCCTTGGATTTCTAGGTTCTATAGTGTTCAGACTTACCCCCATGGTTTCATGAGACTCGAAGCAATCCATGTAGTTGGCCCCCCAAATACTCCACGCCGAAAGGAACTTAAACAGATTAATCTTCACCGGCTGTTCTACGAAGACTAAGTAATTTGGCGTCATTCCGAAACTGCAAAACAGGTAACAAGAGGTGATCAGTTTACAGTGGCACTGGTGGTAAGGGCTATTTCACACCATATCTCCATATACTATATTGTCAAAAGTATTGGGACAACTGCCTTTACACGCACATGAACTTTAATGGCATCCCAGTTTTAGTCTGTAGGGTTCAATACTGAGTTGGCCCACCCTTTGCAGCTATAACAGCTTCAACTCTATGGGAAGGCTGTCTACAAGGTTTAGGAGTGTGACTATGGGAATGTTTGACCATTCCTCCAGAAGAGCATTTGTGAGTTCTGGCACTGATATTGGACAAGAAGGCCTGTCTTGCAATCTCCACTCTAATTCATCCCAAAGGTGTTCTATTGGGTTGAGGTCAGGACTCTGTGCAGGCCAGTCAAGTTCCTCCACCCAAAACTCACTCATCCATGTCTTTATGGACCTTGCTTTGTGCACTGGTCCAAATCATTTGGTGGAGGGGGGGTTATGGTGTGGGGTTGTTTTTCAGGGGCTGGGCTTGGCTCCTTAGTTCCAGTGAAAGGAACTCTTAAGGCGTCAGCATACCAAGACATTTTGGAGAATTTCATGCTCTCAACTTTGTGGGAACAGTTTGCGGATGGCCCCTTCCTATTCCAATGTGACTGCGCACCAGTGCACAAAGCAAGGTCAATGGAAACAGAGTCCTGGAAGTGAAGGTTTGTCCCCACAGAGCCCTGATTTTGATATCATGGGGTCTGTCTGGGATTACATGAAGAGACAGAAGGTTTTGAGACAGCCTACATCCACAGAAGATGGATGTGGTTAGTTCCTTAAGATGTTTGGAACAACCTGCCTGCCAAGTTCCTTCAAAAACTCTGTGCAAGTGTACCTAGAAGAATTGATGCTGTTTTGTTCATTTACTTTCCATTTTTTTAATTAATAAAAAAAGAAACTATTAACCACTTGCCGACCGCCAGTGGCGTAGCGTGGGTTGTCAGCACCCGGGGCAAGGCAAGTAATTTGCGCCCCCTACACAAACCTACCCCCCCCCATACACTGACCCCCCTTCACTTACCCCCACTACACTGACACATACACTGACCCCTACACTGACTCCCCCTTGCATTTCTATACACTGACCCCCCCATACAATAACACCCCCTACACTGACACCTATACAGACCCCCCTACACTGACCCCCCCATACACTGACCCCTACACTAACACCCCCCTACACTGCCCCCCCATACACTGACAGCTACACTGACACCTATACTGACCCCCTTACATTCCCACATACACTGACCCCCAATACACTGACCCCCTACATTTCCACATACACTGACCCCTACACTAATAGCTATACTGACCCCCCTACACTGACCTCCCCCATACACTGACACCTATACTGACCCCCCTACACTGACCGCCACATACACTGACACCTATACTGACCCCCCAACACTGACCGCCACATACACTGACACCTATACTGACCCCCCTACACTGACCGCCACATACACTGACACCTATACTGACCCCCCTACATTTCCACATACACTGACCCCCCCTACACTGATCCCCCCCATACACTGACACCTACGCTGACCCCCCTACACTGACACACCCTCCTCTACACTGAC